>NC_054071.1:994689-1296185 GCF_017639655.2 Falco naumanni
TAACCACCACGTTTTGAGCCAGCCTGATCTGTTTAATCCCCTTGGATCACTTGAGTCCAGCTAAGCTACCTTGTAAGTCATATTTCTGATCCATTTTCTGCTGATTTTTGTTCACGGGGTGAGCATCAGTTTTGAAAGAACGTGATAATTCAGCAGCCTGGATCGTGCCTTGGAAACTGGGCTTTGTCCGAAGACATCGCGTGAGGGATCTCGCGGGGAAGACATCTGGTGCCCCAGCCGAGCTGTCGTGCGTTTAGGGCCAGGAGCAGCACATCTGCAGCGTTATTAACGTAGATGAGAAAATAATTGTAGGGCAACCGATCCAACCTGGTCTGAACCGGCTCCAGCGTTAACATCCTTTTTTAAAGGGGATTCCTGCAAGAAGGAACTCCCCAGTTAAGAAGTGGGGGTCTCTCAGAGCCAGGCCTCCGCAAAGTGACTGGATGCATCTTTTTTATGCAGCTCAAAACTAGGTTCCTGGCCTTTTTTGGTCAACAGAAATCCCACGAGACTTCTCATTAGGGAAGGGAGTTCCTCTTCTGGTTTCCTTCAGCAAGGCAGCCCTGTGAGCCCCCAGCTACCCCCTCCAGCCCCACATGGCCGTGGAATTTTTCTTTTCCTTGTCGCCCATCCTCGGGTTTTGCAGGGTTGTTGTCCATTGTCAGGCAGCTGCCATGTTCCCCCAGAGGTGGCTGCCTTTCACTTTCCAGTTAAGTCATTTTTATCTGCCATCTGGGGGTGTTGCAGCGCTTACCTAGCTGTTGGCAAAAGCTCTGGGATGGAAAACATTAAATCTGGGTGAAGGGATTATTGCAATCGATATTAAGCACACTTTAGACATATTTGCCACTCCGCCGGGGTGCCCGTAACCTCTCCATCTGGCCGGCTCGGGGGGTTCCAGACACAGGGAGCCCTGGCAGAGCCCCGGATCCTGCACCTGGCTGCATGGCGTCTTGGATGCTAACGGGGAGGATGGAGCTGAAGGCTGAGAACAGGCAGGGCAAAAGACCGATCTTTTGAGGGATTCAACCTATGAATACAATTTTGGTGGCTTTTTTTTTCTTTTTTTTCTGGACAGCAAACGCAGGAGGATGCAGCAGCTCTTGCAGGGGTGGTGTGGGGGCAGTGAGGGGGGGCAGTGAGTGTGGAAAGTGGCTGTGCTGTGTTTTGGGGTGCCTGGAACAGGGCTCCCTCCTGCTCTTGCTGTGTCTGCAGATGGCAAAACAGCAGGAGCTCTCAGGAGAGGCTCTCGGAGCTCAGGAGATGGGCTAACCCATGTAGGAAATGCCAGTCCAATGTCTGGTGTTTTACAGGTGATGTTCCACCAGAGGAGATAAGCCAGCACCACATTTACAGGTTATGCTTGGGGAAAGAGGAAATTACAGGCAATTACTGTTCCATTAATCAGAGTACAGTAGAAGATGAGTTTCCAGAATAGCTTTTGGAACAGTAATCGAAGACATGGTTGGGAAACAGAATAAAATGCGGTGTGGTTTTAACATAGATCACGTCAGTTTGGCTCCATATCTTCCTCGGCAGCGATAACTGATTCCGGGTCTTATGCACCCGGAGCGGGGGAAAGCCCCTGATGCAGGTCCCAGGGAAATGGTTGTTTTAGGGGGGGGCAGGAGAGAGGATAGGGAAGAGACGGCAAAATGGAAGGAGGATGCTCAGCTGCTTCCACAAGGAAAGATCGGGGGGATTGACCTTGTTAGCAGTCCCTCTAGAAGTCAGGAGATCTGCGCATGGTGAGAGACAGCAGCTCAGCCACCAGGGAGATGAGGCCGCTGGCACAGCAATGCTGAAGGAGAGCTGTGCCAGAGACCGGGGAGCTGCCACGCGGTGCTGCCGTGGCCTGCAGGGACCTCAGCCAGAAGGCATGGGAGAAGAAAGAGCATCTGGGACTCCTGGCAGAGGTGACAGAGGAAGAGCACGCCAGGCCAGATGTTTTCGGGGGTGTCAGAGAAGTATTGGTACCAGCACCCAAAGGTCAGATCTCCATCAGCGTGGTGCACCCAGGGCAGCTCACCCACAGTGGGCCACCAAGGTGGCTGCAGGGGCAGAGAGCCCACCTTGTGCGAACAGACTAAAATGGGTTGGCTTCTGCCAAAACCAGACCAATAAGGAATGCGATTATTCGCTATGAATCTCACTGAGAGGTAAATATTATGGTGGGAGAAGAATGAGGAACATAATGCCAGTAGGACGGTACATGGATATACATTTCTGAGGAGACCAGAAGGTGAGGTTTCCAGGTGGAGCATGGTTTATGGAAGAGCCTATGGAAAAACCGAAAGGAGAGGGAAGGAGCATGAAATGCTGTTTGCCTACTGTGCTTGTTTGCACCAGGTTTATATTGCACCAAATTAGTGCCACGCTGTGGAACTTCCAAGTCTTTCTCCCAGCGAAGCTGTTTTGCCTGATGTCCAGCCTGAACCTCCCGACCTGCGGTTTTTCAGCCTTTGCTGCTCGCGCTGTCGTCTGGCACCGCTGAGAGGGGTTTCACCCTGCCCGGAAAAGAGGCGCTGCTCATCCTCCCAGCGGGCTTTCTGCTGTGTCTGCCCGCTCTGCCTGAGCTCCGAGCGAGACAGGAGATCCCAGGGAGCAGAGGCTCCCTTCAGACCATGGTTTTTAATGGATGCCATTAACCACGGCCATGCTCCCAGGAACGGGCTGCTCCGTGCTTCGGTTTCCACTTCTGGAAAATGGACGAATCCCAGCAGAATCCTTCCGCCCGGTCTGCCCCCTCGCTGAGAGGCAGGGGCTGGGGACCAGCCCAGTCCCCCTTGGCCCCGGTCCTTCCAAGGCCACGCATCTCCTCCCCAGGGCAGGCAAGCCGAGGCAGGGGCGAAGGTGGGAGAACAGAGTGGGTGGGCAGGGGTTTCCCTTGGGCTCCCTCCTCGCTTCTGCGGGTCCTGCATTGTTGCCCTGACAAAGACAGCCCTGTTCCTCCCCACAACTGTTCCTTGTCAGCATCCCTCAGCATTTCGGCTGCAGATTTCCTGCCCACTGGCAGCCTGTCAAGAGGCAGCCCGGGCGCAGGACGTGGATGGAAAGCGGATTAGTGGGGCAGGCTGGTGGAAGGTAGCTCTGCGCCGTGGGATGCGCGCAGGGGCAGGTTTGTCTGGTGGGGCTGCGCTCCAGAAACCTGATGAAGAGGGTAGTGGTGGCTGCAGAAGTGGCCCAGCTGCTCCTGCGGGTGGTCTACCCTGTGTCAAGCCAGCAGGGACCTGCCCTGGGTCCCATACACTGCTGAGGTCAAGGGGCTGGCTCGAAGCCACGCAAGGAGCCAAGACCTGAAGATGAATTAGGGTCTTCCGCGGCTGGAGCTGGAGCCACTACCGCTGGGCTCACCCCGCCATCCTCCCCCAACCGCATCTCACTGTCTCTTTCCACACTGGAGAATCCGAAGCAGTGCTGGGGATGCCGTGTCCCCTTCCCCAGCGGTGCTGTGCCCACTTCTGGTGCTGGCCCGTTTGACGCCGACTCTGCACTGGGCTGTGTCTCATGGTGCGGGCCGGTCGCCAGGCCCCAGGGTTGCAGTGGTGGGGCAGCCGGGCAGGGAGCCCCCTGGTTCCCAGGCTCAGGGGTCGGGCTCTTCCCACTCCTCTCCACCTCCTCCCCACGCACGGCTGCTGGGAGAGACCATGGGCTGGGGTCAGCGGCCGCCCCATGCGTGCGGGCTGCACCGATCCTGCGCACGATCTTGGGGCTGTCGGTCCCCACGGCAGTCGGTGCAGCCCGCGCTTTCCAGGGGAGATGCTGGGTGTCCCCCCGAGGTGCGGAGCCCCTGCCCGTGCCTCACCGGGTGGCTGGGACACACCGTGTCCTCCCGGGACAGAGGAGGAAGGGGCCCACGTTCCCCACGCCGCGCTTTGCCTTCGGGAAAGCCTCCGGCAATGGTGCGGCGATCCCAGCGCTGAACACATGCTTCACAGGGCGGCTGATGGGAACCATATGGCAGAAGGGGCCCCTCGCCCTCCGCAGTCACGCTGCTGCCCCGTGCCGGAAACCCACCGGCTCCGGAGGGGCCTTGCCAGTGCCGGGCGGGGGCTGCCGGGGCAGGCTGGTGCGGCGGGGGCAGCCCGGGTGGCCCCGCTGCCGAGGGGAGCAGGGAAAGGCTCCCGACCCCCATCCTGGCTGCGGGAAACGCGGCGCTTCCAAGGTGGGTCGCTGTTGGGGGGATTGGGGAATTTCCTGGGGGGTCGGCCCAGATGCTTCCCTCTCACCACATCTGCCCCCAGGCTGAGCGGGGAGGCGAGAGGGGATGGGAGATGCTGCTGGGCAGGAGCTGTGCCGCCGAGTAGCAGCTGGGATGAAGGCTGCCTTCCTCACCCCACACTGCTCCCCGCTCAGTGCTGACAGGCAGCCGTAGCACCTCTGTGGCTGCTCGCGCGTGTCCCCTGCCATGCCAGCTCCGGCCCCAGGGTCCTGAGTCCAACACCCGCTTGCTGAGACCACCACGAAGGTCTCCACATGGCACCAGCAGCTGCCGGTGGTGACCTGGGCGGGCAGAGCTGGGGGTACCAACCCTGGTATCCCGCGGGCTGCGGTGCCACGTCCCTGGAGCTCACTCTGCGTCTGCCACGCTGTGGCCACCAGCACTGCCATCAGAGGCTGCTCTGTCTCCCTGGGTAAACGGCACCAGCCCAGAGCCCTCGGTGAAGGGTCCATGTTTTCGTTCACACCAGCCATCAGATGCTCCCCGGAGGAGTTGGCAGAAGGAGGCTGCAGGGCAAAGGGCTTGTCCTGCCCCCTTGTCCTGAGACAAACCCCTGAAGCTGCTGGTTGTGCGACCAGGAGAGGACAGCCCCAGTCCTGCTCTTCCCGGGCTGTGTCGGTGGCTGAAAGCCTTAGGGAACGCAGGCTTGGAGAAGTCAGGTCCACCGGTTACAGTGCCAGCCTCTACCATGGACGCCCGGGTCTGGCTTGCTTGCTTTGTCACAGACGCCGCCTGCGCGCCCCAGGGTCGGCGAGCCCCCCCCGCGCGCTGGGGGGCTGCCCTAGCCGTCGTCAGGGCTTCGTAGCATTAGTGTGGCAGCACGTCCTTAAGCAAAGCTGGTGCCACTGGGGTCCCTCCACTCATGGAGGCTTGTGTTGACTGCCTTGGGCTCACATCCCATCCTGCGATGGAGGAATGACCCTTGGAAGAGCGACGACAGCAGCCGGGAGCCTCCTAGAAACCCTCCTGTGGTTTCTAACTTGTTCTGTTTCCCTTATCGCTTCAGCACACCCTTCCCCTTCGAGATTTCTACTCTCGCCTCCCCGTCCCTCGGCAGGAAGGACGTTTAGCAACTTCTACTCACATGCCTGTAGGGCAGCTCCACCAGGGGAGCTGGGGCTCGGAGCGCGGGCTGGGGGCGCAGCGCTGCCGGCAGGGCACGGGGTACGTGCACGGCGGGGTGGCAGGGGGGAGGTGGGGGGGTGGAGAGGATGGAGACCTGGAGATGGGGCTGGCTGGAGAGCACCAAGCCACGGGGCAGGGTACGTGGGATGGCATGGAGGGGAGCAGGGTCTGGGGGCAAGAGAAGCAAAGGAGCAGACAGTAGGTGGAAGGAGCTGGGGTGCATGTGCTTGTGGGGAAGGGCCGGGGGGGGATGATGGAGAGACTGGGGACACCAAGGGCGAGAGGGTGGCTGGGGCAGGGGAGGAAGATGAGCTGTGGGGGAAGAGGAAGGGAAGCCGGGGTGGAGAAACGTTTGTGGTGAAGGCAGGGGAGAAGGTGCAAGGCAGGTGGAAAGGGGGAGGTTGTGCATCCACACTAGGGGTGTGCAGGGGGCAGGGACGCCAGGTCCTCTGGGCTCCTCAGGCTCCCCTCGGGGTCCGCGCTGGCTGTAGGCACCGTGCAGGGCCCGGAGACATGCGGGGGAAGGTTCCACCCCAGGGGATGGTGGGCAGAGGGGGGCTGTGGGCTTGGGACAGGAGCCCCCACCCCAGGGCTGCTCCTTGGCCGGCTCTGCCCCAGCCCCCCGCACCAGCCGCCGGTGCTGCCGGCCGCCCTCGGCGAGCAGGAAATAACAAGCAAACCGCAGAGGAGACGGAAATGATTTAGGTAAAACAGAGCCATATTCTCAGACGAGGCTGTGAAACGTTCGCGAGGAGGGCCGGCCAGCCCCCGGGGCGGCGGGGGGAAGCCCAGCTCCCCCGCCGCTGCTCAGGACCGGCAGCAAAGGTCTCAGCTCTGAAAGCAGCCACCCGATTTGGGTGCTTTGCTGGGCTCAGCGCCAGCCTGGCGTCAGCCACCGGGTGTTGGGACTGTTTGGGCAGCCAAAGAGCCCCCAAGACCCAGGTGCCATGAGATCGGCACAGTGGGGCTATCCCCTCCCCCAGGCCCTGCACCCCAACCTCCCGCCCTGGGGCTTTGTCGGGGTCTACCCTCGTCTTTGGGCAGCAGGGAAGTTTTTGGGGTGACAGTGTGAGGATGAGAGGTTTCAGCAGGAGAAAGCAGCCCCAGACCGGCGGGGGGGTGGTGCTGGTTTGCCAGCCCCCAGCACATCCCTGTTGTTGCAGAGCTGCACAGCCACCCCCTCGCCCTCCTGCTCTGCTCTGCTCCCCCCTCGGCATCATTCGGTCACCCCACAACTCTGCCTTGAGCATGCAAAACAGTCTTATCGAGCCTCATCTTTTACGGGTGTTCTGAAAGTAAGACGTGATGGGGAAAAAACCCTGAGGATCTGTCAGTGCCTTTTCAGCTAATTTTTACCAAAAGGGGTTATTTGCAATGCTAGTGGATTATTTTTTTTTTTTTTTCTGTGTTGCATTGAAATTGGCCTGAGATCTGTCAGCCTCATCCTCCCGGGCACTCGGCATGTCACGCAGAGGCCACAGCCTCCGGGTCTCAGCCGAAAGGCGACGTGGGCTTCCCAGGGAAGACAGAATCCCCACCACTCGCTCTGCTGAGCCGTGATCCGCTCAGTTCAGCAAGGCTTTTCTGGGCTAAAATTAGACTAAAATCACAGTCCTTGCTCCAGTAACACCAGTCCTACATTAGCGAAACACTGGGTGCTGGTTTTGCTGCCTCGGCAGGACAGCAGAGTTGTAGTCTGGGGGGTGCAGCCTTGCTGCCAACGGCTTGGCCATTGCCCGGCCATCACCGTCCACGCGTGGGTTTGGAGCAGAAGCCGTCACATCACCTTCTGCTCGTGCTCCTGGCAGCCCTCTCCCATCCTAGCCCAGTATCTTTGCACGGGACCAGAGCTACCGAGCTCAGTGCCCCAGATCATCTGCCAGCTTCCTGACACTACGCGTCGATCCAGACCTGCACCTCCTGTCTGGTGTGCCTAAACCTCTGGGATCACTCCAGAAACCCCCAGACCAAAGAGGCGGCACTGACCCACGGAGGAGGCTTTGGGCACGCTGCTGCCACGCACCAGCTCCTGCAGAGCTGCGCAGCCGCCGCTGTCGGGGTGATGAAACCAGCCACGCTCCTGTTGACATTTCCTTTCTAGGTGTTGCAAGAGGTCTGTCTTAGACACCTCCTCAGGGAAGACCAGCTCACCAACTTCAAGCTCAGGATTAAATAGACGGAGGAGGGGAAGGAGCCATGTTCCAGGCCACGGGACCCGCCAGCCCACCCCCAACTCATGTACGTAGCATCCCCTGCGGGTTGTATGGGAATTTCAGCCTGGGGTTTGGTTCTCAGGGATGGAGGGTGGCGTAAAGAAGCTGTATTTCGGGCCTGACATTTTAGGGTGATCAGAGGCACGGTCACTGCTACTCAACCAACAAAACTGAGGACAGGAATGTTCCAGCAGAAGGTGCTGTTTGCTGAGCGCATTGCAACGCCAGCGCCCCGGCTCCGGTCCGTACGGAGCTGCTCACCCTGCTCTCGTCTCGAGTTGCTGTGTTTGTTTGTGTTTCCATGGCTTTCTGTGATCACAATTGAGAGCATGCGGGCTGCTTAGGATTGGAGTGATCGGAGATGGAAAAACATAAAGGCTCAAGAACATCTCCTGCTGGGACAGGATGTGGCCCTTCCCTGAGGGAGGATATATCAGATATGAAATAGATAGTGTGCCTGATCGGAGCCAGAAGGCTGCCGAGAAGTGACGAGCAGCAGTGGATTGCCTGTAGCCTTGGGAACGGATGTATTCCAGCTCCGAAGAGGCAGCGTTTTCCTTAGCTCTGGTCAGCTGAGCCTGGAAACAGCGTATTAAACCCTATCCCCAGGAGAGCACCTGCGGTTGTTTTACCAGTGCCAAGGGATGCAACTGGTTTTACACGGGCTGAGTCTCCTCGCTGCCCATGTCCCTCTGTTGATTTTGGCTCACTCCTCCAGCCTTGTGGGAGTGAGAGGAAAATCACGTCCCTGACCTCAGTCAATGAGAGCAGCTGGGAAACGTCCGAAGAGCAGCTCAGCGGAGCGCGAGTTTCCTGTGCGTCTCTTAGACGAACTCTTTCCAAAAATACAAAGGAGAAACGATGGGGAAGGACAAGGCAGGAGGAGCGGGGATGGGAGATCAGCCTGGGGGCAGAGGGAGGGGACAGCGCTGGCCAAGCAGGGCCACGCCAGCAGCAAGAGGAAGGACAAGGAGGCGGCGGGGGGATGCTCTAGGGTCACACTGCCCCAGCGCTGGGAACAAGCCGCGCAGAGGGCGAGCCAGCCTGTGGGGAAGCAGCCCTGGCTGGGCCACCTGGCTAAGAGTGCATCTACCCCTCTGATCCTGACTGTACGCAAGAAGAGGGGAGCATCTCATCAGTGCGAAGGCAGGTGAAATACTCGCAGGCGGCTGAGTGGGACCCAGCGGGTGCCTGCACCGTCAGCTGGGGAGGACGCAGGACCGGGGGGCGGCACAGCGAGGCAAGCGGTGGGAGGGGATTTTTGGGGAGATGAGCTGCTGCAGCTGCAGATGGGAAAGCATGCGCCGAGACTGCTCTGAAATTCTGGGGACAGAGGTGCAGGCCCCTCGGTGCACCGGTCTCTTTGCAGCTGCAGCGCCTGAGCAACACCTGCCCCAGCGAGCTGCAGGACCGGTGGAGCGCATCTCCGGCTCCGAGCGTGCCCCTGCCCCTCTGCGGGCACCCAGGGCCTGTGGGGCCTCAAGGAGCTTCTCCATCTCCCCTGCGTGCAGTGGCGTGGCGGGCTGAGAGCCGAGGAACTCAGAAACAAAACATCTGCTGAGGGGGAAGCAGCACAACCACAACGAGCTGCGGGAGGACGAGGGGCACCCCAGTTACGCCCTGGGGGAACTGGCAGTATAGCACCCTCCGACTGCAGGTGAAGCCCCCACTGGCAGCATTGCTAGAGCCTTGTGCACCTCCAGCAAGAGAAGGGCTGATCATCACTCTCCAGCCCCGTAGGGGAAACGTTGGCTGGAAGGAGCAGGAGCAGCATCTCGCGCCGAAGCAGCGTTGCCATTAGTAGGTGCATAAGCCAGGAGGTGACGATTTGCTGGTGCAGGCCACAGAGGTTTTGCCAGGGGCTTGTGCCACAGCGGCTCAGCAAGCCCCTTCCCCCTCCCTGCCTGCCAGGGACCACCCCCCAGGGCTGTGAAAGTGGCTCTTGCTGTCCCTGAGGGGCTGTGCCTGGCTGTGGGTCCTGAGCCACGCGTGATGTTGCGCTGGGTAGCCCAGGACAGCACCCAGTGCCTGCAGATGACAGTGGGAGAGTTGTCACCTGCAGCACCTGTGCTGTGACACCTGCTGGACCTGTGCTTGGGTGCTACCGGCAAGAGAGATCTGCTGCACCTTGGCCACGGAAAAGACAAAGCCACGTCGTGCTCCTGTGTCTGAGACGGAGCCTCCGCGGGCGGTGCTGGATGGGAGAGCTGGCTGCTCTGCCCCGCAGCCTGCTGGGGCCCAGTTCCTCCTCTGCAACATGTCTGTGGTTTATTCCTCTTCTTCTATTTTCCTTTCTTCCTTCTCCTCTTCTTGGGAAAAGCACCATGGCGCAGGAAGTAACTCACACACAGGGACCCGATGGAGTTCACGGCCCCTGGGCCAGTGAGTTCAGAGATGGCCACCAGTTGCCCATGATGGCTGGGCAGGGGCTGCTGGCGTGCCCCAAGGTCCCTTGCAGTGGGGACCTGCACTGCTCCTCCCCAGCACAACTCAGCACCGGGCTGCTCAGCCCTGGCTCTCACTTTGATTTCTCTTCTCCTTCCGTTCTTAGGAGGCAAAGAACAACTCAGGAGGCAGCACGGTGCAGCGCTCCAAGGTACCGCAGTTTTACCACGTCCTAGTGGTTCACAGCGAGGTGGGGAGGACCAAAAGCCCGCGGCTCAAGCACCAATCCAGCCCAGCACCGGCAGTGCGGTACAGGGACGGTGAGGGGAGGTGGCGCGGCTTCACGCTGACCGATGCTCCAGCGAACGGCAGTGTGGATATTAGGGGAGGGGGCTGCGGTGGGAGCCAGGCACAGTGTATCCCCAACTCCTTCCTCATCCTCTCTCCCTTTGGTGTCCCCTCCCCCAGTCCTTCAGCCTGAAGGCGCAAGTGAAGGAGATGTGCACTGCCTGCCAGAAAACCGTCTATCCCATGGAGCGGCTGGTGGCGGATAAATTCGTCTTCCACAACGCCTGCTTCTGCTGCAAGCACTGCCACACCAAGCTCAGGTGAGCCAGGCTGTGCCCGCGGTGCTGCCCAGCCGGGGTGGGGGAGACCCTTCCACGCAGTGCCCCCACCTGCCCACCACAGCCCCTCCACTGGGAGCTAGGGACCCCCAGTCTGCTCATCACAGCAAAGAAAGTAAAAAAAGGGCTTATCTGCCCACCCCGTCCTAAGTCCCAGCTAAAGCCCCCCCGGCGTGGAGGAAGAGCATTTTGCCCTCGAGAGCAGCCCCAGGGTGACACGGAGCTGAGCCAGAAACCCCCGAGGTGACACGGAGCCCAGACTGAGCCGCGCTGCGGGACCTGCCTCCCCCAGAGCCTAACGCGACCCCCGGCAGCCCCCTGCACCCCGAGCCGGCCGGAGGCAGCACTTGGCCCTTTCTCAGGGTCCCCTCCTGCACGCTCCCCCCCTCTTCCCTCCCCTTCCCGGTGCCCCCAGCCCCATCGCTCCCCCCGCCTGCGGCCGAGCCCCCTGCCCGGCTGACCCTGCGCTCCTTCCCCAGCCTGGGCAGCTACGCGGCGCTCCACGGGGAATTCTACTGCAAGCCCCACTTCCAGCAGCTCTTCAAGAGCAAAGGCAACTACGACGAGGGCTTCGGGCGCAAGCAGCACAAGGAGCTGTGGGTGCACAAGGAGGTGGAAAGCGGGACCAAGTCGGCCTGAGCGGGGCCAGCCGACCCTTCCCCGGAGCCCAGCAGGGAGGCACGGAGCGCTGAGCCGGGGCTAACTGAGCTGATGTAACGCAAAGGGGACGCAAGGGCCTGGAGGTGGGAAGGCAAGGGGGGCAGCCCAGCCCTCTCCGGAGGATGCTTGGGGGGATCCCACAGGCTGTAAGGACAGGGCAGCGGCGCCGGGGTACAGCCCCCAGCCCTGGAGCCCCCTCGCTGCAGGCCCCTCTGACCGATGAGATCAGACCAGGGGCACTCGCCCCTATGGGAATCCCAGCCCTGTCGGCACGTTTCAGACCTGCCACCGTGGGAAAGGAGAGGAGCCGTGGGCTTAACCCAGCCCGTGAATCACAGCGGAGCTCCCCACTCCTGCCACACCGCTCCTGCCTTGCTGGGGCTCTGAATAAGGAGGGTCCTTGGTTTACATCAGCTCGGTTCAGCTGGGATTGTTCAGCCTTAAGGATGCTGCCCTGCACCTGTTTAACAGTGTCTGTCTTTTTTATATTTGCCTTCGATTGGTACGTTCCGCGCTGAAGCCGGGCACGGCCGCTCTGCGTGCAACACCGCGCCATGCGCTCTTTTATTTTTGTAATACAAGGTTTCCGAGCCTTCCCTGCCTTGTCCTCTGTTCCAGGGGGTCCGGGGCGGTGGGAGCAGTGGCCAGGTCTGCCTCTTACTGCCCAGTTACCATGGAAAGAGCCTCTGCCCGTGATACCCCTGGATACAGGTGTGCGGTGCCGTGACTGAGGCAGACGGGGGCTTGGGGGGCTGATTTCACTTTGCGCACCGGCCTTACTGCCCCGCCAGCTGCACAGCTCGGCTGTAACCCCACGCCAGCTTCCACGTGGAGCCCGGACCACCCGCACAGGGAATTCACTGTCCTGTGCATCAGACCCACCGCGCTGCCCTGCGCACATCCCGCGCCTTCCTCGCTCCCCTGCCGTACCCACAAACACCGTGCCCTGCGCTGCAAGCAGGTGCTGGCTCCGATCGCCCTGCAGCCGGTGTGAGGGGCAGGGTGGGCATCACAGCCGGGCAATACGCCCTCGGCTCTGGATCAGCCCCACCTGCCCAGCTGCAAGGTTTGATAGCCCAGCCCGTACAAATTAATGAGCCCAAGACCTGCCAGGCTGGAGAGCCTAATGCAGGGCAAGCAGGTGAGTCCATTTTTAATTATTACTTACCTCCTTCCTCCACACACAATTTGTAAGACTAGCTTGAAAGGGTAATAAGCATTCAGGAACCCCACAACTTTCCAGTACTGTGGGAACTGGGCTTGTCAGAGCCCCCCCCCAGCAGAGCTACAGCCCCTGAGATGGGCAGCGGAGCTCCTGTTCCATCACTGACGGGTACCACCAGCCCCTCCGAGCGCATCCTGCCTGGGAAAATCCAGACACCGCCACGAAACCGGGAGAGCAAGGGATTGAAGAGGGGAAGAGGTGGGCAGGGAAGTCCCCAGGTGTCCCAGGGGGAACCGATGGTACATGTAGGGATGTGCCCCTAACCCTGGTCCCTGCAGCACCCCTCCCTCCCTGCCACTCCGGGGGCTCCGGGTGGGCACCAACAGCCGGGCAGCATCGGCACAGCTGCCCATGCTGGCAAAGCTGGCTGCACTCCCACCCGGTCCCGGGGAGGATACCTGCTGGGTGACCCCAGGAGCCTGACATCCCTCTGTTGGACACGTTATTTCTCTTTTTTAATTAAGGCCTTACATCTGCTCCTCTGGGCCGGGAGCACCCAGGCTTTGCACTGCCCCACGCCGCAGGGGCTGCCCGCAGGCAGGGACCCCCACCGGGCTCCCGGCCAGGCTCAGCCTCACCAAGTGCTTTATGGTCCCCACCGTGGTGCAGGTGCTGCCTCAGCTCCTCACACCGACGGGTGGGCACCAGATTTACCCCAGGACAAAAGCCGCTTCCTGAGCAGCCTGCAGCGGCTCTGCGGCGAGGGTCGAGTGATGCTGTTGGGGTTTCAGCCCCTTCCTCCCGAGGGTCAGCTTAGAAAATGAAAGCAGCCTTCTCCGTTTCGCTTCCTGTTTCTTGCTGCTCTCGCTTCCCGATTCCCTCGCCTCTCTCTTCTGCACGGCAGGGCAATCAGATACAAAGTGTTTTTAAGCATACCAGATGATTTGGGGGTAGGGGAAGGAGAAAAAAACCCAGCTTTTAAATGTTGGGCTTTCAGTTGAAAAGAGAAGGTTAAGCAGGAAGAACAACGAAGTTCCATTTCTCTCCTTACCTCCAAAAAATTGAAATTTGGGATTTTTGTCTAAAGGCAGTAGCACTGGCCGTTCCTACCTACCCCCTTCTCGTATGGGCACAGCAAACTCTCACGGCTGTAGCAGAAGCGGAGGGAGCACGTGCAGGCATGCGAGTCGTGAGATCTCCAGCCTCGTACGTGGCTGTTTTCTGATTCTGAGAGCAGGAACCGACAACCAGGCTGGACGTTACCGAAACAGGCTGCAACAACCTGGCCCGGGCACCACGGTTCAGGGGAGGGAAGCGAATCTGATGAGCATCGTCGGACACAGCGGCATCGCCCAGCACAGTGGCTGCGCCCAGCAGCGGGTGGTGAGCTCCTGCTTCCCTGACCGACGTGCCAAGCTCTGCACACAGGGGAACCCTGGCGGTAACACACGTGGGAAGAGGCTTTAAGCATGTGTAGCTTATCTTAACTGCCTGATAGGTGTCAAAGGTGCAGCTGCACAAAACGTCCCAGGAAAAAAGGACATTTTCCAGAGCCTAAAAATTCAAGCTAACAGATTCACATAATAAAGCGCACCCCTTCCCAGGGCAAACCAAGAGAAACAGCACTGCAGAAACCCCAGCTTAAAATGCCTCCAACTGTGACCTTCCTGCAAGACATTAAAAAAAAAAAAACAAAAAACAAAACAAACCCAAACATTGTCTCTTTGTCCCTAATGTTTAGTTAAAATCCAGCTGATGAGAGCCAGTTCCATGCCACTGGGGCTGGCACCCTCCTCTCTGGATCACCCACTCCCTTAGCACACCTGGGAACACACGCAGAAATCCTGCTTCTGGGCAGACACGGTGACTTCTTACTGCAACAATCCCTTCAGATCTCCATCCTGAAGCACAAGGGCCACGTTTTCCCATTCCAGCTGCCGGCAACCTCCCCCTCCCGGCAGTCCGAACCGGCAATCCACACGTATGGATTCGGGATGTTCAGACCCCGCAGCTGGGGTAAGATTCAATGTCATAAATACCCGCGAAGAGAAGGAGGACCGCAAGTTCTTGGCATATATAGCTGCCTATCATTATTACAGCTTTTGATTTGAAATTTCAGAGCGGCCAGAAGCCAGCCATCAGCTGTGAGTGGTGGGGGGAGCATTCTGTGCTCCCTCCGTGGGGCTGAGTGTCGCAGCACAGCATAAGCCAGCCATCAGCTGTGAGTGGTGGGGGGAGCATTCTGTGCTCCCTCCGTGGGGCTGAGTGTCGCAGCACAGCATAAGCCAGCCATCAGCTGTGAGTGGTGGTGGGACCATTCTGTGCTCCCTCCGTGGGGCTGAGCATCGCTGCACGGCATAAGCCAGCCATCAGCTGTGAGTGGTGGGGGGACCATTCTGTGCTCCCTCCGTGGGGCTGAGTGTCACTGCACGGCAGCACCCTGTGCCTGCTGGGGACAAAGGTGGTTCGGAGCGAGACGGGGACAGCAGCTTCCAGGTGCTGGGTGCAGGGAGAAGCCTGCAGCATCTGGCCACCACAGCAAGGGCCAGGCGGGCAGATTCTGCCTGCAGCCTACCCGAGGATGCTACACAGAGCTTACACTCAGTTGAGATGAGCTAAAAGTTCCTTTCAAGTCACGACCTGGTCCCTGTCGGGGCTTCTTTTTGCTGCTCCAGCACAGTGAAAGCAGTGCAGCAGCTGCAGAGGAAACTATTCCCCAGCAGAGGAGCCAGAAAAGCAGCAGAAGTTGCAGCCAAAGCAGATGCTACAGCTCTCCCGAGCTCCGAGGCGATGCAATGAGAGCTTGAGAGCAGCAGCTTTAGTAGCAGCACAAGGGCTGCTCCAGGGTGTACCGGGGCCGCAGCACTTACACCTGCCCTAACCCCGCAGCAGAGACAGCGTCACGGCCACCTGCGCTTCCTCTGCTCCGGGGCACAGGTCTGGCCTTGCTGCCAAAGAAACAATACGGCTGACGAGCACCAAACAACCTCCGTGTGTGTTACACACACCTCGGCTTTCTTGTGCACTTTCACGCAAGCACGAGGCTTCTGTTACCAACCTGCCTTTTAGCTCAAGAAAGGACATTTTCCAGAGCCTAAAAATTCAAGCTAACAGATTCACATAATAAAAACTGGGTTTTTTTGGGGAAAAAAAAAAAAAAATCAGTAAGAATCCATATACATCCATACCATCCAGATGTCCAGTTTTGGACGAGATGCGGAGCGCTAGGCAAAGCTCAGCAGCAGCAGAACAAGCGACACGAGAGCCGGCTGTGCCGGCACGTCCTGGATAGAACGCGATACACCCACACCCGGGCAGTGCTGGATCCAGGAGGCATTGTTCCTCGTTTAGGCTTCGTTAGGCTAATAGAGAGGGACAGAGTGGTGCAGCGCAGCCAGTGTTTTCAGGGATTTTAAATTATGTTTGTGTCACAACAGAATTTAGAGGAAACGTACCTTAAGCCACCTTCCCCTGAGCCGCACTGCGCGTCTGACTCAAGCTACCAGCGATCAAAGGGCGCTGGAGGTTTTCCGCTGCGTTTCTTTTGTGCGTTGGTCGGTGTTTTGTGGCTGGGGGGTTCTACCTGCATCCCCAAGCCCCCAGACCTTCTCCTGTCCCAGCCCCTGCCCAGCCCCCACCGACAGGTGAACGTTCCGGTCAGCACTACACACTTTGCATTCATGGGAAGCAGAATTACAACAGAGCTACTTACTTTTGAGAGGGGGGAGTAGGAGGGGAGTCCGGGAGCGTGAATCTCACGTTCATAAAGTGAATGTTACCACCGAGCATCCCGAGCGGGAAGGAGAGCGAAGGCATCAGCTTTGGGAAGGACCTTCTCTAGCAAAGGTGACTGAGGGTTTCTAAGTTCCTCCTTCAGCAAAGGCAGGATTTGCAGGTTCTAACCCACACGAGGAGGGTGTCAGGAAGCAGCGGGAGGTGGTTATTTCTGGTTCCACAAGACATTTTTGTTCTGGGACAACTTCACTTGTCTGATTCTCATCTGTTCCGGAACAGCTCACAAGAGCCACACATGTCCTGGCTTCACACAGGGCTTTCTACTGCATCAGCTCATTAACCAATTTAATCTTATTTGTTCATCTTTTACATTTCAGTATTTAATCAACATAGCAACAACCTATACCATGGCCTGGGAAAAGGCGATTAGAGGGAAGGCTGTGGCTCAGGCTGGGGAGGGCGGCATCTCAGGGGACCCTGGTGGCATCCAAACCACTGCTTAAGCGACTGCGACACTCAGGACTAGGAGCTGCATAACAGCAGCAGAGGGAAAAAATGAGCATTTCAGCAAGTAGTGTAGACGAATTTTATATGAGCACTATTTCTGTCCTTTCCTAAGATAGCGTGCTGGAAAAAAAATAAAGCCTGAAAACATTTGGAAATGTGGTTACCCATTCTCGTGCCTTACCCTGGGACAGCAAAGCTGAACCCGTCCCAGATCCCAAGTACACTCAATGCAAGACCCGCCAGATTCCGCCGCTTCTGCTGGGAGGCTTCATTTCTGGGAGGGAGCTCACGACACCAAACAGCATCCAGCATCACTCGCCAACAGCATCCTGGCTTGTATTTGAAATCGTGGCCAGCAGGACTGGGACAGTGACCGTCCCCCGGGGCTGGTGTGGCCGCCCCTCGCACCCAGGGGTCAGCTGCGGGCCCCTCACTCCCAGAGGGACACAGAGGGGCTGGAGCGTGTCCAGGGACGGGACACGGGGCTGGGGCTGAGGAGCAGCAGCTGCGGGAATGGGGGTCGCTCAGCCTGGAGAGGGGGAGGCTGGGGGGGCTGGTTGCTCACTGCAGCCGCCTGGCAGGGGGCTGTAGGCAGGGGGGGGTCTCTGCTCCCAGGTAACAAGCGACAGGACAAGAGGGAACGGCCTCAGGTGGTGCCGGGGAGGTTTAGGTTGGACATTAGGAAAAACTTTGTCACCCAAAGGGTGGTCAAGGATTGGAACCAGCTGCCCAGGGAGGGGGTGGAATCACCATCCCTGGAGGGATTTAAGAGACCTGTGGATGTGGCACTTAGAGACGTGGTGCGGTGGGACTTGGTAGTCCTGGGTTAATGGTAGTGCTTGGTGACCTTAAAGGTCTTTTCCAACCTTAACCATCCTATGGCTCTGTTCTCTCCACATGGAGACAACAAACCACTCCTGTTACTCTCCTGCAAGGTAAAAAGATGTTGCTATTTTTACACTCTGACAAGAGGGATGGAGACACTCCACCTCTCCCTTTAAAGAGTTAGAATGGATGAAGTCACCTTCCCCAGAGGCAGCCTTGTGAAGGAGACATGCTTACCGGATCCAAGAAGCAGTGCTTCACAAACAGGACACTTTTCCATCCGTCCCAAAGAATCAACACCTGAAAAGAAAAAATTCCTCTTTCAGTTAAGGTCCTTGATTAGAAAGAAAACTAGTTAATTGTCTTTCTTACCTCTGGGCGCCACTTACGCAGGCAGTAAGAAACACTGTATTGCGAACAACCACCAAAAAAGGCTTTCATATAAATGATAATTTTATTGTAAATAAAACGATACATTGGCCTGGCTTTGCACTGCAAGCCCCCAGTCGGTATATATAGACTACTGGTTCAAGGTCTTCTGCACAATCCAGGTTAAAGCAGTTTCTCCCTGCGCTGCACAGTTTACGTCAGACAGGTATCGACAGATAACAAAAGTCCTTTTCTTCACTTCTGACCTGCCCCCATGGCACACCTGCCTTTTCTAACCGGGAAATTCAGAGCTGCTCAGCAAGATTTGCTTCTGAACAAAACTGGGGTTTAAAGATCTGAAGCCCAAACACCATTAAATCACAGAGGACACCCTTTTTTTTTTCCTGAAAATTACAGACAGACTGAATACTCCCAGCTCCAAGGGCAGGTACCAAGGTGACAGCCCAAAGACTGTACATATTCAAATAAGTAAAATCTTCCCATCCAGCACCTATTAACTAAGCACCCATCACTGGGATCTCATTCGCCCCCACGTACAGCTCCATGTATCTGGCCTTTGCCTACCAGAGAGAGCATGCACAGCAGGGACGTAGGCATTTACCGAGGTTTCACAAGTTATCCTGGCTCTCTGGAAATATTCACTTGGAAATAACGTGTCACCTGAGCTGGTACTAATTTCCCTCTCGGTCAGTTTGTTTGAGTAACTTATGGCAATGGGAACTGTTTGAGGCATCTTCAAGTCCTTTAGAATGCTACTCCAAAAATATGAAAAAAATAATCCAAATTGCTGCAACCTACTGCCACTAGAATAGGCAAAGATCAGATTTACTGGAGAACAAGCAAATAACCTGGAATGCACAGAATCGTCACACCAAGAACAAAATGCCAAGTTTGTTTCCTAACAAGTTCAGGGAGAGCCCATTCCCCATAGCTCCTCTCTGATGGGAATCTCTGACAGTTTCCTGCTCAGTTTCAACTGTTTCAGGATAATGGGACCCCTAGAAGATATTTTTCTTCAAACAGGATATTCTCCGTTTCTGCAGCACCTTCCATGGAGGATGCCAACACTCAACATTCCCTATACATCCCTCCCTGGAAGGAACGGTAGAAAACACAACATGACATTTGGAATGGACACAACAGCTCATTGTTAGCCTGGCACTCCTCCTCCCCTTTCCCCTAAATAAGTTTATTCCCAGTTTTTTCCAATTCTGCCAGGATAAAGAGGCCAGATGTAATTCACTTTAGAGGTATAATTAAATTTATGTCTACTTGAAACTTTTTTTGCTGCCAGGGCCGTGTTAGGAGACTGCGGTGTAAGTGCTGTCCCCAGGCTTATTCACCATAGCAGTGGACTTAGGAATCCAGATCTTCCTTTTCCATAATCAGGAGGACTGTGAGGAAACAAAGACTGCATTTTGGCTCGGCTCTACTTGTTAGAAACCATCAGCAAATTCTCTGCAAAACCAGCTGCTTTTTTTCCTTTTTAAATTCATAAAGGCGTCAAATTTATTTCCCGTCCTCCCCCCTACCCCGTAACAGTCGAGTCGATATATATAAAAATCACCAAATATGATCTTTTACGATATAAATAAAAAAAAAAAAAAGTATGAGGCATCACCGTTTACATGATGTAAAAAGAACTAAAAAAAGAGCGATATAAACTACATTCATAAAAGTGCATTTCCAGACATACAAGTAATGCTTTGGCTTGTTCCTGTGCCGAACGGGTGGCATTGGGTCAGGTATACTGGTATACTGGAAGTCCAAGCTGGCACCCCATGCTCTCTGTCACCGTGTAATTGCTATTTACGTTCGTTAGTACAGACTGGAATACGTGGATACACAGAGTAGGCACATTTCAGCATAGGTGGTGGGAAGGACCAGGAGCTCCGGCGGGGAGAGGACTGAGCCCATCAGCCCATGACGCTCTTTGCTCTGCTCTGGAACAGCCTTCCATGACGCATATGAGGTAAAAGCCACAACAGATCCTGAGGATTTAGTTGCTTTGAAACATTAAGTTACACCATTTCCTCATGCCCTATTCTCTCCTAAAACATGATGCGTGGGATTAGCAAGGGAAGGCCACGGAAGGTGGTCTCGGTTTGGTGAGGACAAGCCAAGGGTAGAGAGAAACCTACGCAGACAGGATCACTGCGCTCTCGGTTGCTGCTGTACGTCTGCAGGGTCAAGTGTGATGAGTAAGATTCCAATCTTTGGTATATTTAGGTGCTAGTTGCAAGGCTCGAAGAGTGCTACCGGCCCCCACAGGAGCGCTGACCGCTCTGCTTCTGTCATCCAGCCTACAGGACTCCTCTGCAGCGCAGGCAGCCAGTGAACCACAGCAAAGCGGTGCAAAAAGCTGCCTGTAACACAGTAGTAGTGTCACACCCTTGCTTCCCTTTGGTGCAGGTGACAGTGAAGTGCAGGCCAAAAGTCAGGCCACGTGTCTTGACAATTCGGAGTCAAGTCCCACATTTGGAAAAGGTCGATAGAAGTGCTCTCGCTAGAATTAAATAAATTATGGAACAAGGGCTTTCCTAAAAGGTATCCCCCTAAGTGCCTGCAACCTAAACAGTGCATCCTTGTAGTAGTGCAGGACAGCCTGAAAGTGAAACCAGCACTGGCTCACTTTCACTGATCACACAGGGCTCCCAGAAAAAAAACGCTTCAGATTGTTAAAACCCTTTCAGGGCTTTTGGCTGCTCGGGGTTTTTTTAGGGTTCTTTTTTTCCTCTTTTAATCCAACACAGTATTTATAATGTGTTCAAGGGGCTTGGTTTCATTAAAACGTGCCTTATCCTGCTATTAGCATTCACTTAAAACCTGTTAATTTTACTGCATTATGAAAGCAATTTTCAAGTTTTTATGGGGGAGAAGAGTGGAGGTACGTGGAGCCTTAATAGGGTTTCCAATACATGAGCAGAACACCTTCAGGGTTGTTCTATAAAGCAATGTCTTCCCTAATACATTTGCTTTTCTTAAGTTTCATTTCACACAGATAACTTATAATTGAATCCCCAGCACTTAAAAAAACCGCGAGTCTTTTATGAGTGAAATAAGGACTGTTAGTGCCTAAATCACACGCAGTACTTGAGGCCAGAAAGCCGCCAGGAGCCTGGTTCTCAGAGATGTGGTACCTTTCAAATGCAAAACCACTTGGACGCACCTCGCTGGTACCAGCATGGGGATCTCCAGTCAACTGTAGAAATACACCAGCTTTACAAATGTCCTCTCTGGTTCACTGACTTAACTCGTACAAAAGCTTATTTAAATAGGGCCGTAACAGTTTATGGAAATCTTAAATGAACACTTACACACCTGTATAACAAAACGCACGTGCTGAAGGGTTGAGCTTGATTCTAACTTACTGTGCACAAGTAGAACTGGTGTCCAGCTAATTCTCCCCATGAAAAACTCGATTTTCCATCAGGCCAGTCCTCAAAGAAACACATAAGCTTTTCCTGAAGTAAATTCCTGGGCACCAGATGAACTATCTTTGGTTTAAAGGATGGTAAAAAGCTACCAGCCAAAAAGATAGGTGCAACAGAAAGCTGTTCTGCAGAGCTCCCTTCCAGAAGGGTTTTGGTTAGACCCAGCAGTCCCGGGGAGATGAAGCAGGAGCACAGACCTGTTGGCTATGAGGACACAAACTAACCGACATCGTCTTAATGCTAGGACAGATCAAGCCTTGGAAATCAAGCTCTAGGATTTTCTAATGTCAGTGGGAGAGCCCTTATTTTGGGCCTTGGAGTGATTGCATTCTGCTGAAATTTTTCTGATTATCCTGACATTTAGCTAGAAAGACCTCCCTCACCCCCACCCCAAAATCCATGGTTTCATTATAAAATAACACTATTCACATACTTTTGAATCAATATTTTCTGAACACCTTCAGATGCTGAATACTTAAGAAGAAAAATATATAATTATATAGTGAGCGCATGCTCAATGACACATGGCTTTTTGCTGGATTCATGTACTATAGATGCCTCTAAAGCCCTAGCAGTCTGGAAAACAGTGACCCACACGCAGAGAGCTGGTCTGGAGGGCTGTTGCACGTTTCTGTTGTGAAGAGTGTAGCTCTTCTAGTTCCCACTTTGGTTCAGATTTCTTCTATGTTCAACCAGTGAGACACGTGTTACATTCCCATTCTTGGGCCTGCAGAAAACATGCAGCCAGCTGCAATTTCACATCAAGGTAACTAGGGCAAAAATGCAGCTCTGTTTGGACAGCTGTCGGTAGGATAAACATTGGTCCAGCAAACAAAGGTATCAGGCACAAGAGCAGACCCTAGGTTCCTTGGTATCATTTCCCCAAAGGACTAGGACAGCTGAGTTGGCATTTTGAAGATGCAGCACCACAACGGGCAGTTGCAACTAGACCAGACGGGGCACCGAAAGCCCAGCAGGAGCTGCTAGCGAGGGAGGTAATTCAGTACTGGAGCTGTGCAAACTGATGTCTGAGCAGCTCTTCAGCAGAGGGTCTGTGCCTGGCTTCCACAAAGATCTGCTTTAGAAAGTCCCGGCAATGTTCTGATATGTGGGAGGGAAGCTGGGGGTTGGTTGGTTGGGTGGCGATTTTGAAAATGGCTGCCATGGCTTCGTACTCCGCCCAGGGGGGTTTCTCCGTCAGCATTTCCACAACAGTACAACCGAGGCTCCTGGAAAAGCAGACGGGGGGGGGGAAGAAAAAAAAAAAGAAAAAAAGTGAGAACTGACTCAAACAATAATGCACCGTGTTCAGAGAACTTTCAAGCAGCCAAATCAAGGTACCGCTCTGCTCTGAAAACTGCTATAAATTGGCTTTGTGCTGAGAACTGCACTGAGAATGGTCAAGTGCCATCTGTCCAGCTCTCGATGCTCAGATTCTAGGCTCGGTAAACACCTGCACTAACAGGGGACATGTGGTGCACACAAGATGTCCCTGCAAGGCGCTGTTTGACCTCCGTGGTGTTGCGGGTGCTGCTGCTACTGTTGTATCTCAAAAGCACTTTCTGAGTTGCAAGGAAGAAAACATACTTTTTAAGCAAGGTCCAGCAAATCAGAGCTGGCTGACCCCACAAAGCCATTTCAGCAAAATCTCTTTCCAGTGCACAGAATGCCCACACGGAGACAAAAACCCCAACAAACCAGTATCTCCACTTCACAAGAAACCAAGCATCACAGACAGCCAAAAAATAATTTAAGTCTTAACAGCTCCAGGCTGAGAAGGCAGTAAGTTAAAACACCAGCACGGCAGATGCTTCATGAAGTTAAGGCAAAACTCCCAGTAAAGTTACTGGGGCTCTGCAGGCTACTCCAAGGTAAGAACGTGATTATGGGGACGGACATGGCTGAGCCACCTTTCTGAAGCAAGCACGACACCAACACTTTCACAGGGAAGATGGGCTTCTGTAGTACTGCAGCGATTGTTTTTTGTTCAGAAAGTATTAATTGCTTCCTCCAGGCCACAGATTAAGCAAAAGCAGTTAGTGAACTTCTAATACCCAGTCCTGTGTTTTGATCCCATCGTTCCATTAAAAAGGCAAAACCGCCTCTTCTACCTTTAAAGGAAACTCTCTTTTGAAGTGAAAAGCAAAGATAAGACATTTTCAGAGGCAGGCTTGCATCAGTTGCCAAGACAAGGAAGGAAAGGAATTAAATCCAGTGAATATGCAAGCAATGACTTTTTGACAAGGTTTAAAATCCAACGTGAAAATTTTACACTGGTTTCCAGCCATTTAAGACTTACTAGAAGAGAGTACAGAAAATGCAAACCATGTGTGCTGAAGTGCTGGGGGTTTGCTCAAAAGCAAGCAGGGATATATTATTGTTTAGACTGATTTATACCGTTTAAGCAGATCCGGTTTCTTTAAGATATTCAGCAAACAGCAGGAATGTTTTTCATGTCAAGTCACTCCAGCAATAACAAATAGCTCACATATTCTGCTATTTAGGAAAAAGAAAATTGGAGAGGGGCCTGCAGCAGTGGCGGAAAGCCAGGTGGCTAGATTTGTTACGTCTTTGAGCCTCGTGGCCATACGCATCCACCCTGGGACTAACGCTGCACTGGAAAATTCTGACCCCCCTAAATAATGATTGGGATTGTAGGAACTGGAACCCAGCCAACGGCAGCGTCTCTTTGATGGGAATGGACCGATGTCAGCACCAAGAGGAAATCCACAAATGCATCAACCCAGGGGGAAGGGCACTTGCTCCAGTCTCTCCCCCAGCATCCCAACTGGGAGAGCCTGCAGAACTTAACCCTTTGCATGTGAGACATTTCAGCTCCGTTTCCACTCGCTGCTTGTACAGGGAACAACATAGGCTTTGCTTTGCTGTGGGGAGACAAACATACTTTTTCTGACTGTCGCTCAGTTCAGTTTTATAATCTCACCTTTTTAAGGCCCCCCAAACTAACATATTGACATAGGACCATTCTGCTCTTTCCTTTCAGTAGCGGCTGTTTCTTAGCTATGCCAATAATAGCATGGTTACAGTTTGCATTCATGCATACTTCAGATCACCGCTGATCTGACTTCTATCTTTTGCGTTACCCCAGGTTTGGGCATCTGTCCTTTAAAGCTCAAATTCTGTTCATTTCCAGTCTGTTATTAGCATACCTCTCATTTTATCATAAATGAACGGGCTCTTCGTAAATAACCTTCAGTCTTTCTTAAAAGGGATATAAGAGGGATGGAAACCTCACACCGGGCAGAAAACTGAAAATTAGCTATCAGTTTGAGGGAGGAACAAGTGGAAATTATTCCTGAAAAACTACACAAGCAGTTGTGTGTTGGCATCGCAAAGCACAACCTGCAGCAGGTCACATCTTCAGTTCAAATCAACTACTTCAGTTCGCTGGAAACTTTCGATCCAGACAAAATCTGAATTTAGATGTATGGACAACAGAATGTCTATGTCTTATCTTGCTCCAGAAAAGCTGTAACTTGATCTACAGGCAGAAAGTTAAAGCCTCACCATACGTCCGCTTTCCTTCCATAGCCTTCTCCGCTGATCACCTCTGGGCTCATCCAATATGGTGTGCCAGTGACAGAGCGGATGCCTGTTCCAGACATACAGATTGTCTGCAGCCGTTTGCTGGCCCCAAAGTCCCCAAGCTTCACATTCCCAGCAGAGTCACGGAGAATATTGGCTCCTGGACAAAAAAACAAAGAATGGAGACAGCTGTTTTCATGCAATCCAGCTGTTGGATCCGCAGCCTACAGAGCTGATATCCAACCCAGAAATACCCATGCTCATGGTATGGCTTTTTCCCCATTAAGCCTCAGGTGACCTGCTAAACATCATTTCTTTAATTCAGGCTGTAGACAAGCCAATTGCTAATGGCTGCAAATGGGAAAAACTTCAGGGGAAAAACACAAGGAAGTGGAGGGGGAAGGGAAATGAGAGCTGAGTCAGCACCATCATTGTTACACTGCCTGTAAACAGCTCAGCCAGCCTATGCAGGGCCCCCAGGCCAATGGCTTAGGCTGTGCAGAAAAGGATTTTATTGGGATGCTGCTTTGGTGAGTATAGCTATTGCTTTCTGGTCAGCTGGGTAACAGATGTAGCTAATTAAACTACTCTGAACTCCTACAATAAACAAGTCAATCTCCACTTTTCTTGGTCAGAGGTCCTGAACATGAAGCACCAGGGGAAAAAAGCAGACTTAAGAGCTTAGCTTGTATGTGGACACAAAGTAAGGCTTAAGACACCAAAAACAATTCTTCCTCCAAAGCCACAATAAGATCAAGAACCCTTGTGTTGCCTTTATCTGGTATGTGCCTATGTGAGATCCTCCTGCCCTCAAATAAAATGCACTTGTGCTGGGAAATAGGTTTATCGCTTCACTTCCCCACTGGAGAAGCCGAATTCAGAATAACAAGTCTGTCCATCCAGCACCCTGGAGGCAAGTTAAAACAGTTTGGCTTAGATGGGTGCAAACCAGTGAATAACTCACCAGGTAGGAAACCGTTTGGTAGAGCACCACATGAGCAGTATACAAGGTGTTATTCAAGAATCAGCAGCTCATTTCCCTTTGCCAGCCTAGAGGGGACGTAATGAAGATTTATAGGCAGGAACAAGAGCCTATTTTTCCTGGTTCCTTTAGAGCACAGAAAAATTTGTGTGGTGTCTGCCCATCTGTTGACATTAACTCTTAAGGAGACTGGCTGGCTCCATGGGGTTATATCGGGAAGAGGAAGATTAAGAACTAATCACAGAGGCTTTACATGGAAGATTGTAGGTTTCCTACACAGAGGAGGCAGGGCAGTCATGAGAGCCTGAGGTAAGCAGGATTGTCAAGAGCAGGCATGGAGCTCTTACTGCGTTTGGCATGCCTACCACCTGAGAAATGGTACTTTGGCCAAGCAGAGAGGAAATCAGAAGGGAATCCACAGGGAAATGCATGTGCCTTAGACAGGGAGCTGAAGTCAGGTGTCAACTCAGCCCCATTCTGCTGTGAGGAGAGAGAGATGAGGAGTTACAGGAGTGTTCCTAACAATTAGAGGCTTCCAGTTTTCCTTACTATAACCAACTGCCACACTCTCAGGTCCTGCAGAGAGAACAGCCCAACTTCCCTTACCCGGCCCAGAACACGACCTTCCCTAAGCCCTGCACATGGACTTGAGACCAAAAAGGGGTAACCGAGCAATGCAACGTTCAGAAACCCCAGCCAGGCCACTGAATTCTTAACACTCAGTTTCTTTTTTCAGGGTTCCTTTAGCACGTGGTATACACATGAATCACCAGCTGATCTTACCCTTTATGTCCCTGTGCACAATCATGTTGCTGTGAAGGTACGAGACTCCCTCAAGAATCTGGCGAGTGTATTTCCGGGTTACATTTTCCGTGAGAGCACCATACGCCTTCAGCTGGTCTTTCACTGATCCCTGCACCAAAAGCAAACAGAAGGGTTCGGCAAACAAATGCCAAACCACAAATCTTGCAGTCTCCATTCAATTCCCACGAGCTGTGACCGTGTCAGAGTAATGAATTCTGGCCCCTTCTAAAGCCTTTTTGTGAGGCTCTCGGAGCATCTCGCCCTAAGAAGCCCCTTTTAATAAAAGCAAGGACACGCTTTACAGCAAAAATGGCTTAAGGAGGTTCTGTCTGCTTCCTCCACCCTTGAGCCGCGCTGGTACAACCGTTTGTGAAGACAAGCAATAAAATAGTTCAGCAGACTGATCTGGGTCAAAGTCTCCCTTTTTTGCAGGGTCAGTTTTAGTCTAATTTGCTGTACTATACGACTCCGCTAATTCAGCCAGCCTGATTTACAAGTTGGCCCAAGTCCTGTGAAGTACTTTCGTAGAACAAATCTAGACTGAAGAAAAGAACTGGCTTTAGTGACGAAGGAAGGTAATGTATTTCAAGTACAAGACACTTAAGGAAAAAACTTGAAGACATGATTTGGGCATAGATAAAAGGAAGTGGTGGCATTATAACCCAGTATAAGAAAAAGGCATACCTAAGTGGGTATAAGGTGGATTATGTAGTTAAGAGTAATCACAGCAATTACTAAACCAACTAACAAACCCACCCATCTCACTATGAGCGGTGACTACGCTGCTTGTGTCAGCTCTTACCCCTGGCATGTACTCCATGAAGATTGTTAAGGTCTTCTCGGCTCGATCCCGTAAGCAGCCATAATACTGAACAATACGCTCGTGCTGGAGATTCTTCAGCAGCTGAATTTCACACTCCAGGGCACTCACTTCCTATGGATGTTGAAGGAGAAAATAAGGTTCCGGCCCCAGGAAATATTCCATCCTAATAAATTTCTCCTTGTCACTGGCAGGATGAGACCACTACTACACTGAAGAAGTCTAATCCATGGCATCGGTTCATCTACTTCTTGGAAAAGGCAAACATTACCAGTGCTTCACATTGATCTTACTGCATAATAAGCGGTAAATATTGGTGCTTTGACAGTTTGAAGACAGGCACTACTGTACATGGATTTAGTACCAGAAAAACTTCGTTTCTCGTCTCTATTCTGGCAGCTGAGTAACTTTAGCCAAGGTGGTTGAAAGCATTCATCACGTGCAGCACAGACATAACCTTCCTTGTCACCACTAAGCCGAGGGCCGTGAGCATTAATTTCAATTAGGAAACAGCTCTGAATATGGTTACAGAACTGACAGGAATCTTTCTGTAGGAATGTCAACCCATTACAGAGCAAGATGACAGGTGTTAAAAGAGTTCCTAAACTTCACCCAGTCCGGTTCTGAATCACACTGATGATTTTACTTGAATCAACCTTAGTAAATGGATTCCTCTCTTTATTTACTTCAAAGAGTCTGCAGCTATGCACATGAAACTGATTCTCTGCTTTATGCTTGCCACAGACAACAGGGTATCATAGCGCAAAGGCAAAAAGGCTATCCAACAATTTTAGACTGAATCAGAGATGTTTGTTGCCCAGGAAAAGTATCAGGTTCCTGCTGAATCCAGCGAATGAACAGGATGAACATCAAAGGTACTGGAGCACAAGGATTTATGGAAAAAGGAATGATGTTTTCCCCCAGATTAGTCCCACTTAACTCTCTCCATTCCTGCCACGGGAAGGTGCCAGGGTCACTTCTCTCACTTTGGGAGGATGCAGGTCCTGAGGAGCAAACCCAGCTGCTGCAGAGATGCATGGAACCAGAGAAAGCTGCCTGATTGGGCCAACTGATATTTTAAGGTTTGGAGTTTAGTGCCTTCAAAATACATTCTAGCCTGTTCTTCCTTGGCTCAGAGTTACTGTCTGATTTACAACAGAGGCATGGTATAATTTAGAACTTACCAAGTTAGGACTTATCTTGGCATCAATATCCCGTTATAAAATCAGAATAACATCTTCATGGATTGGTTATTCCAGCTCAAAGTGATTTTGTTCAATTTTGGGAAATTGGTACATTGTTAGAACACTAGAAAGAACCTAACAGCCATTCCAGCTGCATCCACTGTGCAGGGAGTTGTGCGCTATCCTACAATTTCCAGGTGCCCCTTCCCACCTCCACTGATTCTAATGTGTTATCACATTGCTGCTCTTGATTAACTTACACACCCACGCTTCAGTTTGTTTGAGGACAGGGAGAATTTAGAAGCAGAAATCGGTAATTAATACACTCGATACAGGGCCTACCATAAACCCCCAGAAAGTGGGTTTTGCAAATGCATGCAGCTTCTTTTGTTTAAGAAAGAAAAAAGTCCTGCTCTTTCTGGGTTTAGTTTCATTCACATCCATGTCTAACCAGGAACACAGGGCAGTCTAGTATTCCTCAAGTAACCTGGCAGCAAACCAAAAAGCTGAGAAGGGAGAGCCAAAAATGAAGCCAGAAAATGGATTTTAGTTTAGGCTGAAGGTAATAATACGGAAAAGTAATTTTTAAATGACTTCTATTCCTCTCCACATGACTTGAAACCCTAGCATAAACTACGTAAGATGCCAGCTTTTGAGGACAGACAGATACAGGCACATTACAGGACCTTACAGAATTTTAGAAGCTGTGGTGAGAATTACCTTGCTTGTTTCAGGACTCTCTGGATCAAACTGGACCTGCTTAGCTGCAAGCTCTCTGCCCGTGTCCACATCATAGCACAAATACACACGACCAAAGGCACCCTGGCCCAGCAGTTTTCCTCGTCGCCAGTTTATTGGAGCACTCGGAGCTAAAAAAGAACAGTAATAAATTCTCTATTTAAAGATACCAGTAATCTTTTCAAAGATCAATCACCACATTGGGATTGAAACAGGTATTTTGCAGCTGAAGAAACAGACACGAGGCACTCTCCCAGTATAAGGGAGTTAATGAGAGAACTCTGAACACAATCCAGCCATTCAGACTCTCAGGACCTGCTGACTGGTGTCCCATTAAAATGAAACCGTGAAACATTTTGCAAAGATATACTAGAGTCAAGTTATTCAATCAGGTTGATGAAATTTCATTCCACCAGCAGGGTGGATTCTACAACATCACTATCTTAAGAGACTGCATAGCAATTAAATAGTATCTTCCAACCCTTAATCTGTAGTTACTACATGAAGAAGAGCTGGATCAGCCTTCCTAAAGCAATGCCACCCAGCTGGGAATGACTGTTAAGCTTCTGGGACAACTTGAAGGGCATTACTTCTGAGCTCTTTGCCAACCATTGGTTAGTGCGGGGTTCCTGCTCCTGTGGGAAGGATTTCACTGCAAGGCTACGTCTACAGCAGAAAAATCAGAAGTCATAATTCCCCACTAGACAGTGATAAGGTAGGGGCCGTAAAGTAAGCACAGTGTGGGTATCTTTACCTGCTGAACAATCAGACTCCTAAAAATATACACGAGAACCAGCTAAAGCAGCCATCTCCAGTACCCCAGCAGGAGGTTATGTCGGCAGGGAATTATGAGTTCTCATTGTTCTACTGCAGTGACAAGCGCATTGCAGAAGCAGCGGTCTCCTGACTCAAAGATTAACACCTGAGCCCAATTTTCCAGACTGCACTTAATACCACAGCACATTAAAGACCAGCACTTTAGCTCTAACTTTGAAAACGGCACTAGACTCATGCAGTGCAATGCATTCAATTATGCTGCATCTAACAAGAAACTCTAAAACAAAGACAGGAACCAGCCATCTGGACAGTATGAAAATACAGAAGAGCTAAGAGATTAGCTTTGCCATGTCGAATTTAATCAGATTTACTGCCAGTCAGTGTTTTTGTGTGTCGCTTACTCTGCTGCATTAACGTCTTCATTTTGATCCTGAAATTACTGTATGGGATATCTGAAGTTAATCAGTAACGATTTATGTTCCATTTCTTTTTTTTTATAATACAAAGATGCCCAGAAAACAACTCAGAGATGCTATTAACACAGAAATAAATCTTTCTACTTAGGAACAAGTGAAATATATACAGCCCTTAACTAGCAAAATAACTGTAATCCACAAGCCTGACTACAAACGTTAATGTATCAAGAAAATAAACAAGCTTGTCTGACTGTTTTAAGAACCCTGTAGATCATCTAGATCCGATCAACTTACAGGTTTTTTCTTACTCCTTAGCTGAATTCCCAATGTTTTCTGAAAGAAAGGCAGCTCCCAGTGTAAGACTACATATTCTTAGAAGAAGAAGAGGACCTGTCTTATAGGTTGAGACAGGCTGGTCTCAAAACACAGCCATGCTAATTACGTGGGTTTGCACGGCTTGTTAAAAATCAAGTTATGGTAATATATCGGGTCTGGAGTTTCTCTCTGAAACCCTTTCTTGTTCATAACCCCAGGAGGCTGTTACCCCCTTTGCATCAAGGGTGACTGCTTACATTTGGTGGGGATGTTCCTCTCCTGCACACCGAGGGCATTTTCACTGTCGGCACTCCGCAGGCGCCCCCGGGGGTCCAGGTACTGCAACGCCAGGCCCAGGTTTTCTCCATTGGTGCTTAAGGAACGACTTGAAGGGACCAAGGTGAAAAGATTCCCTTGGTGACGCCGTATCCGGGGAAATGTCCTCCGGCCTGGCAAAAAAAGTAAAATTTTTAAATAACATGTGTGTAAGTGGAAGGTAACGGCTGGAGGTTGAGCAATAAGGAGAAGGGAGAAAAAAACCCCATGTTCTCGTCTGTTCCCGTGGAGTAGAATCTACTGCCAAACAGAAAAGATGCAAAAATATAACAGTTCAAGGCTGATGCTGCTTGAGCTCAGTGAAGCTTTGGATCATTCCCAAAGCAGACGGGAGAGAACACTTTGTAATGCCCTGCAAGATCTAAACTTGCTTTCCAAAGCAAAAATGTAGTTTACAGGCTACCACACAAGCTCCGAGGCTTGTTAACAACTACACAGAATGACTTCCTAGATAACATGCCTGGACTTGCAATTAAAAACCATAAACAAAGATAATGACAACTTGCACCTCTTATGAAACTTTGAGAAATTAATTTGCATAAAACCATCTGACGAGCAGAGATATGATTCTTTTAAGACACTGGTATATTTGAAAAACCCACAAGCAAGTTTGCATTGCAAATTAGCAAAGCATAATGAATCCCTGAGGTAGGAACCCACTATCTATGACCAAGGCTAATAACTATGTCCACTGCTCAACCCTAACAGTCACTCATCAGCTTGGATATCCCCAGAAAGGACAAAGTAAACAAAGAATTACAAACAGCCATTGTGGGTTGCTATGAAAATGTGGCATCGTGCATGGCAGCATTAACTGCAAGGACCAGGGCACTTCTAGACTCTTCAACTAGGAGTTACACTCGCCCATAGAGGTTGCCATTGCCTCACCCTCTTTTTCAAGCCTGAAAACAAAGGACTGAAAACAACTCACCATCGTTGTAGTCTTTGTGCTGCATGGAGACATTGTAGCGCCGAGGGTAGGTCCCACCTTTCCCCGCTTTGTCATAGATCTGATTCTCACGGTCTGGAATGAGATGCAAAGAGAGAAGTGAGGCTCTTTCAAAAAGAGTATGTTCTAATGACTGAGTTTTCCTGCAACAGCAGGGTTTTTAGGAAGAGGTAATAAATAACTTCATAGCTTTTCAATCAGCATATTCCCAGTCCTTACATTTATACAATCTCGGCATCCATGGAGGGTAGCCAGCAAACAGCAGAAAATGTCTGGATCAAATAATCTTTATACTGGACATTGACATACCTGAGAACTCCTGTCTATTATCAGGAAAGCTTTGTGCCCTTGACATCCGTGACTTCCGAAAAGAAGGACTATTAAAGAAAGAAGGCAAGAATAAGTTTTGCTATCTACTACAGTGAAACCTACAAGGACTTCAAATACAAGCTAATATAGTTGCACATCAGTAATGATGATTCTCAAATCTGTGTCCCTGCAATAATTTCACACTACATCTGCAAAGCTAAAGTCAGGCTAAGACCCAGCTAAGCAGACCACTTCCCAGTGTCGGCAGTCATCCTTCCTCTTCAGGCAGTGTCATTTATTCAGCGGTTCCCCAGTGTGTGGTGTAAAACCCAGCGCTTCCTTCAGACACATGAAGTGGAAGGTCAAAACCAAGGCTAAGAGGAAGAGCAGACCAGGGTACTGCTTGCAGGGCAGTAGAGAAGGGGGACTGCTGGCCCCAGTGATGTACCATCAGGGGTAAGTTCCTCTCATGAAAGCTCTGTGCACTTTCCTCTCTACCAATAGCAGATGAGCCTGAACACACACATAGCTTACAACCCTTGTGTTTCTCCCCAATAAGCAGGACGACTCCTCAAGCAAGCCTAAGTATGGCCCCTTATTTGGCTTTAACATCTCTTAAGAAATTACACAAACTGAATCTGTGCCAAAGCCACGTTATTCGCACTTTTTTTGTTAACCAGTGTAAATGGAGTAAGCCTGATACAGCTTTCAGACTCCCAAATGAGACTCCTTTCCTACTACAAAAAGAACAGCAGCTTCCCCAGATGATTCCCACTCTTACAAGGAATAATCAGGAAGGCTTTTCCCCCTGCCACTTAGGGCAGGAAAAGGGGAGAGAAAGACAGGTAACAAATGAGCAATGCCCCCCTGCCCCAATAAACGAACATATGCATGCACACACATAGGTTAACTCTTAAGTGCTTCCTTGTGACTCCATAAAGTGGAGGAAGTGACCGGCTAACAAACCAGACCTTCAGAGCTTGACACAAAAGCATACACTACCTACATGAATCAGCTTGGAAGAATCTCAGACTTAAAAGCCTGCTCAGTCCCGTATTACAGGTGCTGGGAAGCCATACTGGCTATTCAGGTTAACGGGACCTACAACAGCCACCCACCAAGACCTCAAGCAACACCAACAGCAAAGAAGAGGAAGAAGAGCATCAGACTATGACAAACGCTTCATCAAAGGAAGCCCCCCCCTCCCGCCCCCCCCATTTACCTCTGGAATTGATATATCTTGCAGGAGATCGGTATCTAGTGTAATGATGTATTTCTGTAACCTTAGAATAGTTTGGGTTTTTTTTTCAAATGAACAAGTAGAGCCTTGTCTAAAAGAGATTTAAATACCCTGCAGTCAGATGTTCTTGGAGCCTAGGCTCCAAACAGAGGCATGCTTCAGAACATTGTATTTGTAACATAGAGGAGCTGAAGCACCAGTTTGTTGGTATATGGTTTTGCCAGAAAATAAAACAGCCTTAAGACACATGAGAAATATATTGGGATACAGGTAGGAAATAAGTTCTTATTTCTCTCCAAGAAAATTTATGAGATGGAAAACAAACTTCTGCCAAAGTACAACTGGCATTTCCATTTGAGCACTTAAGTTTCCACCAGCTTGTACATTTGTACCTGTCTGCTGACCTGTCCAAGGACTGACAGCTTCCTGACACCGAGTTTTCAGCACTGCTTAGAGGGTCCAGCATCTGCAACACAGAAGAAACCACATGGCAATATCAATTCAGTCTAATGCCTAAAAGAGGCTGTGCACGAGGATCAGAGTCCACAACACCTTGCCTGGATGATGTCTTGATGAAAAGGGGAGTCTGAAGCTGTTTAGAAAGGACATTTTTCCTTAATCTCCCACAGAAATTCTTAAGGACATATCAAATTTGAGACATTGCTTTAGGTGTTGAAGGACTCTGCTGTGAAAATCGAAGTTTAAGTCAGCCTAGTGCTGCATTTTGATCGCAACTGCCTTCAGGGACAGAGTCTCTACCGGTGCTACTGCATTGCTGCCTCCACCTGCAAGTCGCCCTTTGGCCTTGCTTCCCACTTTTTTGAATGGAGAGCACAGTTTCAAACACGAGAGGGTCAGACAAACCTGGCAATAGGAAACCTGAGCATATAACGGCAGCAAAACTGCTCATTCAGAGGGGGAGAGACAATACGCATGGCAACTGCTTCTGGCAGTCCAACAAAGGCTTTGAACTCGCACATCTACAAGCCAGTTTGAAGCCTAGTTTAAATGAACAAAGCAGTACTAGCAGGTGCTGATGCAATTACAGCTAGTGAATATTTAGGAGTGAAAAAGAGGGCCCAGAGAGCAGCAGAGAGCTCCTTAACAGCTGGACTTACACTTTTTCTTCCTAATGTTCATACTTACACACTGTTCATTGGTTTCTGGGATGAACTCGCCTTCGCTGTTTATGCTGGTGTAGGAACCCTGCCGAGCAATGCGCTGCTGCCTCTCTGGAACGTACCCAGGAGGTGGTGAACTTCGGCCTGTGTTCTGGGAACCTGGGCCAGAAAGAAGGACATTTCTGATGTTTATGCTCACTGAGATGAGACTGCACACGCATGTACACAAAATAAAACACTAAACAAAATACTTGTCAGGGCAACCAGTCTTGTCTTGATAGTCAGTTTGACTCCACTAGCATCATTTACCTTGACTGACAGTACTATTCCTGCTAGTCATCATTAGCTGAGCTAATTATACTGACAGTCAGCAATTTCAACGTCAGATGGGAGCACTGTTACCTTTGTAAATAATCCCCAAATTTCTGTTTTACTGCATGAAAAATAAAACCGAATGACCAGTTTGGCTGAAAACACATGGAAGTCATTTCTGCAATTTCTGTTAATTAGATGAGACAGCTAGATGGACAGAGAGCATGTTTCGGGGCCAAAGGATGAGAAAATGTTTACTGATGACCTGAGTGAGGGGACTGAGTGCACCCTCAGTAAGTCTGCAGGTGACACCAAGCTGGGTGGGACTGTTCACCTGCTGGAGGGCAGGAAGGCTCTGCGGGGGGATCTGGGCAGGCTGGACAGATGGGCCGAGGCCAACTGTATGAGGTCCAACAAGTGCCAGGTCCTGCACTTGGGTCACAACAGCCCCACGTAACGCTACGGGCGTGGGGCAGAGCGGCTGGAAAGCTGCCCAGTGGAACAGGACCTGGGGGTGCTGGCTGACAGCCGGCTGAACGTGAGCCCCCAGTGCGCCCAGGTGGCCAAGAAGGCCAACAGCATCCTGGCTTGTATCCAAAGTAGCGTGGCCAGCAGGACTGGGACAGTGACCGTCCCCCTGTGCTCGGGGCTGGTGTGGCCGCCCCTCGCACCCGGGGGTCAGCTGTGGGCCCCTCACTCCCAGAGGGACACAGAGGGGCTGGAGCGTGTCCAGGGACGGGACACGGGGCTGGGGCTGAGGAGCAGCAGCTGCGGGAATGGGGGTCGCTCAGCCTGGAGAGGAGGAGGCTGGGGGGGCTGGTTGCTCACTGCAGCCGCCTGGCAGGGGGCTGTAGGCAGGGGGGGGTCTCTGCTCCCAGGTAACAAGCAACAGGACAAGAGGGAACGGCCTCAGGTGGTGCCGGCGAGGTTTAGGTTGGACATTAGGAAAAACTTTGTCACCCAAAGGGTGGTCAAGGATTGGAACCAGCTGCCCAGGGAGGGGGTGGAATCACCATCCCTGGGGGTGTTTAAAAACACCTGGATGCGGTGCCTGGGGACACGGCTGAGCGGTGGGCTTGGCCCTGCTGGGTTAAGGGATGGACCCGACGGTCTCAAAGGTCTTTTCCGACCTAAACGATTCTATGAAAAACATTGTACTCATCAGTTAATGGTACTACCTGAAGAGTTTCTGTTGTGCAACCTACTGGGAGAAACTTCACCCCCAGGATTTTTTTTTTTTCCCCTTGCAGATCTCAAAGTAGATTATACTTTAGAAACAGGAAGATACAAAATCCCTTTTTGCAGTGACCTACCCACCTGCACCTCCCACCACGCCGTGCTGTGAGCTCCAAGAAATGCTGTGGTCCAGCCAATCTACTCAAGGTCATCCACGAAGACAGCATTTTAAGATCAGCTCTCAAGCTGTGCTCTTTATGATACTGTCTTTAATTAACTGTGTGTACTCAGGTGCTATGAAAGATGGGTAAAGATCAGCAAATACTCTCCCAAGGAAAATATTTTCTACAGAAGTTATTGTAATAAAGAGTGAAGGCAAACATTGGCAGAAGCTAACTGAAAACCAGTGCACACGCCTTTTAGAAGACTGCAGAAGGAAAAAAACCCTAACACTGACACAGCTTAGAGTGCCTTGGGGGGTGAACTGCTTTAAAAAAAAATAAAATTATCTATTGCTTAGAGCTACCACCTGATTTTCCAAATCGCTCTGCAGGGCTCATGTGACATTACAAGCCAACTGGCGTGGAGATAAACAAGAGAGCGTGCTTTGCGGCTGCACTGAGTCACAGGAGCACACTTTCACTCTTTCCGATACAATGCCATGGCTGGCCAAAGGGAGCCCAAGCCCTGCTGGCACCAGCCCAGCCGCTATTGTGGAAAGGCCACCATCACTGGGCAGGAAAAGGAAGTCGGCACTAAATCAATGTATATCAAAGGAAGTGAGTGGAAAAAACACAAATGCTGCCAGAATGCTTAGAAACATTTTTTTTTTTTTTTTTAAAAATAAAAGTTATCTTTACTTCCAAAGCCCTGAACTAGTGACAGCAGACTTGAGGCCCGTCCACTTGAGAAGACAGGAACTACACACAGATTATCTCCTGCATGCAAACCACTTTTGTTGAATGCTGCTTTTGACTTTCGTTGCATGAGGTGGTATGAATAGGAAAGTCTCTGTAAAGTTAGGAGAGAGGGGTACATTCCTTTTCCAAATCAAAGATAGGAAAAGAGAAGGAAGAAGAAATTGATTCAAGACTGAGCTATTGCTAAATTACTATCAGACCTCTGACAGAACTGGAACTATTCCGGACCTCTTAACAATGGAACAGTCTGGTACTTTGACATGTTCAGAAAATAAACCCAATGCCTTCTTGATTGAGGAATGACAGGCTAATCAGAAAGCATCCATAGGCTGGGATAAGAGGAGAGTCTGTACAACTGGGATACAGAAGGGGCCCCTTATTACTATACAGTTTACCCATGACAGGCACTCAGTACAGTCTGTTAGCTTTGGCATTATTATTTGGATACCTTAGAATGCCAATAAAGAAGAAAGATATATTTTTTTTTAAACAAAATATTTTTGGCATTGAATTTGTCAGTGAAAAAAGAAACGTGGTGTTCAGATGTGCATGGATACCACTGCCTTCTTCATGGGACTGAGGAATGTTGCTCTTTTTGTTCATATTAACTTCAAACTAGAAAGGATAGGAGAACTCTTTTTGTCCCGGTTTCAGTCACGTACTTCACAAGCTTTCAGCACTTTGTTGTTTGTTTGCTGCTTGGTAAAAGCAAACTATACAAAAGGGGATCAGCAGATGCTAGACAGGATACAAGCAGGTTTGCTAGACAAGTCTAGTATTGAGAACTACTGGACTAGTTCAAGTCCTTCTCTACTGAGCTTACTCTCCCAATTACCTTTGGTCAGAACAATGTGGATCTGACTCTGGTTTAGACTGTCTGGAGACTGTCTGATCTAGTTTAATTGGATTTATTATTTGACACTAAGACTGCACTGCAAATACCGATCTGAAATCCCATAATGATTATGTCTCAAGTTTACAGAGTCAGTGAAACGGAAGCACTCCTCTTCCACAGAGGGAGCTGGTTTAGAACTCGGAAACAAAACAGTTCTGACATTCCCAGCTCCAAGCACTGCCCTCGTGATTTGCAGCACCTGTCCTCTGAAGCATCAGGTCTGACCAGCCCTAAACTAGCTGCTGCAACAAACACAGCCATCCTCTGCTTCCGTTTCCAGAAAAAATTAGCTTTTCTCACTTTTGAAGCAAAAGTCATTTGAACAGAACACCATCTTAGGCTCTAGCCTTCATACTGCAGGTCCGTATGATTGCTCACCTTCTTCCTGCTCTTTCACTGCTCACCGAGTTTCCCACCAAGGAGCCAGATTCTAAATCACAGATTTATTTATTTTTTTTTTTACTTCTAAGTCTTTGAAGCAGTTTCACTTTTAGTGTTTCATAAAAAAATTTCACAGCTTTGAGTATCCATCTACCACAGTTTTGAATAGTACCACAGAGTTATACAGGGACTTGTAACATAGAAATTGGGACAACTCAGACAAACCTACCAGACAGAAGACATAAAAATTACAGAGCCTTACGTGGACCTTTCCACTAAACATGAGTTCACTAAGCTCACAGAAAGGAAAAGAGACAAAGGTATGTACTACTCTGACTTTTCTCATTATCTTTTGTGCAGCTGTGCCAGTCACTTATGGTATTAACCTTGTGCTCTACTCATTTGCTAATTACAAGAGTGAAAGGTTAGGGAACTCTGTGTGTAGGGCACTCGTTGGATATGCAGTAACAATTCCTGTGCTACTAGTAAAATGCTTGATTACAAGAGTGAGGACAGATTCCAAAGCCCAACATAAAAAAATAAAAAAAATTTCAAATCTAGGTTTCATGAACTGTAATTGCCAATCTAAATAAAAAGCTTAATGGACCCACGTAAGCTTTCCAAATTTCTAACCTCAATGAATCTGGCTTTAGGACATCCCCTTCAGCAGCTCCTCAGCTGTTCAACAACTTACTAAGGAACTTTGAAACATTCTATTGTAAACATATTAAGAGCTTTCGAAAATGAACTGCCTTGTCCTAGAATAACCTTTCAGTTTCTCGTGGCATTCATAAACGCTATACCATAAACACTAGTGCCCAAAAGATACATTTCACAAAACAAAGACAAGCAGAAGTGGCAAAAATACTCACTGACAGACAGATGCCTACTTCTGGGCTCTGGCTGCTGATAGGGTGTGCTCACATCCCCCACAGATTGGGAAGTTTTAATCCTGACTTGTTTGGGCAGTCCAGAATGGGGTGAAGAACTGTTTTGCTGGGTAAAATAAAAAATAAATAAAATAAAATGAGACTGAGGAGCTCAAGCAGTCTGGCCACAGTTTCAAAAATATCATGTTTAGTAGCAAGAAAGTAGCTGAGAAACAGTTCTAGAGCTTGAAATCTTATTAACTTCACAGAACACAAACAATAAAGGCATCAGAAGAGCAAGCTTTATAATTATGATGTAAACCAGGAGTTGAACAACTAGAGGATGCTGCCCTCCAGCCTCAAATCGAATGCAGGATTTACAAGTCTCGATGTTTGTCTTCCATCAGCAGCTACCTATGAAACCAACAAGATGGGGCTCCTATCACTCACTGAGATCAGAACACGGAAGAACGTACAATTTCTATCAGCCACCTTGGCCAGCAGAGATAAATTATAAACCTTGCACTGTCAGAAGCGGTTAGATAGCAACCTGACTCCCTACAATCTTTATAAAGTAAACTGACCATTCAGACCATCTAAATGAAAATAAATTCTAGAGAGTTTAAGAGCACAAAGAATTTGGAGATGTGAAGATGAATGCTGCCTGTGCTGCTTCCATTCATCCTTCCTTGAACTTACATAGACATAACCTAATAAAAGATCATTTTTGCACAGTGCCTCCATCTCATTCAAAGCAGGAAGATGAAAAGGAGACATGTCAATGGACTTCTCCCCAGTCTATTGAGAAAGATAGAAGGGGTAACTCCAGCATGCTTTGTAGGAAGAGGAACTGCAAAAAACATTTTGCAGCTTCAGGCAGTAGGATGTTCCCAGAGCACAGCTCTGCCTCCTGAAACTGCAAGGCCACTTCAGACTCCAGAGGGTGTTCACTTGGAAATATCTAGACTGCAGCTTCAGGCAGGTAACCCCTCTGTGCTCTCTCTGCAGATGGCACAGGGAACACGGGCTCGTAACAGAAGGCTGACCAGGACTCCAGCTATCTGAGGATGGTGCTCTAAAATCTGAACATACGAAATACTACGAATTGCCTTCCTCAAACAAATGAGGTCCTATGCATGTCAAAGCACGTGCTCAATACTAGTGGACACTTTTGATTTCAATCTTCTTGTCCCAAAATACCTAGCTTTACAAGAGGATATAATATTCCCTTCCTCTTGTGCATTACAGAATGTAACTAATGTTATTTCATTGAGATGAACAGAACCACAGTCATCCCAAGGAAATTAATTCTGACTTCCGAAAATTATTTGAATACAACTAGCAACAAGGTGGGAGGCCACACAATAAAAAAAAAAATCAGAAGTATTGAATAGTTGCTCATTTAATAAGCACATACCCTTGCACAGAGTGAGGAGGGAGCCTGATTTAAATTACATCAACTCTACCACGAACAGAACCATGGGAGCTGAATAAAGGGTGCAGAGGTCACACCACTCACGAGGACAGTCTGGCTTTAGTACTCTAGGTGTTCAACTTAACCAGTTCTTCCCATTAGTTGCTAAACAGAAAGAAAGGACTGACAACAGGAGTGAGTTGCTTGATCAAAGAAAGGACAAGTGAGGCACAAGAAAATTAATATAAATGCTATTCACAAGCACGGGCTCTCAATACTAGTCACACAGCTACTGCTGTAAAGTTGATTTGGTTTATATACATATTTGTGCCAAAGTCACGGCATTACCTTTCCATCCCCAGAAAAAGAAAAGAGCACAACCAAAACAAAATCTGCATCCTGTACTTCAGGAAAAATAATGCTTCCCGCTCCCTCAGTGGGATGAGATCATGCAGCCAAGTAACCTCCTTCAGACTTGTGGGCTTTTGCTTTATCACATGCAGGGCTCTCCTGTCAGGCAACTCAGAGCTGGAGAGGAAGTCGAAGGAGAGGGGGGAAACAGTGGCACTTACTGAAGACTTTGCTGTTTGTTTCTGCTTTGAGCAAAAGAGGAAAAAACAGCGAATAAAAGGACAACACCACAGTACTGGCTATTAGCTGGTGTAGGGATGAGGTTTACCAAGCGTTTACTGTAAGTGGCTTATGTAAAGTTTAGGTAGTATCACTTAACATCTGGTTTGCAGTTTGAAGACACCAAAATTAAGAGAGGGCTGTAAACCAGGATCGTTTTACAGTTTTATACCAAAAATTGAGGCCACCTTTTACAGACTGTTTCCTGACAACACAGAACAAAGCCTGACTACGCTAGGTCAGGCCCCTCTTGCCAAGTATTGTCTTCAGAACAGCCACCAACAAATGCTTAGGGAAAGGGCATAGGACAAGGAACAGCATCATCCCCTCCTACACTTTTCCAGCTTTTGGCATCCAGTCATTTGGGAAAGGGCTGTTAACGCTCCTGAAGGGTTTCTGTATTTCTGTTAACATATATTATCAAATTCAAAAATAACGAGATGTGTACTTAAGTTCTCCTGACAGTTCCAAGAATTACAGGTGTGATTATTTCAAGAGTTTGAGCTCACAGCCTGCAGAACTTGAATAGGGATGAACAAGCAAGACTGACAAGCTATTAGCAACAGAGCTTTCAAGACAGAGTAACTTTCATACCTTTCAAGAGAATTTGGTAATTTGTAAATAAAATATCTAAGGATTATTAAGGTCTCTGGCTTGAAAAGCTGTATGACCTTAATTCTAAACAAAAGACACGGGTTGAGTGAACAAAGATCTTCAGTCACAGATAAGGAATAAGGGAAACTTCTGACCCTTTCTGCCCTCTTCAGCTTTCAGTTCAATTCACTGTCTGAAACTGGCATCTCTGGGAGCTTGACTTAAAAGATTTATTTCTGATGTTACGATCATTTCTGCTGAAAAGTACAAACTACACTGACATCCAATGCCACAGCTATCTGTGGTATAGGAAAGTGAACCAAGACACTATCAAACTCACCTTAGGTGTGAATACACCATTATTAGCTAAAAGCAACTTAAATTTCTACAGACTAAGGCTGGATTCAATGCATTAGGCTACAGACCTGAAAAATCACTGGCAGCTGTCCTTAGGCTTCTCACCCAGGAAAAAAGTGCTAATAGCTTGTCTTCAAGGACAACCTGTGCTTTCTTAAACGCAAGATAATTACATGCACTTTCAACAGTGTGCTATTAATCAAAGGTAAAAAAAAATTCCCTGTGAACCAAACTCATTAACTGTTTTCTGAACAGTCATTGGGTACTTGATATAAAATGGCCTTCACATTACAGCTTAAAAAGCTGCAATATTTTAGTCCCAAGCAGCTGCTGAAGACAGGAAAAAAAACCAATATAGAGAGATACCTATAGCTAAGCCAAAGCAAAGAGGATAAACATATGCATTCGTGTCTGTGGAGACTGATTTTACTAATCCCTGCTGCTCTCAGATGAGGCCACCATTGTGTTTCAGAGACTTAAGGGTAAAAACCTTCATTTTGCTGCAGTCACAGAAGCTGTTACCTACATGGTTTCTGTCCTGAGACAGCAATAATATTCTAAGGCTTTTCACATTAGAGCTTCGGTCCAAGAGATCTACTGCTTTATCCAGGTCATCTTGATTTTTCAAAGGAATAGACAGCTGCAAAATAAAGAACAGGGAAAAAAATCATTAGAAAAGACAGGAAAACTAAGTCTACATCCACAATAGGTATTTAAACAAAAATTAGAAAAAGAAAAAAAATAATCAGAATATAAGATGGGATTCTGATTGCTCACTTATTCCACAAATTTTTATTAAAATGCTGTCTCACTGTCCTTTTTAACAAGGTTTTTCTCCCGTACCATCAGAGAAATGGCTGACCCTATGCAAATTTCCCTAAGGCACCACGTACAAAAACATTAATTGCTGCCTGAACGTGTTGTTTGCAAAGAACAAGTCAGAGACAAGCCCCTGATTCACTGATGAGAACACTGTCTCGGAATACTTCTGAATCCAGACCTAACGATCAAGTGAAAGTTTGGTTTATGATACTAGTACGAAGACGATTAAGACTCTGAAAGAGGGAATCAAAGAATTTGAAACTTGCTAGTAAGACCCCAAAAATTATGCTCAGACACCCTCTATTCTATAGCCCACTCACAAATCAAAACGTGAATGCTATCAACACTGAAGAACCCCTTTCATTTTTGTCTGGCTCTTGCTGGTGAATGGAGTTTTGCATCTCACATTAGGGATGTAGCCCCAAACAGCAGGAAGGCAAAACCACAACAAAAAAAATCAAAGGAGAAGCCAGGGTGACCAGAGTGAGAAAGCCAACAAAATACTTCAGATTATTAACAAAATGCTACTCCTCATGCCACTTTCTTTTAGCAATGACAGTGCCCACAGCCCCCCTGCAGCATCTCATACCAGAGAGCCTCCCCTGTGCTCTAGCTCCCCTTGTTTGCCTAATAGCTGGGCAATAAGCAGAGAGGTTGCGGCCAGCAGGAGGTAAATCTGTTACAACTGGCTGGCTGGCTGCTCCTGGTCAGCGGTCAAACACCACCAACAATCCCGACTCTGCTATCGGGCAGCTGAAGAAATTACTCTGGGACTGCCTGCAGCCCTCAGACTCTATATTTATTGGCCCGCAATAGTTGCTTTTAGCAGTCAAAATACCTCAAATACCTTTTTTTACTTCCCCAAGAAAGTCTCCCAAACAATACCAGTACAAGGAAGCAAGGTGCTGATGTTCATACAATACACACATCGGTGCGATGTTTTGTCAGTATCAGCATGTTTTCCTCTGGAGCAGAGTGATTCAACTATGGTTCGTATTAGAGGGAAGAACTGAAAATTAAATGTATGGGTACAGAATTTGGGACAGAAAAAGGAGGTGTCATCCAGAGAGAGCGTTACATGTCCCGAGCACCGATAACAACGTTCTGTACCTCATTGTTCATGTAGTGGAGGTCCAGTGGCTGGCCAAAGGCTGTTTTCACTTTCTGCTGCACATCTTCATAGCGCACAGGACGGACAAATGGGATAATTCTGGAACAAAAGAGAATCATGGACTGAATTCAGAGATACTGAAAATGCAATCAAATCAGATGGCTGAACCATTAAAAACACATTTGAATGTTCTCCGTTCATCCTCAAGCAGCCAATGAACTTTTCTGATTTGAATTAATTATTTCAGCAAGGAATTCTTGATCTATGGCCCATTTCCAAATGGTTTGTCAAAATGCAATATTCAGCTGAAGATTTCAAACAGAATGCCTTTGACCCTGCATAGGAAAGTATCCTTTACTGAATAAATGTCTTTCACATAACAGGATACAAATCTCTTATGCACTTTGGCTTAAAGAATACTGCCTCGTGCACAAAACACAAATACATTCAGTCAGAGTTGAATTAAAAGCCACAGAAGGCCCAAAGAACAAAAAAGTTTTTGGTTTAAGTACTCCAGTATCTGAACTCAAAACTCACTCCCTGAAAATTTCCAAAATGCGTTCCAGTTGAAAGGTTTCGACAAACATTCCCACAACAAAGCCAGTCCCGAGCTCCTGAAGAAAGGTATCAGCCGGAGGACACAAAGGAACCTGAAAACCCTCTTTCCCAAAGGTGGCCTGTGACATTAGGTCCATGTCAGCGCTCTGCATGCTCAAGTCAAACATCTCCAGACATCTGAATCTCAGGCTCACTGCGCTGTCTCTGCAGTGATCCTTCAAATCCTGGGCAACACAGCAGGGACTTTTATTCAAGAGCTGAGGACAAATCTAACTGCAACTGTGCAACCATTTGTCACTCAGGGCTTGCTTTATTAAAAAAAAAAAAAAAAAAAAAAGCCTTTTTAAAAAAAAAATTAGAGGCCAAATAGATCAAAACTTAAATGCTGCTTCAGTTGTAACAGCAGCGGCACAGCTGACTTGCCATAATTCAGAATATGCATGTAAGACAGACATGCAAGACAGAATATTCACATAAGACAGATCAGTCTCATTCTCTCATGCTTCCTCCCTCACCAGTTATTTTCCCTAAGTAATGCATCTCTGGGCACCTTCACTGACCGACAGACACACAAAATATGCACAGATGTAAATTATTCTAATCACTTTCCCTTAGCCCAGAGCTTGGGACACACCAAAGCCCCAGTTCTAGCACGCAGCCATTTCCTCACCAGTTGAATGGCACAAATGGCCTCAAGAAATCCAAAATGGCAACAGGCAGAGCCGTCCCCGGGGAACCCTGCAGAATCCTGTGGCACACGCATGCTTTTCAGAAAATGACAGTGTACTTTTGCTTGCTTTTATTACTGTTTTGCCTCCCTTGGGATAGAAACACTCATGTTTTAGGCAAAGTACTAACATGAAGTTCCAGCAAAGCATCTAAAACTGTTTGTTTTGCTGGAATGTTCTTCTGTAGGAAGTTGCCAAGTACTCAGAAAGTTGCTACCTTGACAGCTATGGAAAAGGATGATTTTTACCCTCTTCAGAAGAATTAGCAAGTAAAATACCCTGGGTCAAGAGCTGGAGGATCCAAACGTGAACTATAGTTTACGACCCACTGTTCTAGCAAACCAAGGACGTCTGCTGCTCAGCTCAGCAACCTACTTTCCATATCCTGACTGCACAAGGCCCAGATGGCTGGTGGTTCCTGCCTTCGGGCTCCTGAAACCAGACTTCTCGCCATCTGCTTCCACAGCCCATGAGACCACGCTGCATCTCCACTCCTGGCGAGTTCAACAAACAGCGCTGGGACACAGCTGACAGCCACCAGCCTTCTGCGAGCTACCAGCCCACGGCGATAGCTGCTCACCCCACCGCTGGAACTTGAAACAACTCTGCTTTGGCACAGCTGAAACACTGCCATAAAAAACCTGATTGTTAGCACTCCTCACGAATTCTGCCATCAGGCTGAAGTAAGACAACCTGAACGGACCACAGACACTCAAGACCTATCTTGCTCACAGGGGCAACTCTCTGAGCTCAGTGAAACCCTGAATCACCCCTGGGGCAGCTCACACGAGCTGGTGCTGAACGCGTGCTTTGGATAGAAGGCTTAGTTTCCAGGCCATCCATCCAGCCTGCTTCGCCAGCACTCGGTATCCTTTCACGACATGCAGCTTTTGTTTTAAATAGATCTAGTGCTAGTTTGCTTCCTTAGCCCCTTCCCAGGAAGGGTTCATCTTAATACCAGCCCTACAACATTCAGCTATTTAGAAATAATTGTCCTTGTTAAGAAGCAGCCCACAATAACATTTTCGACATATTACTAAGAAATCCATCCATGAAATTACAGTACTCTGGCACCGTACAAATGTAATTTAGCTCTCAGTTGAGCTGAAGCCCCTTATAAAGGCTTCCATTCTACACTCAGTGCATTAAAAAGCAGAGCTGTTCTCAGGTGCCACAAATTCTATTAGTTTAAAAACTCCGTGCACTCTTCTAACACAAAATCATGGACTGCAGGGTTTAAGGAGCCCATTCCTGCCTGACCACCTTAAATATTTGTGGTTAGATCTGGCAGCTCCTCTGAAACCAAGCACACACACTTACATTCTCGGTGCAAGCTTGCTGTCTGTAACTGCATACCACTTTGGGAATGGGGAATTCAGGCGAGCGTAACTGCATAATTAGACTAACACACAATCAACCTTTTCATTTTAATGTTACTTCAGAAAAAAACCCCTTTCTTCTCTCCTGAGCTCTGTGCCATCTTAAATGCACTCAGGCAGAAGACATACAAGACGACAGGACTGTGGTGACAAGATTTTGCTTCCGAGTTACCTTGTGCTAACACGGTATCACAAGAAATTGCGCCATGTCGCACAGTAGTTCTGTTGTAGCCCACACAATGCCTCTGACAGAGCAGAGAGCTGAAAAGATATGGCTGACAAAGGCAGCAGCTACGATTACTTTTTAAATTTCAATTTGAGCAACCAAAAGTCCGGGTACTTTTACTGACGGAATTCACCATGTAGGACTTTGGTGAATGAAACAGTTCAATTTTTGAGGAAGACTTTACAAATTATTCTCTATTGCCTGCTTTACCAAGGAATGCCTCTGCTTTTCTGTTTTAGCAAAAATCCATAAATCTGACAAAGGAGGATACTTGAGGAGGAGCTTAAGCACCCCAGCCAGTAACCTTTGCTAGGAACAGGCTATTAGCATCACTACATACAACTTGTGCTGTTGTATTATCCACATTAAATTTGCGTTTTATCATGGAACTGTGAACTGCTTCACACTGAAAGTACTGTCTGGGATGGGAGAAACAAAAGGATTCCCATAGGATATCTGTGAAGGATAGCATATGAACTCCTGCTTACAATCCAATTAATTTCTTCAAAAAAAAAAAAAGACAACTGGAACCTAGCATCAAGATCCTTTTTGCCCCCTCAGCAAGAGCTCAAGAGCAGCCTGCAAACAAGAGGCTGCAAACAAGCCTGGAGCCTTCCTGTACGCTCACACACACCGAACCGCCACAAATGGACTGAGAGTTTCTCTCAATTAGATGGCAAATAGGGGGCTTCTCAAGACCTACTTTGAAACATCTAGACAAATTTTATCCATTGTAAACAATACTGTAAACACCAAAAATCTTAGTTCAGTTAATTCTGGGGTTTTTTTTGCAAAATATTGTCTCTCAAAACCAAGTATCAGAGGAAACAACAAAGAAACTTTTACACCAATGAAAAAAAATCTTCACTTGCTGTATCTTTTGCTCAGTCACAGCAGGACAGTGATAGTGTAGGTCATCAGGAAATGAGAAACTAGAAAAGAATGACGCTAATTTGATCAGTTTCATTTGGTATTAGTTAAATGAAACAAAAAGGGAACATATCTGAAACAAGGCTATCAGACTGAATTTCTTTCAGGCTGGACAGCTTTTTTAATATTACTGCAATTCACTTACAAACAGATAATATGAAAATAAATCAAAGGGAAGTATTGCATGACACACTGATTTTTAAAAATAACCAGTTGTTTTTTATTTATGTATTTTATTTAAAAATAACAAGTTGAGTATGACCTGTTTGCTATTGCCTTTACTGTGTGTTTTTCATTCAAGAACAACGAAAGTGAAGCCAACAAAATATTTAACCTAAATTACTGATGACTGTATTATTCTACTAAGCAAAGAATCATAGTGAAGACAGACTTACCGTCTTTCCCCGTTATGTTCAAACTTTATCCTTACATCATTCTGCAGAAGAAAGAACAAAAGTTTAGTTTACAGTGAAACTTGGGCATGCATAACAGTAGACAAATGGATATAACATGATTTTAAGGCCCAAACACAAAGCAGGTCAATTTGTGATTGCAGTTGGCATCAACTCCTTACAAGGCTACCAGAACACAAGTCTAATTAACTTTCTCCATGGAAGCTGAAGCAGACCATGGCCAACAAGTGGCTGACATGTAAACACAGCAGCATGAAAAACGAAGAAATTGCTAAAGCAGCAAGAGAAGCAAACGGGTAAAAACTTGTAATTTTTCTTAACTGTCAATTAAACAGAGGACACTGAAATATACTTTAAGGAAAATTAATCTATTTTTATCACTGCATGGCAAAAATCTGAAATTGAGTCCATCTGCATATTCATCTGAACTGAAGCTGATTTTCTTTCTTTGTGCATTCTCAAAGCATTTTCTTTTATGACAAAAAAAAAAAAAAGACACACAGGGAATGTGCTACGTTCTCTATTCTTAAGACACAGACTAAATCTCTCCTTTCGCAAAAATGCATAGTTTGAATTTCAGGGGCTGAAGTTACAAACAAGTTAACTATATGTCCTCTTTTAAAGTGCAAAGGGGTCATCATCTGTATCTGGCAGATGGTTAAAAGCACTAATGGCACAACCTGTGCATTTCACTGTAAACTTAAAAAGATGCGATGTGGCACGGAAGAGTCAACATGCTGAACTTTCAACTCTGGAGATCAAAGTTGAAATCCCAATTTAGGTCACAAAGATAAAAATAAAAGGGAAAAATCTGCTCTGATAAGACTCCATAATTTCTGCCGCACAATTTATGTGATTGGAATAGATTAAGCCATCTGTGAAAGCCTCAGACAATAGGCAATCATAGATCTAGGAACTTCAAAAAAAACGTGGCCAGGAAATGCTCTTTAGCTAGAGGAAGTATCTGGCAGACCTAGTGGTCAAGAATGCAGTTCAAAGGGACCACGCAATCACTGCAAGTACACAGTATTCCTGCAGCCGTACTGTAGGTGCAGAATCGAGCATGACAAACGAGCTTCCCAAGCAGAGCAATCATCTGCAGGTGGGTAATTTACACCTCGCTTTAACAAGGACATGTTGTCAGAGGTGGGAAGAGAAAGAACTTACTCTAGTATGACACCAAAATGAAGCAAGTTTTGGAGAACTCGTTTTAACTGAAGAGTATGGGGAAAAATGCAACCGACAGCACAGGAATAATGAACTTTCCAACTACTTACGAACCACCTGTTTCTTAGACATAATGGATGGAGAAATGACCCCTTTATGTTAGGAATTTCAGGGACGGAAGGCTCTGTATTTTTTTTTTTTCAAATGCTATACTATTCTTAGTAGCCCAGTCCAAGGAAACTAAATAGGACTGCTTGGATGAAATTGAATTAAAGTAATTTTTCAGATTAAATTTTACCTCAAGATGCGTTTTAGGTCATGAAACAGCTAAGTGACAAAGCCCTTGCTAATTAAAATTAGACAACGTTAAAAGATCCTCAGGGCTCTTTGGAAACCTTTCTTCAGCTCGCTGGTACCTAAGCAAACTGAAACACCTTTCTCCACTCCACTGCATACTTTCAAACCCGTAATTTGTAACAAAGGGAAGGAGGGATAGAATTTGGCATGTATCTCCTAATGATTTTTCCAAAAGGATCAGACACTAGCCATTCGTGTTTCTTTTTCAAAGATCTAAGAAAAGGTATTCGAAGTGATCTTCGTGTTTATATTTCAGAAAGAACCTAGAAGAGTTAAACATCTAGTGCTTTTTGTTTCCTTTGAAAACAGTGAACCTGTCACCTATTTAAACAACTTCTTAGAAGCAACTCACATGAACTGTCCTGAGAGATGACTAAGAAAGCAAATCCAAGTTTAGTACTTTGGCATTCCAGTTCCGTGATGTGGTATCACAAATAACGATTACAGATCTTGATTTAAGACATCTCTGATTTATGTTTCAAAGTGATTTGGAAAGGATTTTGTACTACTCCATCTACAGACTTGTCCAGCCCATTCGAGGAAATCCCAGATCCCAGCTGAACAAGTAGATTATGAGCAGACAAAGCATAAGGAAGAGACAGACATGAACTTTAAAGCCTGCTCCAGAAAGCTTAAGCCTGTAATAGGAATAAAACCGGAAAGAGTTATTTTACTGATACAGGCAAGTTCTCTGTTAACATCAGTCTAACTGCCAGTAACTCAATTTAATTTTTTAAGATCACAATGGAAAAACAATTCTTGACTGAAATTGTTGCTTTTGTGTTGAAGTATTTCATTCAAATGACATGCAGCACCTACTGACAGAGCAATATTATTCTGTGCTTTCTTCCTGCCAGAAAGTCAATGCAATAGTTTTCTTTATGACAAAAAGAGTCTCTAGCAGTGTCAAACAAACCTATAGAGACTTTCAAGTATTGACCCTGCCACTTACTACCCTGGGAAAAGTATTTCTTTTGAAAAAGCAGACTTCACATCCCCATACCCAAAAATAAGGGTTAGTTTCAAACCTGTCTTCATGTGACATACAACTAGGTAACTCCAGACCACCCTCCCCATCAAGGACGCTGCCTCTCGTCAGACACCTGCAAATAGCTGCTTCCTTTTTCCCTGAAGCAAGGTTTGTCACCCTTTCACTAACGCCAGTCCTTTCAGGCAATCTCCTTCGCTGTTCTTGGATCAACCTCAGTTTGATTACCTTTTATCAGGATCTTCACTCTGTATTCACATGTGGTCTGAATCATGTGAAGACGAGACCAGCATTAGCTCGCTATCCAACAGACTGCTTTATGCAGCTTTAAACTGCAGTGGCCTCCTTCCACATCAGAAATGGAAATACTTGTTTCCTTTTCATCATTATGCTTCTCAGTTCCCTGCTTCAAATTTAAGTATCATTTCCATTACAATGAGAAGCGCATCATACTGCTACTTCATGACAGTCAGTAAAGAAAAGCTTTCCTGGCCTCCCACACCTGCTTAAACGCATTCTACAAAGGTCACTGCACACAACTTTAAAACATGCCCCTAATTTATAAATGCTAATATTGAATAGGAAGCCAGTTTTCTTACCGGAATTTTTTTTTCTTCCACTGCAGAGGCACACTGGTTTGTTATTGCAGGGCTGCCCAAGAGGGGTGGACTGCTGGCACTGTGTTTTTTCTTTAAAAATAATAAAGTCATTTAAGAAAATGGTGATATGCTCGTGAAACCAGAAAATCACTTGGTAAACTTTTTAGCGAATCGAGGCAGACCGAACCCCATCAGAAACATACATAGGGGGAAGGCAGCATACCAAGATGTCGCAAATTATCAACTCTACCCTCCCTAGTCCATAACGGGAAGTGTTGGCAACGCAGCCGGAGCACGAACAGGCAGCTAACCCACCGGTGATGCTGCAGCTGCCAGAAGTGCCAGGCACGACACAGGCAGCGGGCCCTCGGCCTCCAGGGAAGGATTGCAGGGAGGCACCGCATGGCCCCTTACCTGTTTGTTGGAGTGAGCAGCGTCTTTGTTCTTCATGGTATCATATCCAGTCAGTCTGTGACGTCGGCTCATCTGGAGTGCTACCAGGTCCTTCATGATGGATTTCAAGGCCTCTTGTTCATCTGTGATGCACAAGAATTTTAGCAGTAAGTCACCTGGGTGAGTATTGGCCATAACACTTCCCCACTTGTTTTCTGCTGACTCACAAAATGGAAATCCTTTTTAGGATCTTTGCAAATACACTGTAATTTCATGTAGCCATAAAAAGCCCGGACTTTAGCTAATATCACAAAGTAGTAAAAAGACAGATTACATTTTAAGTCATTTATCCAATGCCACAAATGGATCTGGCCATAGGAAGATTCAGAATAAATATCCCCAGCCTCTAGTTCTGTTAAAACGGCTTCACAACAAACTACAGCTTGGGCAGGTTTGCTAGATCATCATAGATCATTTAGGAGGGGCAAAGTGATGTGCTTCTGCCAAGGAAAACCTGGTAAGAATCTGTTCTTTCCAATTTTATATCCTGTTAACTTAGAATTCTTGCTTGCTAGTGGAACAAACCACAGCCAGTAGAGAGAAAAATGAAAATCTGGACAAAGAGTCATCTCAGAATATCTCTGCATACAAATCCACTTGCATCGATTTCCCCAACACATTCCTCTCTTCCCCCAAAACACGCTGATGGAACAAAGTTCAAACCATTTTATGAGATTTCAAGATCTACTGAACAGATTCAAATCACACAGCATTAAGAACGCTGTCTGCTGGCAGACTGCAATGCAGCAGGTTCAACTCCAGGCTCCTTGCAAATGCAGGAAAATAAAACAAGACAAGCTGAAATTTTTCTTATACATACTACTGACTGAAAATTACTTTCTGAAGCTAAGACTCCTGATGTAACCAATTTAAAGTGTTCTTCAATTTCTTGTTAGTTTTGAAGAGAGAAGTGATATTTAGCAGAAATTTGTATGAAGTGTAGAGAAAAAGAAAAAAAAAGACAAAAGGAGAAAAACGCATCGTAGCTGAGCTGTGATGGATTGCTAGCATAAAGGTGTCTAAAAGCTAGTGTGAATATTCCTTTGCTTTTTCAAGCATAACAATCCTAAATTCCTTGATACTGCAAAAGGTAGAAAAAGTCGACACGTGAAGTGTGGTTCACAAAGGCGACTGCACCAGCCTCTTTGCTCCCAGGCACTGGGCCCCCAGCGATGCGATCACGCAGAGGATCTGCGGCTGGCACCCTTCTGCCTACTGGATTGCTGGGCTGTTGTCTCACATACAAAGACTCAAAGAGCTTTCAGGGATAAAGCGTTGTTTCCTTGCAAATAATAGGTCCAGTTAAATCCTTCCCGATAGCGAGGCATAATTTAGGCATGAAATTTGAAGCAGTGATTGGATCAGCTCTGAACATGCCCAGAAGAATGTGCCCTTTCTAAAAGAGTCTGGTTGGACTTGACCACCGGGTTTGGATGTAAAGCTTTTTAAAATTATTTATTATTTATTTTTTGGACAATTCAGACTTTTGGAAGTGATGTGAACAGGTCATGCATAGATGAAATTATCACGACCCTACTCATACGACAGTGTATCAGGTGTGCACTGCTTGATATGCTAGGTTTCTCCTTTCTTCCCTGCGCCCACAAACACATCACTTCAGTGTGTTCAAATTCAAATGAACATTTTTGAAGCAGTTTTGTAAATAACCGAAACTTCATTTTAGAAACCCAGCATGGCTACACACTCGTTTGTGACTCGTGGCACTGCTCTGGATGGGTAATGGCTTTCATTTGTACATGTTGTCCTGGGTACGTTAAATGACGGACTGTCTCACATCTGTATTTCTCTGTAAAAGGGACTCATTGGGACTATTTGTTTCTCCCATTTCATGTTAAGCATTTGTTCATGAGTGTCTCTAAAAGAAGCCAGCTTATATTTTATGCAGAAGACTGGGCTCATAATTAATGTCTGAATAACAAACTAGATTTTCGCAACGCCTGAAGATGACAGATGTGGGACATATACAGCCTCGCAAGCACACAGGGAGTGAACGCTACCAAAATTTAGAAGCAAAAAGGGGGGAAAAAAATGTACCTATTTGTAAGGGGGCAACAGCTAAAAACCCACCAGTCAGAACAGAAGTCACACTAACATTATTTTTCGTAAGACCAATAGTTTCTGCCCAGAAGGTCTGCTTTAGTACTAACACTAGAGCAGCAGCACTTCCACTATGGCCTTCAACATGTATTCCCGAAAAACAGAGACATCAGACCTAGGCCAGGCGACAGAGGAGAAAGGAAAGAAATCTCCCACTGCATTTGCAGAAGGTGTTAATTAAGAGTAAAACCCTTAAAAAAGGAAAGCAGAGCAGAGCAAATAAAGTTATTTTAAAAACCCCAAAATCAAAACCCACCAAATCGCTGCTGTCCAAGACAAGCCAAATGAGACAATAACTACATTGTGGTTAGTGCAGGAGGGAGAGTACTCCTTGAAATTCCAACTGCATGCAGAAGAAGCAAGGGGTATAAGTAACACAACCAAAGCAAGAGGTTGCTTTTTGAAAAGCACATCAGCCAAAGGAAATAATTGCTAGGATCTATCTCAGCACTAAGTAACCCCTTGTGGGAGGAAAATGTGAAAAAACAGTTGTGAATGAAGTTAAAGTTCCAGGTAGCTAACAGCACAACTTTTTTTTTTGTTTTGTTTTTTTGACTTGTTTCCAACTTTACATATGAACATTTAACCTTTTACCTTACTAGAGTGTCTCCAATTTACTCTTATTCTTTAATCTTGTTTGATATTAAGCATAGCCTTTGAGTCACCTGGCAGACAAAGACAGTAACTTTGCACAACAAAACATTACAAATTATGGACTGGCATATCCCTGGAGCGCCTACCACCCAAAACACGCTGTGAAGAGCTGGGATACAAGTTTTCCACTACAGTGCAGTTTGGGTTTGGCCAGATATCAGGAGGATGAAGAAGAGCTTGTCTTGGCAGAGTTCCTTTGGGCAAGAAGCAAAAACAGCTATGAAAGCAGTTTATAACTTAAGCACTCACGACAAGAAATCAAGTCAATCAAAGAGCATGTCTGTGAATAAAAACTCACATCTGAACAGTATGGCACATCACTTGAAAATAAGGATCGATGCAGTTGTTGGCTACAGGTGTTTTGATCCCAAAGCCCAGGCAGTGTATAAAGTCAGGTTTACAGTGTCCCACGTGAATGAGGAAGTGGGCAAAGAGGACAGGCATCTAACCAGTAACGCATCTCTTAATAAAGACTGTAGCTCAGCTACAGGGTGTATTTATTTATTAGCTAAGGCAACTTGTGAATTTACAATGTGCTAAGACATTAAACTCTTAAGGGCAGCACCTGCCAAGTGTCTAAACCCGTTAGTGCATGCAAGGTCTGTCTCTCGCTGTAAACTCAGCTTCCTCCATAGGCAATCGCTAATGCTGAAACCTTACGTGCATCCACGCAAAAAGAAACACGTAATGTACTAGCAAAGGCTGATGGAGCAACTTCAGGTGCATCTGAACCTTACGTGATCATACGTTTTATTATAGCTATACACTGAGCTATGGGCTCCCCGGTACCAAAACATACACTCTGTAATTCATCCCTGTGTTGGTGAGGTAGGAAATGATGGAGTATGAATCTTCTCAAAACGTAAACGTCAAATATTGATCTGAAGCTTGTGCAGGGAAAAAATGTTTCCAGTTAGGATAGCACTGCACTGGATTTAATGTTGAGAAGCATGAATACTTCTTTATTTCCATCAAAATAGAGGATTTGCATAGATCAACTTTAAAGAATCACGTGCAGCAGCATCACATCAATCACACAATGCAAAAGTTACTACAAATGAAAATGAAGCGATTTTTGAAGCGCACTGAGAGACCCTGTTTTGCTAGGTCTCCAGTAGGTCTGGGAAACACAGTTCTGCTTTGTGCGGGAAAGATGTTGTCCAGGAAATGCTTTTCATGTTTTAAAAACTACACTCAAGGATTTTTACAACATCGATAAAAGGGAACTGCTACTCACAGAGAAAGCTATTCCTCTACATAAAGCATTTATTTCAACTAACACACAGCTTCTTACACAGGTCTCAGCAAGTCAGTGTATTTGCTGTGGCAGAAATGGAAACAGTTTTGAAAAAAAATCATGAAGTTCAAACAGTAAAAGCATCTGCACATTGGTAAAAACAGGAAGTCTGTAAACCCCTGTAAACCAGGATGCTATTTTATATAGCATGATAATAGAAGACACGATGCCACATTTTTTTCAAAAAGAAAAGAAGTGAACAAGTAGGTGCGTGTTTGTTCCCTGCCACCACAGCAGCACAGCTGATTGTTTGCGCAAGTGATCGGCAGATCCAGGGGCAATGAGTGAATTTCACAAGTGAGGCAGACAAACCGAGTATGGCTTAAAGCTCTGAGAAAAGTTTTTGAAAAAGCTTAAATTTTGAGTCCTTCACTGCGGACAGTCTTAGTGGTAACAAGATGCTGTTCTGCCCGATTTTTAGGAAACTGCAAGTGACCTGGTTTGCAGGCTTAAAAGAGAAATCGGCACTTCTCTATGAACCTGGCACATGCGGTGTGTATTTGGGGTACCTCTTCCCAGCCACAAAAAAAAAAAAATATAGGTTGGGATTTAAGCTGGTCCTAACCTGCCAGCGCAGCCCTGCTCCCCTCCCCCACGGCGCACCGGGAGTGTCACCACCGCTACAGCCGGGAGCTCCACGCTCGGCCATGGGTGCGTGTGCGAGCCAAGGGAAGGAAGTGACACAGGCAGGAAAAAAGAGCAGATCGAGGGAAAGACTCAACTGCAGCTGGGCCTGCAGCACGCGTTTCGTCTAGGCCTGCCACGCATCATCCAGTCCGAACTCTGCTCTCCCCTCCAGTTCACAGATAGATGTGGATTTCTCTGTATTAGAAGCAGGTATCTGTATTTTAAACGCTGCCAAGGAGCTCTCTGTAAGGAAACAAACCTCCACCACAGCACCTTCTGTAAAGGGCCAGAGAATCGCTCGCAGCGAGCTTCAGCTGCGCCAGAGGAGCTATGACACACCGTGATACCGAGCTCTCACTGTCAGCCACCCCACGCAGCTTTCAGGCTACTATACAAAAAACAAGATGGAAGAAAAGCGGAGCGGGATACAGCCTGTTACCCATTATTAATTAGACTATTTGATCACAACTACCTAATGAATTTAGACCTTCCCTATTATGAGCGATCTGCTTGCAGCCGTACCATGACGCAACATGCAACACTACGGTGGAGCAGCCCACAAAACTGTACTTTTCATATTCTGTGCTCACATGTTTACCAACACCTATCCAATTGCCGTTGGAAAACACTTCCATGGAAATCCAGCTTCTTCCTTCTCTGCTATTTTAAGCTTCTGTACTACCTGGCTGGCTCCTTTAGAGAAGATACAGACCAAATAATACTATCCCTGTCTTTATGAAAGAGAAGCCTACTGATGGATCTGCATCAATCTGTTGTATTTACAAAATTTAAGCAGAGTACAGAGGAAATAAAGTTGTTGCTCAAAGCAAAAGTACTGCATTAACAATGCTTTGTGAATTTACCATATAAGCAACTAATTAGCATACTGACTAAATAATGAAGGACAGTCTTGGAAAACTAAACTTAGTTGTAGGAAGGAAACACTGAAGTTGCAGCCCACAAAACCATGCAACTCCGCACTTATGACAGCAGTAGTAACCCCCTGGCTAATAAGCAAATAGGAGTAAGTTCTGGTTTACAGAAAATAACCTTTTAATTCTAAGTACACGAAACCCCTTTTTAAAGGGAAAGGGGAACTAGGTAATACAAACACACACACACTCCCATCGCCATAAGCAGTTCCTTATACAGGACACACAGTCCAAAAGAAGTGATCATTCAGGTTCAGTGACAGCAACTTCTGAGAGCAGCATTTTACTCTGGATAGAGCGCTCCGCCGGCTCCTCTGCTTGCTGGTATGTGTCGCCGTCTGGGTTAATTATGGCGAATGAGAACCCACTGGAAGCTTCACAGAGAAAAAAAAACCCTATTTTGACAGGCTCCCAAGCTGCAATTAATACCACGGTAGAAGTTTTCCTAATTCAATTTAAGCACGTAAATTCCCGTCTTACCGACGGGCAGCCGGGCTCTGAGCAGCTGCGGCAGAGGCCCCAGCCCCCCCGCCCGAACCCCTCACGCAGCCCGGCCGGCGGCTGCCTGAGCGCGGGGCCGGGGGTGCCTGCGCGGCGGGGCCGGGGCTCCGCGCCCGCGGTCGCAGCACCGGGGGCCTCCTCACGATTTGAAAGAAGCCCCTCGCAGCCGCGCTGCTGCCCGGGGCGCAGAAGCAGGCCGGGGCAGCGGGACCGGGCCCGCCGGAGGCCGCAGGCCCAGCCGGCCCGAGGGACGGGGGCGGCCGCAGCGCCGAGGCCGCCCCCCCCCAGCCCCGCTCGCGCTCGGCTCCCTCAGCCCGCTGCCCCCCGGCCCACACCGCGGGGAGCTCCCCACCCGCGCAGCGGCTCTCACCCATCTCGGCGGGCGGTGGGCCCGCGCCCGGCGGGCGGCGGCGCGCTGAGGGAACGGGGCTGTCACCGCCGCGGCTCCATGGCGGCCGGGCCGAGGGGGAGGGCTCACAGCCGCCGCCACATTCCCAGGCCCGCGCCGCCGCCGCCTCCTTCCGGCGGCCGCGCTCCGGGTGCCGGCGCGGCGGCGGGGGTGGGAGGGGGCACGGGCGGTCCCGGTCGCTCCCCGCCGCCGCCGCCACAGGGCGCCCGGGCCGCCAGCAAAACAAACCGCTCGGCGGCCGCCGCGCACCCGCCGCCGCCGCCTGCCAATCACAGGGGCCGACCCGCCGCCGCCTGCCAATCCGAGCCGCCGAGCCACCCACCCGACGGCGCCGTTCGCCAATGGGCGTGCGAACGTCGCCGCCGCCCGCCCCGCCGGCTACCAATCACGGGGGCCCGTTCCGCTGGCGGGTTAGCCCTACCCCCCTCCTCCGGCCACTAGGCGGAGCAAACCCGTCCCCGCCCTCAGCGGGCTGCCAATCAAGATGACGGACGGCTCCGCTGGCCCGCCCCAGCGGCCGGGTTCTGGAGCCGGGGCGCGCTGCTGGGTCCTAGAGTCCGCCCGGGGCCGCGGGACGCAGCCCCGCGTCAGCCCCGCTCCTTCCCCCGCCGCCCGCCCCTCCGCCTGGCGCGGACCCCCGATGCCGGGCTCCCCATCGCCACCCAACGTGTCCTGGAGGAGGGAGCCTGTCCCCCTGCACGCTGACCCCGGGGCTTTGCTCCCCTCCTGCCCCCAGCTCGGCAGTGCATTTAATTGGTGCTTTAAAAGCATCTTTTTAAGGGCGGCGGTGGGTGGATGGGAAATCCCCAACCAAAACCAGTTCAAGCGTGTTCAGAAGACACTACACGCAGGATTCTTCTGGTTTCAAAAGAAAAGTGTGAGACAGTTAATTAGCCAGGGCACCTGTGGCTCCTCAGAGGTGTTCTAATCAGAGAGCCCGTTGCCCTCGGAGCCTGGCTCGGTCCCCAGGCTGCGATAAGTGGCAAATGGAACAGAATAAACAGCTCACCGGCTTCTTAAGCCTTCAAAAGCACTGGTTAGCGGTGGGCTTGGCGGTGTTCGGCTTACAGTCGGACACGATGATCTCAAATGTCCTTTCCAACCTAAATGATTCGGTGATCCTGGTTCATCGTCCCCACGGTCACGATGTTTCCATGTGCTGCAGTCGCACAGTGTCTGTTAAAGTTACTCACTGTGAAAGTTGTGTTCTGGAGCCAACCTGTAGGAGCCAGCTCTAGCCCAGTTCATTAAAAGCTCAGCATTTCCTCCCCCCCCTTCCATTTAGGAGTTCATCTTAATGAGAAAGTGTTTTCGTCATTTAGAAGTGGAGTTGCTGACCTGCTGCATCCACTCACTTGATACAGGACACTTGAGGACAAATTTTTTTTCAGCTTTAGCATCTCAGTTTGGCAAGCCAACTTGAACACATGGACCATAAGCAGGACACACTCTTGCTAAAAACTCACCAGTGACACTAAATACAAACAACTTGGAAGGGCAAAACCCCCAAACCAGAACAAACGTACCACACAACAGATTTTCATAGATATTAGAACAAAGAAGGACTACTATGACCATCAAATCTGACCCAGCAACTCTACCCAGTGTTCATAAACTGCGTTTACATCAAATCATACCTTTTAAACCGACATCCAGGCTTCATTCAGCTGCTCTTTCCCAGCTTCTGCCTCCATTCCACCTGTGGGATGATATTTTTTATGGTCTTTTCCACAAAAGGGACAGCAGAGGGGCAGTGGTATTTGTGGTATTGTTGTTGGTTTGGTTTTTTTTCTTTTTTTTGGGGGGGAGGGGGAGGGGTTGGGTTGGGGTTTTTATGTGTGTGTTTTGGTTTTTGTTTTTTTATTATTATTATTTTTAATTTTTTAAATTATTTTTTTAAAAGTAGTATAGGCCTTCTTCCCTGGTGTGGCAATGGCCATCCTGCTGCTGGGAAACTCACCTCGAGCAGATGTTCTAGCAGCTGCTTTCCAATCTGGCAAACGTCTAGCAGCAAGTGCGTTGTTTTTTGAGTGGTTTTGCTCGCAAAGCAACACAGCAGCAACGTCAAACAGGTTATATCAACTGGATAAGCCACACAAAGAAGAAAACCGGATTGGAGAGGGATATTTATCAAAAGGGTGCCAGAATCTAAATCCCACACACCAGGAAGAATTTGGGACTTAGCCAAAGCATGACAACAATACCTATGATATCATTAATATTTTTTTAAACTGTCTAGATGGTATAATAAAGAGATCTCACAATGTCATACTAGGTGGACATGCAGATCTATAAAGGAATGCTTAGATCAACAGATCCAGCCTTTCTAGAGCAAGCAGCTGTGGACAAAGCCAATAATATAACTCTGAAGCTGGCCCGCTTTGAGCAGAAGGCTGGGCTAGATGACTTCCACAGATTCCACCTTGAAGTTCCCATCTTAAAGCCAGACTGGTGCTGTTAGTATTCAGACTTCTCTTTTTCACTCCCTCCTGTCTTATTGCTGCGATGCTAGAAAAGCATTTCTAGCTTTCCTGTCTAAACTATCCCATTTTCACGTCCAGCTTACAGTCATTTGTTTTCATCTCAAGATTATCCTTTTACTTAAATAATCCTTTCCTCTTCCCTAGTATTTTCTCTCTAAATACATCAAGAAGATAATCATATCTCCTTTCAGGCTCCATTGTAATAGGCAAGCAAGCCGCTCTGTCTTCATAAAGCAAGCTTTGCATTTGTGGTATCTTTACGGTGGCCTTTTTTGCCCTGTTCCAGTTTGAATTCCTCTTGTCTGACAGCATCTTTATTGATCTTGGACCAACTTCTCTACATGCTTTTTCACAGCTTCATGGTGGCTCATCACTATCCTTTATCAACCACTAAATCCCAGCTTCCTTTCCTCACTAATTTTCAAGTAGTAAAAGAACTCAGCATCCTTCACAAATTTCTCCTTGCCCCTCAATTCACAGCCTTGCACTTTATGCTGCTACATTTCATCTCATTTCTATTTCTCACTCTTCAAAGTCATCAGTTCTCTAAGATATTCTAGTTCCCTTGTATTATTGAAGCCTCCCACTTGTTCATCACCAAATTTAATTATCACACTCGCTTTTTGTGCCAAGGTTGTTACAAAAAGGCTTCAGTGAGATTACTCTTGGGACCAGAACTGGAGAGATTTAATATTAATTCCCCACAGTACTAGCCCTGATGTCAGAATGCTCCATTGTCACCTTACCATTTGGTATTTTTGTCCGTTTTCCAGTTTTTACATGCTTGCACATAAAATTCTCAGCTGAAGTCCTGTTAAATGAGATCGATTGCATGTCCTTCACATAGAAACCTGTTTACTTAAGTCCAGAAGATATTAAACTAGTTGCAGCTTGTGACAGTGAGCCAGGAGTTCCCAGCAGATGGTAGGAGACGGCCACCCTGGTAAAACATGGTCTTTCCATCTCCAACTGCCCAGGATGTCTGGATTTCACTGAAGCCTCCTCCACCTCCTGTCAAATCAAAACTAAAATCACTTGTCTGTAACAGTTCATCACTTCAGCTACCTATCAAACCTAGTTCTAGTGATTTTTATCTGCCAATTTGTGCTTCTATTCTCATTTTACATTATCACAACACTATATATACACAAGTACTGTTAGGCTTCCTTTTGGACCACCTTTTGGACCCCCCTTGTCTTTTTTTTTGCTTCTTTTCCCTAGACAAGCTGGTACACCCTTCCTAAACTGGAATTAAAGTTTATACAAAAAATTGGCATCTGTTTTGGTAGAATTTGAGGGAAAAAAGAAAAAATGGAGTAATTAGTTTTCCACCTTTACTGCCTACTTAATGCTATGCTAGTTTTGTGCATAAGAATCAGGTTATTTGTTTTGCCAATAACGCTATGGTACAAACTGATATTCTGTGGCTTTCCACCCAGATTGCCCACATCCTTTCAAAGCTGCGGCTTTCCAGAAGAGAAGCTTCACTACTGCAAACAGCAACTACAAAATATACTTAATTCTTCAACTTAAAGCTCTTCAGATTGTTTTGAGATTGTTTCATGTAAAACCATCAGTAAAGATATTCAGGGAGATTCTCCAGGAGCTGCTATGTTTATAATTAGCCCATTTGTTTTAAAGGAACTTTATAGAGGCCTAATTGTTTAATGCTGTCACGCAGCATGAAGTAAGAAAAGGAAATGTAATCCCTATTTTAGGGATTAAAGGGCACTGCACAGAGAGCCATTGACTTGTTAAAAGTTACACAGGAAGTCTGGAGTAGACCTTTGGGATTTCACTCCTGGCATCTTTTCCCAGTCTCTTAATCACTATGCCATCATCTTATTTTCTATTTTGGTGGAGTTTCCATTTTCTGAAGCATACCTGTCTGACTCAAAGAGCCTCTTCTTCTTGCTATCAGATGTACTATTTCTTCTTTCCTTCCCGTTTCCCTTCTTGTTTAGGTAGACACATCCTTCCTGGGGAGCTGAGCAGTCTCCAGGCTGAGCCTTGTCCCATGCCAAAACTTCCTTATTCTACATCTCAGACTCCACAGCCAGAGGCTGAGCAGGAACAGTGAGAAGAAATAAAAGCTGAAGGGCACCAGGAGGAGAAACACTGTAAATCTTCAAAGGATGCATGAAAGTGTCCTGAACTTTTTTCTGCAGATCCGGGAGAAGAGCAATCTCCCAACGCTTTCTTGCTGCATTCTCAGCTTTGAAAACAAAGTTAATGGAAAACTAACATCATTATCCAACTTCAGGTCAGAATATATATGAGCCAAACCTTACCTCACCCTCCAGCAGAATACACCACCCATGTGAAACTCCTTAAAAAAAGCATGGATGGAGCCCCCTTTTCCAGCCCCTGTAGAGCAGCTGCGTGCCTGTCCTGCCCTGCTGTCCCTGTTCTGCGGCAGACCTGTGCCTGTCCCACGGCTGACAGCACCAGCAGAGGGGGCTCGGAATCCGTCTGGTTAAAAAATAAAAGCCATTGGGCTCGCAGAGTGGGCAAAACTATAGCGAAAGAGGAGGAGGATGTGAAAAATATCATATGCTTTTAGATCATTACTTCTTTCCGAGCTGGCAGTCTGGACTGTTTATAGAGCAGCAGTAATGAAAAAGCACAAGATTAAGTGCGTTACAGACACAGGCTCCCAAATCATCTCAGACATCACTTTTTCTCTACGTCTTTGCACAGTATATTGTGCTACCATGGTGATTTTCTTTCAAGTATTTTCAAGCCACTTACTGATCAGTGATTAATTATGTGCTTTTCACTTACAGCAGGTATCACAGTGACTCTCCCAAGGTCACAGAGCAAGCAAGTTGTGCTAGATGTCAGCTGTTCCGTAACATTTACAAAACGCAGAAAACCTCGCCCTGCCTCTTTTTCTACCCATCTTCCTCTACAGGACTTTACAGCACTTGTTTTGCCACACTGACAGGCAATCTGTTTCTCGCATCACCAACCAGTTCCCAACTTTTTGTACTAGCAGCTCAAATTTGCAGAAGTTGCCTTCTTCCACCAGAGCTGAAACTGAGAAAATTTCTTCGGAGAATTCCAGAGCACAGATCCAGGGAAAAATAAATAGAACTAAGAGGATGTAAATACATTTCTAGGGTAAAAGACAAACAACTTTTAGAAGGAAAGCATCTTTTCCAAATATGGATTACTAGAATGAAGTCCATATATAGCTTAAAAACCACTGCAGCATCTTTACAGGCAACTCTTTCCACTGTGGTCATGAAGCTTAATAAGCTTTTATTTCAAAGCCAGTACACAAAGAATTAGAGAGGAATCCGGTGTTGTCAGACAACAGCTTAGTTGAACTAGAATTAATCTAAATACTTACTCATCAGTCCTGCTCATCAAGGTCTAAGGTAAAAACAAATTTCCAAGTTCTGCCACTAAGCCTGTAAAGAAAACACCCTTTAATAGAGGTCACCCGTCCACAGGAGAGACTTGGAGGCTAAATAAGTGCCTAATTGCTTTGTCTTCAATTTGCCTGTATTCAAAATCCTTAGAGACCAATTATAGGAATTAAAAAAACCCAACCATTTGTTGTGCAGGGAATAAGCACTACACAAAGAAGCTGGGAAACATAAGCACAAACAACGCTAGTATACAGAGACCCCATAGCAGGTTTGTTTTAAGAAAGCAAATATTTAAAGTACACTCACATGAGCCATTCTGTTCAAGTTCTGTTGTGACAGAGTTCCTAACAACATAATTATTCAGGGTAACTCGCGACTTAGAGCAGCTAGAATTATCAAGTTTGTTTGGATAGCAGTAGGATGAGAGATCAATACACTTCACCAGTTTTGCAGAGACAAGATGAAGCAATCACCCTCTCCTGTTACAGCAATAAACTTCACGCCGGTTAGATGAAGCTTATTTGAAGTAGTTCCCTGCTCAACCCCACAGGTACCAGTTTTTAAACTCACCACACAGTGAACTGCAGTCAATCTACAAATGTTCCATTTTTATTACAAAGTATGAAAGGCAGAAAATACTGTACCTAATACACAGGAGGCTGAAACTTAGAAAGAAGGTTAAAAAATCTGAATAAAACTACATAGGAAGCAGGAAATAGCATAAAAGGATGCAACATTCCACTTTCAAGCGATTTCAGAAAATTGCCTTAAAATTTACAGAGTTTCAACAATATGGTTCCATGACTCAGGTGTTAAAATCCATTGTAACAAAACCTTTTGTATTTTCTCCATAAAAATAAAGGAATATAGGGACACTGCAGTTATCCATATCAACAACATAAGTCTGTTGAATAGCAGGATACTAGGATTCCTCTAGGACAGTATAGTAGCGAAGTTGCAAATCTCAATACGGAAGGTGGAGAAAAGAAGGACAGAAGTAAAACTACTATTGCTTTAACATATTTTAGTGAGAACAAGAAGTCAGGAATCTTATATGGATGTTTGTACAATCATGCTACAAAGATTACACCTTCAGGAAATTACCACAACGGGACTGTGAATGGGAAGAGCAGAAGGGAAAACACACATAAAAGTAAACATCTCCTACTTGACTATTGGTAAGAAAAATGCTTCGGCGCAACAGATTTAAATTACATTTTACACGGCTAGCAACCCAAGTTTTAGGAAAAAAAAAGGTTCCTTTTAAATAGTAGATTTCATAATTCATATTTACCAGGTTGTCAAAAAAAGCAACACATCGCTTCTCAGCTGTACTAGGACTCTTGCATTCACTGGTTCTTGCATTTCTGCCTTTGTTCAGATTCGACAGACCGATCCTCGTCTCTTAACAGAGGGGGCTTGCGAGTCAAACATCTTGCAAACAGGAAAGCCAACTCCAAGGGATGAGAGCTGTAACCCAGGCTTACACCTACTCATGGCCACAACATTTTTTCAGGAAATAGCTTATTTCTTCATTTTGTTACGATATTCTGAAAAGAAATAAACTTAATGGAAGCCACATAGATATTTTTTATTATTATTTATTTTTATGATTATGGAAATTCTAGCTCGATGCTGAGTATCAGAGGCTTCACAAAAGGCCACCGAGATGCGGGGCAGACAGTTACTTGAAATCAGGCAGCAGCAAGCCGGTCTCACAAATACCTTTGCTCCTGGAGTCTGCCATGAATCACTAGATGAGCATACAGTGACTGGTATTTAGTTGCATTTTTAATTACTGTTCTTTAGTGCTGGTGAAAGGTGCTGATCGAAAGTTCTGGAGATCTCTTCCTAAAAAACCAAAAGGAGCCAGGCACACACTAAACTCCTCTCAATATCCTTGAGAATGAGATGTTTCTGACTCTTCTTGGGTAAGCAGAGGGAAATACAGCTGCATCTCTAAGGAAGCATGAGAAAGTGCTCTTTAAGTGCCATATACAATTTATCCCCTGGATTCTCTGCAAAGATCAAGAGAAACGGGGATGTAGTTGACAGTACCTTGCCCATTCCAGAACTAATTTTGGACATTTCCTTTTAATGTCCGCTGTACAATAAATACAGGCCTGCTCTGACAGCAAAAAAGCAGGAAACACTTATCAGAGAGAACTTGTCTTAACTGACAGGATAACAGTGTGGATTTGAGGTGGTAGGACCATTTTGCTAACCGGCAATGGGAAAACTAAACCCTTCAGTACTTTGATGGAACTGTAAGCGTGCAATCTATCGAGCCAAGAGCTTATCCTTGCTGCCATTCATCCTTTTCAGTATGTCCTGAAAGAGTTAAACCACTGCTAACATAAGGAACTGGTAAGTTAATGAATTTAGGTTGTGTGAATTTACAGACGGCAGCTGCATTTTTTTCCTGTCACAAAAGTAAGTTACCCAAAGAATCCAGCTACAACTTTACACAACCAACCTGCCCCTACTGCCATCATGCTGAGATGGTAGAAAAGACGATTCCCGAACACCACCAAGCTTCTAAGCAAGAGGGACTCACTCCCTGGGTGACAAGCAGCACTACCTTACTTGGGCTGGCCTTGCACGATTGTGTCAGTCTCAGAATACAGAGCTTCAGTTTAACATTAACGGTATTGTCAAGTGCTCACATTTTTGGTGTTCAGTAGAAACAGGGGAGGGTTCACTAGGTATTGACAACCACAGCCAGTTTAGCATTTTGGTGAGTTGTATTAAACATGTTATACAAAACACAGACAAATGCCTACCATAAAAGGGCTGAGGAAAAAATGACTCTCCTCCTATCTCACCAAAAATATATTTGTTAAAGTGCCATCTGCAAGAGAACAAAACAGACACACTCAGCTTTCTTCATTTACAAGCACAAGAGCATCTGTGAATTCCAATATATCAGACTCCTCCCCTCACCTAGTCTCTGGCAGGCAGTGATCTACAATTGAGGCTGATGCAGCTTTCTCACTGCAACACCAGGCAAAAATAGACCTTTTTACTATTATCCAGAACATTCAGGAGAGTAATTACAGCTAAGTTTTGAAAGGATCATTAACTTTGACTTATGAGAGGCAATGCCTCCCCCGTTAAGTACATTTCAAGGTTCCATAAGGAACAACCTGTATTATAAGTCTCCTTCCATATCATTCTTTGAAACCACGGTGCTTTCTTTCTAAATAGATTGTCAAAGCACTCAAATCCTTGCTTTTTAGATCCCGGCACACAGAAGTACAATTCCCAAAGATGCAACCTACGATAGCCCATTTCACTTTGACAATTAACAGAGTTGGCATACTACACACTAAATTGACATCCAACTTATCTTCTGTAGGTTTTTACCTCACTACTAACTTTTACATGATCAAGATCTCCTGGTTGAGAGACAATACACTAGCAACAGGTTCTCCACATGATAGTAGGCATCTACAGAAAGCTTGGTTTAAACACAACATAACAACCAAACAATAGCTTAGTATCTTGAATTAATTGACTGGAAAAGTGATACAGAACTACTTAAGTGAGAGAAAAATTTTTCTGTCCCAGAATCAGTCTTGCCTGTACCAACAACAGCACAATATTTTCTGCTTTGCTAACATCACTGAAGCTCACTTTTTCCTTAATGTCACTTTATACTCAAGGAACACGATGCATTTGAAAGCAGTTGCTCTGCATCCTGTGTTTGTGCAATAAGCACAAAATAACTGAATTCAAATATCAAAGTATTTACCTTCATAAGCTTTGGGAAAGACCATGCTTACAGGGGCTTCACACCCAACGTAACTGCATGTTCAGCAGGTGAAATGTGATGAGCTATCTTCTGATTCATGGGCTGCAGTGACAAGTCTCAGGGTTTTATTTTATCTGTCAAATAAACTTGAACCAGCAAGTAAACTGTTAGCTCCCTGCCGCTGTGTCAGCAGGTGCTGGCAAAAGGGCACCAAAGTCTCTTCCTTCCTTCTCTATATGGAAGTGCCATTTGCACTACAGAACATCTCACCCAGGAGGATTTTCATGTCTTTTCAGTCATTAACCTTTCAAGTGACTTCTTTGAAAAGAAGCTATTTTAGGTAGCATTTCCCTGTTCCAAAACAGCCTCTGGTGATTTAAAATGTAATTTCAGATGAAGAATGACAATGGATTATGCCCAAAGCAATATGTTGTAGATCCAGAAGGAACCCCAACTGGCTAAACAAACAGGATATAGGCTTTATTTAGAATCCACTGGAGCCTACAAGTTTCTTTCACTTGCTTTTGATGAGTTTGGAATGAGCACCCAATTCCACAACCAAGCAGTTTTACGGATGGAAGAACTAACACTGGATCCTATTCAGGTTCATAACAGGATTGTTTTCCAACAGTAGCAAAAGCTACCTGACTATTCAGGCTATTAGTCCCTTTATACATGCTCTCTTCTCATCATCTTAGTGTAAGAGATTGTATTCCTCTAGAAATAAACTGTATTTGCCATTTAGTATAGCCTATGGAGTCTTCTAGTGACTTCACTTCCAACTGAATTATCTCATGTCTCTTTTAAAGCACAATTCTACAGTTGCAAAAGATGCATTTTTAAGCTAATGCAAGAGATGCATTCATCTTTTAGTCACGCCGTCTATACAACTTCTATAAAGCTGTGAATGCCACTGTATGCTTCTGCTATGAAAATCCTAATTTTCACTTCATTCTGCATAAGTATTTTCCGATTTAAGATGAAGTGCTATTGTAAAAAGTGATAACCTAATAGTTTGGCTAATGCTGTTCTGACATCTAGATGAAATCTGTCTGCAGAACACACTACTCTCAGCACTGCTGCTAATAGGAAAAAACGACCTTCAAGAGAAATCAAGCTTTCCGTCAAAAATCCCACAACTGAACACAGAATATGACTGACAAAACACGAGCCTGAACCGCGTTAGAGTCTCTTGGTTCTCTGATATTAAAAGGAGCGATGGACTAAAGCTGTCCCTAATGAATTCCTATCAAATTCAGAAGGCACTGCTTTTCTGAGCTCCACATTGAGAAGCAGCCTGTAGAAGAGTATTTCCATACATCCAGAATGACAAAACTCCTCAGGTTCTGTCTGTATTTGACAGTGCTTTCAGTGTCAGCTGCACTGTTTCACAGAAATTGCTTTCCCAACTTGCCTTTCCTGCATAAACTGACAAGATTCGAGTTTGCCAGTGTCCTACTATTTATAAAGCTGCCTCCAGTTGCAGGTGAACACTCATTAAGTGGAAAGACAATCTTGATAGTTTCTGACATTTACATCAAAACTCAGCTGGTATACCCTTACAGACCAGCTATGGTTGTCACGTCTTCATCGGGAGAGTACAGCGGAGCATTCATCCGAGTAGCTATGTTATATTAAGACTTCAACGGAGATTTTTATCTTGCCTAATCTGCTCAGCTTTGATTGACAAGTATTATCATAGGGCAATCCGCTATCCAAAACAGAAACAGAAGCCCTTGGGCACATCCCCAAAAGATATGAAGACGACAAGTGCCAAACCTTATCCTCAGTGGTGCGGTTTCTTTCCTTTTAAATCCATCTTAGTGCATTGCATTAGGGAATAATTTCTTTCAGATAAACAGCTTTCATTTGGATAGCGGACCAGCTTTTCCAACTCATCTTGCTCATTCAACAAGACCTGACAGTACAAAGCACATACACTCTGGAAAAAAAAAAAAAGATTGCTTTGCACTCCTTTCAAGAACTCCCAGGAACACAGGCCAAATGCAAAGAAGTTCCAAGGTACAGGCTAACCACAAAATCTTGCTCATATTATTTGCTAATCAAGCAAGCTACAAAGTGTGAAACCATTTTATTTTGATTTAGATAGTAAGTCTTCTGAGGGGAAATAATTTGATTGGAAGTTTCAATGCCAAATTTGTTACAAATCCCATTTTTTCAGTTGTTGTTTATCTCCTGGGAGCTTAAGTCATGCACGTATTTTCTTTCAGAAACCTATAACCATTCTGTTAGCTAACACAACTGCAGGATACACACAAATTCAGTTATAATTTAAAAATAAGGCCTACCATAGTAACAACTGCCTCTAGCATCAGAAAAGTGTAAAGAAATTGTGCAACAAGTACTTGTACTTTACAGCACCACAAAATTCTGCCCAGGTAACCAGGTTTCGAGAGCCAAGGCAACAGTTAATTCTGGCAGGCCTTTACCGCCAGGGAGCCTGCAGTGTTACTGTGATTTGTATCAACAAACAGATCCTGCTTTGGGCATATGGAAGTGGATCACATATCAAAAGTAAGAATTAGGGAGAAAAACCTTACTCAATAGAAAGTTAGCCCAATATATAAAACCCATACAAATGTTTAAACAGTTTAGAGGCAGCAACAACAGGAATGATAAAGATTCCTGTCAAGGTGGCTGTTAACATCAGTGTCTTTTTCCCCCACCTTGTTTTGCACCTGCATCTATTAAACTAGTTGATGTGCTGCCTCAGCTGGCCGACAAACACATGGACATATGCAGCAACTTAAAAGCCTGCAAGCTTATTAATACAGTCAACAAACAAATATACAGAACTTTTACTGAGGGGAAAAAAAATAATAAAGGAAACCAGAACTCAGAAGGTCCAAGAGGCTCAGTACGTCTCTGCATTTTAGAGTCTTGGAGGGACAGGAGACACCTGCCATTGATTCTTGTAACAGTTTCTTGTAACAGTAGATGCAAAGCAACAACAGATACTGGCCACTTGACTTGTGTTGTTCTTACTTTAGAGGGGAGGGGAAATTATACAGCCCTGCCTCAGTGTGGCATGAAGCAGTCATGTTACACTCTCAAAATCTCCAGGCAGTTGTTGTAGCAGATAGCTATCCAGTCTGGCTGAGTTGATGCCCACTGTACATTGTTGATTTCTCCCTCTGCTGTATAGGCCAAGATAGGGTCCTCAATGGCACGAGGCATTTGCTGAATATCCCAGATGAGAGCCTGATGGTCATCCGCTGCAAATGGAAGAGAAAGTTGGAGGTAGAATCAAAGTATAACGAGATCCCCATACATGGCTACTAACAGGCATATAGTCCAAGAAGCTAGATAGGATATGGCTGTTGCCATCCAGATGAGTACTCAAGCCACAGATACAATGATACAACTATGCTCCAACAAAATAAACTTGGATCATTATACATTATCCGGGACAAAACTGAAAAACAAATCATCAGTGGAACTCACACCATTTGAAACCGTCTAATAACTAGATTGCAAAAAACTAAGGAGCATTAAAACAATATACCCTAGCCAAAGCAGATGCATAGCTTGGGCACTGGGCTCACTGCTTCCACACAGTAAGTTCTAGTAGGTGTCTACTTCCACAAAAATTTTAGGGAAGTCACTAATAAAGGGCTTCTAAACCACAGGTATTTATTAGCAAAAGGCAGGCAGAGAACTGCATAAAGTTTTGGAGACAGAGGATCTTGCAAACGCAGTGAAAGACTCTCAGAGATTCACCAAGGCAGCTAGATCGGGATGGATTGCACTTACCTGCTGTACAAATATGGCAGGAAGAATGCGGTGCCCAAGCAATTCCATTTACACATGCTCTGTGGTTGTTTAACCTGGCAACAGGAGTGCAGGGAACTCTGACATCTAGAATCACGACCTTCAGGAACAAAACAAAAAACCAACTAAATTATTAACCTGCCTTTTTTTATTTGTTTCTTCAGAAAACCAAATATTTTGAGCTAAGGCTACAAAATTCAGGCCTTTCCTAAAAGATGCAGTTGGCAAGCAAACACTGTTCTCAAAGAATAGCTTTCTACCTGGTCAATGCGCTGTATCTCAAAAGGAGTCAGACCTCACAGGGAGGGCTTGTGAGTCATGCAGCAAGGGCAAATGAATTGTGCTTCCCTGAAGCAGCACAGGTGACAGACTAAGATACACTGCCTTGTGTGCTGAACCAAGAAAGAGCAAGGTGACTAAAACGCTTGCAGTTAAGATTTTGTGCGAAAACTACTGCCCAGCTGGCTCACAGACCCCTCTTAAAAATCAGCTGCAATATATACGAGCTACAGAGATTTTCAAGTTTATAATGCCAAAGTTATTTCTTTAAATCCTAATGAAGTTAGCATACTAAAAATTTGTCCTTAATCGTATTCCAGTTCAGGTACCGACACTGCCTCCTTAAAGAACTGACTACTAATCAGTTCCAAGCCACCTCCCAAAATAATCACAACCATTAGTACCTACAGAAGATGAGCTGCAGCCTTACCTCCATGCCGTCCATGGCCATTGTAGCAAGATAGTTGGGATCCTGCTTATTCCAGCAGAGACGAAGCAACGGATGGTGCTGTGGGTCCTCATAAATTATGGTGCTGTGTTCCAGATGACGGAGATCAAACATCCTCACTGAGCCATCTGCACCAACTGAAGCAAACATATCTCTCCCACCACCTGCGCGGCTAAACGCTATGTCATACACCTGCTCAGCAACAGGACAGAGGGAAAAACAGCCTTAGTTTTAGAGAGCACACTGCCTCCTAATTCCCTGTAAAATGGGTTTTACATCTGGATAGCAGATGTAGTTGCAACACATTCTGTCAAATACTTGATGTTCCTAGCAAGTTTTTAGTTATCACACTTGCCAAAAAGGAGAAAAAAATAAAGGATTACATCATTATAGGACCACTCACTGAAACTAAACATATCAATTTCCCCGACTGAGATTTTTTTTTTAATATTAATTGCCGAAAAGTAATATTATGTTAAAATGAAAGAACCCTGCAAGTTGTTTATTGCCTTTGATATGTAGTTCATTTCAATTCCGGTTTGGCATTTTACCTCATTTTCCTAAAATATTCTGCAGCATAATCTAGCAAAACAAGCATATTTAAGTCCAGATTCTATGATGAATAAACTGGGTAGTTCTGATAGCCAATAATGTAGTTTTAATTAGTTTGGTACTCAAAGCAGTTTATCTTAATTGTAAATAAATTACTTTTTTGGATCATTAGATTTTTCAAGGGAAAAAAAAAAAAAAAAAAAAAGAGTTCTGTTCCTTTTCTACTGCTTAAAAAATATGCAACATAAACAATCAAAAAACAGGTCACCTCTTTGTCATGTGCAATAAGCTGGGTCTTCACATGGCCAGAGACCAGGTTTACTCTTCCCAGAACCTGTCCTGTCTCCAGACCCCAAATAGTGCAGGTTGTGTCAATACTAGAGGTACCTGAAACAAAACCACTTCTGTTAGCAAAATTATCACAAATTATTTAATCACTTACTGGATTAATATTCCCCAACATCTACAGATCAAAATAGCTACAAGAACAGCATACAATTAAAATCAAGAATGTCAAACAGCTAAAACTCTACCATGCATTTAAATGACCCAAACCTTTTAGCTCAGAAATAGTCTTCCACACAGGAATAAAGTGTAAATAGCTCATGTCTACTTCAATTTATTCAGAAGCCTGACACAACTCTGAGATGAACCTTCCCACCCTGGAAGTCTCATGTGCATGTCAAAACCAAAATTCAATCATACTGTTGCGATAGTGTATTATTAATTGATTATTCCTGTGGACTGAAGGTGGGGCTAGCAGTAAAGCTCTAAAGATATGAGAGATGCAACACAAAAAATAAATCATGTAGTAAACATTTACTAAGACATATTATCATCGTTAATCTCTGGGCAAATCTCCCTGACATAAATGGCTGTACTCTTCTGGGAAACAAACCTCTGCTGGATCAGTCATCTTGGATTCACAATTTGTCCCACAGGCTATAACTAAACCTTAAGCATTCAGCTCCCTACTCCGACTGAATTAAGGGTTCCTGGCTTTGCTACTGCTGCTGAAATGGCTTCACAAAAGACAAAGCTTGGTACACAGTTTTCTATGCACTCCAGAACACACTGAAATAAGTCACAGGAGTTCAGTTACATGATCACTTTGAACTACAACAACAGCTCACCGGTCCTGAAGGCTGAGACTCCCTATCTGCAAATACAGAACATCCCTAGCCCAGCTTAAGTGACCCACTCTGTACTGGACACGGCACCTTTCCATGCAAAAAATAGTTTCCATAAGCTTCTCAGTATTTTTTTTTCATTTTATTTATAATCTAATAGAATGGCAATTTCTATAATGTAGAAGTTTGTCCACTGGTTATCAGATTACCCAGTGGGCACGCAACGACACAGCAGTCAGTCACAGCCCAGACTCCACCTGACTAAATTCAAACACGTTATCTTTTCCATACTGAAAACGAGTCATTTTGTCAGTCTCACCTAGAAGGTAAGGATCCACTTCATTCCAGTCAAATGATGTTAGTGGAGCACAGAAATCAGAGTTCTTGTTATTGTTCAGCAAACACTCCAGCCGGGTCTCTGTTTCACCCACCTTTAGAAAAAGTGAAACACCTGACTTAAAATAGCAACATCACATGTCTTGTTCCCCCTGCACTTCCAAAACTTAAGGTGTTAATCCTGGGTTCCTCTCCTCTCAGCTTCACATCCTAAAGCTCTGGAAAACACAATCACCATCTCTATCTTTAATAAGGCGACTGAAATAGCAACTACCATGATAATTCGGCTTCTCCTACAGTCTTCGTCTTTAGTCACATTATTGCAGTTAAGAAAACAAATTATCAAGTACTCTGACTTGATTTTATGTCTTAACCCCCACACTGTAGAGCAAGGGCAAGACTTCCTGAAAGGAAAGTATCTCACTTCAAAAAATCTGGAGTGAAAATGAGATCAGCACGCAACACAATAAATATCATGGTTCATCTTTTTCTAGGGAGGGTTTACTCACTCTCCACACTCGCAGATAGTCACCACTGGTTGCCAACAGGTCTGGATACACTCCCTTGGTGTCTGGGATCCACATAAGCTTTGTGGTAGGGTAGGGGTGATCAAAGGTGTTTCTGCAAATGAATTCTGAGCTCTCTTCATCCAAACCAACAAGCTGCACCTGTAGGAAGCCATATTTAAAAAAAAAGCGTTTTATCAAAATACTAATGTATAACAAAAGCATTAGGACTGAGTGTATTTCAGAAGGACACCTACTGTAACCTCAAGGACAAAATAAAAGAACCATCATGTGAATGGAACGAGAAATCGTTAAAGCTTTGCTTCCTAGCTGGGGCATGTAAGCAAGTGAAGTATATATAATCACCACAGTGCTTTACTTTGAAGAGACGATCTCAAATGAACTGAAATCCAGTCCTAAAGGATTAAAGACCACCCTTCTCTTTTCCACACTGCAAAGCCTAGTTTAAATCATACTTAAACTGCACAAACATTATTCCAACTAATCTTTAACTGAACTGATGCCGACAATGTCATCTTCAGAGAGCAGGACAAGCTGTAGTCTGCACAACAACCACCCACAATTAAAGCCCATATCATGGAATTCTTGGCCATGACCCTGCAGATTGTGACAGATCATGTCAACTAGCTATCAAACTCTTTTCAGCATCACATTACCTAAAACATTCTGTCACAACTGCACAAAATTAAGATACAGATTAATCACATCACAGAGTTGGAAAGTAAAATAGAATTCAGACTTAAAAGAAGAATAGGAAAGCTAAAATATTTACATAATTCTTAAAATGTTTTGTGTGAAAAGCCCAAGAAAGAGGCCTGCTGAAAGATTCTGGGTAACTGAATTCCAAATTAGGTTTTTTGCACAGTAACGTGACAGTGGGAAGGGCTAACTCACCCAGTTGTGAGTGTGATGCAAGACAGAGCAAACAAGAAACTATCTTCACATAGCTTGGTCATGACAACACCTGAAGTAATGCTTCAAGTCCCAGACATTATGTTATTAGAAAAATATTGACATGTCAGAAAGTGTTCAGAGAACAATATGGTGCTGGGAGGATGTGTTTAATCCAGCAGTGACTGCAAGACCTAAACAGGATGAAAGCCCCACTGTGTTACATGCTGGTCAAACACAAACATTATGAGGACAGCTCACTACAATTATTTGTAAGCTGCTCACAGTAGGAACTTCCTAGTACTTTCCACACAGCAGCTTCCTCCTGGAAACAGTAGCTTAATGGACTTTTTCCTAAGATGTTTATCTGGAAAAATCCTAAATATTCTGGGATAAGCACTTTAGTTAATAAACTACACATCTGAACCAGATTGGAAATCCACTGTGTTTTTTTCCGCGCAAGAGAAAACCAACAAATGCTTCAGTGAATATTAAACTGCAACATAAGCAGTTATGAACCCATTTAGAGATGCTCTTAACAAATGCAAACCTTGCGCCCCGCCACAATGAGAAGATCCATCCTTTTCACCCCATAACAAACCCTAAAAGACATATCCAAGTATGCAAAAACAGCGTATTTGCCTGGCGCTCGCCGTATTACAGCTACTTCTTATTATACTTCACACTCTAGTATGAATCAGTCAAGAATCTCCCAGTCTTCTGAAGTGATTGACAAATAGCTCCTTTAGGGATCAGAAATACTAAGCGGATTTTACAAAGGAAGCAAATTGTCCTTGGTGATAGAAAATCTTGTGGCAAGGTCAGAATCAGAAGACAAATGACCTCTAATCATTTCTTCTCCTTTGCTTATGCTGTTTTCAGCTCAATATGAGTGTATTAAGCCAACATAAAGCAATCAACATACTCGTAACCAGAAGCAAATCTCAAACAGCAAAGAGCCCACTTTTATTGGTGTGAATTTATATATTCCTGTGCTGCATTTTTGTATTTAACCCTTCCTCAGATCTGAAGAAAAAGCAGTGACTATGTAGCAACTCACTATCTTTGTGATCTCTGACATTTTTTTGGTGCAAGCCAGGTTAGAGAACAAGAATTGCATTAGCAACACTAGAGCTCCTGGCAGCTGGTGAAGATCAGGTGTCTGACACCGACTGTCAGACCCAGCAGCAGCCTGCGATAACCCCGAGCAGGAGGCACTGGTCTGCCCAGAGACAGGAGCAGAAGCAGAAAATACTGCTTGAGAAGCTCTATTCTTTCCTAGCTCAGCATAGTCAAAGGTATGACTCTTCTCTTCGGACTTGATCACATACAGTGATTACAGAATCCCTCCATTCATCCCCTTGTGCAGGCTGAACATAAGGGGATGGAACGCTGGAATTCTTTTCAGGATGCTGATTATATTAGAGCCCCATGTCTCCCTCCTGCAAGTAAGACAATATTTGCGGCTGCTGCCAGCCACTGCCCAGAGTGTCTGAAGTGCAGCCCAGGGAAGACTGAGGTGATGCTAACGGGAAAGTAACTGTCAGTCTGGACACAATTTGAACCATTCTACATCCACCTGTAACTCGTTCCAGTGGGGAAATGAAGACCAGTGTGTTCAATCTGCATTAGTTTTGCAATTATGCTATGACGGTGGCTAGGAATGCTAAACATGTATTTGTTTCTCCAATACATCAAGATATGCTAAAATTGGATGTGGATTTCCCTATCATAATCCAAGCCTTCAGCAACATAAGGCTTAATTGCAATAGTGCATCTGAGTCAAGAAATGCCTTTCACCAGCGTTCCTTAACTTCTAAAAAATTACATCTCTCTTCCAAAATAATCCAAAAGATTCAGACCCAGAATTAAATAAAGCAGAAATTGCTAACAGCTTACTTCTTCTTGCATGCTTTGAGGAACAGCAAAGTTCACAGTACTTTTTTTAGAAAACCCTATATCCCTTTAACCTAATTGGCAATTACTAAGAATGACATTTTGCAATTATTTTATGGTCATGTACAATCAGAAAGATCTCTCTGCACCAATTAATTTGCAACATGCAATCAGTTTTTTATTTTGCAACTCTAAACCTTACAGAAAAAAAAATGACCCTCTGACAAACCAACAGCCCTGAACGCTCTCCAATTCGAGGCACTGTTCAGGAAAAGGTGGCAACCTGGGAAGCACGTGGTCATAATCTGTCAGGCTGCTCCAGTGACAGAAGCGAGCAGAGTACAGCACCACCCTCTGCTGCTTTCTAAACTGGACTCCAGTTTTGTCTGACAGGTAGATCCCAAAATCAGCCTTTCCTGATGTTTTCCACGTATCATTCCTGATCCATGAAGCCACAGTCAGGAGCCTGTTAACAGCAGGACGGTGTTAACAGTGAGGTTTATGAACACCTCTGTTCCCTCCTGTTATGCCAGTGATCCCCGAGACATTATAAAGGCTGACAGCAGTTTCCCAACCCAAGTACTCCAGGAAACACTACCTCAAATAATTTCAGTTCTTCCAACTGGAGCAAGTCATCTCTCTTTTTGTACCAGTACTCTGACCAGCACAGGTGTACAAGCTGAAACAGAACTCCTCTGGGATTCAAACAGTTCTCAGCAAGTAGCTTTCTGGCATGCTATACAGCCTGTTAGCGCGGGGGCTGACAGAGGTTAGAAGCGTCTGGGGATTTGGGATAGCACTAAATTAGGGTTTGGCAGTCAATAGGTTTGAGTATCCCACAAAACAGAGGCTTAAACAGCCATTTTATATATGTAAATCATAGGTACTTCAAGCTCTGGTAATTACTACAGAAATATAAAATCACAGAGACAAACAAGACAGGAATCTCTCCTCTTTCTTTCACTATAATTCCCTCACAGTGAGGACTTCTGCTGCAACAAACACTTGGTGCACAAAGTCTTTTTAAAGGCACCTTTTTAAAAGAAACCCTAAACCAGAAGGGTAATAAGGAAAAGGTATATTCACCTATTTGGTTAGAATTTAAGAAAGCTAGAATTGCTATTCCTGACTTCTTTTTTTTTTTAGCATATTACGGGTAAGGATGCAAACCAGTTATTTGGAATAAACCACTGCAACATCAGGAACAGAAACACTGGAGCTTGTCAGGAACTTCTCAAGATTTTGAGTACAAAGAGAAAGTTGAAATGAAAATGAGTTTTCATTATCCTTTTAATTAGTGCCACTGGTACCTGTAAGTGTATTTTGATGTCAGAAACTGGCAATATAAAACATCTCAACGGTGAAGGGCAAATTATGCAGAGGACAAAGCTTTCACACATGCCGTGTAAAAACTTTAAATTTATGCTTACTCCAGAAGTCAGGCTATAAAACCAACTGCTCCAGACCCTTTGCAGCACAATGTTATGGACTACTTAACCAGGCCAACTTCAGTTCTCCTTGTTCCTTCAGTTATACCACTTACATGGACAGAAGATGGAATTGAAGGAGTTTACAACTAGCGTGTACCTAACACAACTGTACAGTATCTGTCCAAGAGTTCCCAAGCTGGAGCAGGAAGCTATTCCCTGAATGCTTCAGTATCCTCTAAAAGGTTCAAAGGTGTAAGAGTCCTAGTAAGACACCATAAAGATAGTGCAGATGAACCACCACTCCCAAGCTTGTTCTGGTCCCCAGAGTAAAAGGGCCAACACCAATACCCTAAGCAATAACAATACTTGCAATGACTAAAGACTGCTCTCTTAACCATCTTCCTACAGGAAGGCTGTACTGAAAGCACTACAAAAAGCACCGAACTAGAAAACCACACACACACACAACCAACAAACCCCTCCAACAAAAAACCCACGTTAGTCTGAAATACCAGAGACACAGCAAAACATCTCAGCAAAGTGAAGGTTATGTTTCCCTGCATTTATTGTACAAGTTTAATTTTCCATCATACATCACCTTTATTTTTATGGCAGCAGCACTCAGACTGGCATCTCATTCTCCATACAATTAGTTTCCATCTCTTTACACCACATAGATCTCATAGCATGTGGTGCTTACACGGACTGAAACCAAAAGAGTAGTTATTCCTGAACATCAGAGATCAAGAGAAGCCCTGGGGAATGTTTACAGACAGCACTAATTTACACAGTCCTATACGATTTTTGTCTGTAACAAGCATCAGTGTAAAGGGTAGAGAAGAGAGGGGCTGACTCAACTGCTTCGCACTTGAAGACTGAACTGAAAAGCAGACCTGATCACACTGTAATCAAGAGCAACCCCAGGGAATGGTCCAAACTTAAGGAATACCCCCTTATTAACCAATTCCACCACCTCCAAACAAGAAGCCGTTTGCAAACTTGTAACTTTACCTTCTCAGAGTACAGACTACAAAAACATTTTCAAGTTGGTCTTAAAACAAATTATAAGTTTTCAAGCTCTGGGACCTGCCTTTCCCCAGCAGTATTCCCAGAACAACAAACACAGTGCTCACCAGCATAAGGAGACAACTCACACACGGCCAACTCATACTGCCTGAACTACAAAGTGCACAGTAGAAGTGCAGTAATTTAACCACTGTTAAGAGATGTCATCCCTGCCTCACCGTCACTCCCTCTCATTATATCCTTGCACAAAGCCCAATTCCCAACACCAACTTTTCTGACAGCGTTTTCTGCCATCTCCATTCAACAGCTTGTTTAATAGCTACAAAGCACACATGCTATCTGCAAAACCTTTAGTTTCATACAAATTTCTGGATGCTCTGAAACTACGTCCACTTCCTCATCTCTTTTTTACCTGTATGAATTCACGATACCAGACCAGCACACTGAAGGCTGTTCAGAAATAACTACACACACGTTTGGGGAAGCTCTATTACCAATGCAAGGTTCTCCACTTGTATCTGGCAGGGAAACACTGACAATATAATCTCATGCCTCATTACACCCTTGTTCTCCGAGTAAAGGTACTGAGGAATCAGTGAAAGTGGTTTACATACTCACACAAAAAAAGTTACCGCACGAAAGTCCTCCACAGCAAGAAATCAGAAGAATCAGCACATTTCCAACAGAGTCGCAGGCATCCAATATGCACGCAAACTTTAGTCCTGGGCATAAACTTTCCCTCATAGGGGAAAAACCAACAGCCAGGTAGGCTCAAGCCACAGGGCCTTCCCGGCTGGGCAGGGCCAGCAGCAGCACCCGGGGCTCCCCCTGCCCCCGGCAGCCCCGCAGGGAAGAGCCCAGCCTGTATCTAGGCCAGCAGCAGCACGGCAGGGCCCGCCTGAAGGCGCTGCACAGCTCCCAGCGCCGGGCAGGGCAGGACACCCCCCGCCACACCGACCGCAGGGGCCGTGCCCGGCGCCGAGGAGCCGCCGGGATGACGAAGGCTGACCCCTTCCCCCCGCCGCCCGCTCTGCCCCGGCCCCCCCGCCCCCCACCTTGTTGTTATACTCCTCCACGAAGCTTCCCAGCGCCAGACGGAACCGCTTGTCCGGCCGGACGCTCCAGTTCATGGCGTACACGGTCCAGGGCGCCTCATACTTGTAGATCTCCTTCCGCTTCCCGTGCAGCGACATGGCTCGGCCGAGGGGGCCCCGGGCAGCGGCGGGGCCAAGGGGGGGTGCGGGCGAGGCCGAGGAGCGGCCCGGGCTGGGCTCGGAGGGGAGGGATGGGCCCGACCGAAGGGAGCGGGATGCGAGGCGGGCCAGGGGAGAGGGGCAGCGCGGCCGGCCGGGGCGCAGCGAGGCCGCAGGGGTGGCGGGGAGCGGGGCAGGCCGCAGTACGGCGCCGCGCCCCCAGGCCCGGCTCCAGACCCCGGCAGCAGCAGGAGCAGCGCGGAGGCCGTTTGGGATTCAGTCCCTCACACAACGGGAACGGAAGCCACGCGGGGAATCCCGCCCACTGTGTGCTGATTGCCTGCATTGCCTGTCACTTAGAGTTTGAGGCGTCTATTGGGTAGCTCACCCGTCCGTTTGGCCCTCTTCGGTCTGCTATTGGTCACTTTTCCCTTCATTCCAAACGGACGCTCACCCTCCGGCTGGGATAACCTATCGTTGCGTTTGACCCCGCCCCGGAGGGAGGCCGTGCTGGTTCTCAACATCTTACTGGCTACCAAGGGTCGCAGTGGCGCGAGGCGGGATCTTGAACCCTTATTGATAATCGATTGGCTGGCAGCGATGCCAGTCACATCAGCCCGAGGCGGGCGGGAGGCACTTCAGCCTCAGGGCGATACCACGCGTTCGAGTCCCGCCTCCGCCGAGTGGCGGATGAGGCCGGACCGGTCTCTAATTAACTGAAATTTAATTACGGGGGTATATTATTACAGCAGCATTGGCGTATGTCTGGTGCCCTACTGGGGGAAGGGGCGCGGGTGGGCATCTGGCTTGTAGCCCTGCGGGCAGTCGGGCTCCCTCTGGCTGGGCGGGCACGTCCTGGGGGGACCTCGGGGCCTCCCGGCTCTGCAGGCCGAGGCACCGTATGGGCGGGGCGCGGCATCCCGGCCCCTGCCGGCCGAAACCTCAGCTGGCTGGGGGGTAGAAACAGCCCCTCTGGGGGCCTGGGCAGGGCCTGCCGGGCGTCTGTGCCCCTCCGCAGCCCCACGGAGCGAGAGCGGGTGGGGAGAGGCCAGCTGGGCCCTGCTGAGGGCAGAGGCCTGTCCCCGCTCTGGGGGCCCTGCGGGTGCGTTACCCGCGGTCGGGGGCTGGCCCTCCTGCAGGAGCCGCGGCCCCTTCAGCGAGGGATGAGGATGGCCTTTGGGTATCGCCGTGCTCATTTGGAGCTCTCTGTGTAACCTCTGCCTGCAGTGCGTCTGCGAGATGACTGATGGGCAGGGGAACAGCGGCAGGCTGGCCTTGTAGCCTGAGCTCCTGCACGTTGCTGCGGAGCCTGAACTGCATCCCACTGGGAAGACGTTGCTCAGCAAAGTCCCCCCTGGACCCCCGCCTTGAGCTGTAAGACCTGCACAGGGGCTCTGTCAGCCCCACACTCCCTGCGTGAAGCAGCTAAGGTCTGACCACAGGCTTTTCAGGGTTCTTTGCAGACTGGCACCTGTCTTTTGTGCTGCCAGGGATGAATTCACAGGTGCTCCCAACAAACACAGCTGTAATCCACATTAGGTGCCAAAAACATATTTATTAGCAAAGTGTACACTAAAACTCCAGAGAAAGAGATGCTCACAGTTTTACTACTCTCAAAGGGAGCTTGATACAATACTTGAGCAGGCGGCCTAGGACTGTCACAGCATCTAACCGAACGGCAAGGCGGCAGTGCTAAGTGGGCTTCTCCTATGGGGGATGCTGGAGGAGTCTGCTGGGGAAAGGGCTGGGGAGGAGGAAGCATCTATCAAACCTTTATCAAAAGAGAAAAGCTGGGAGGAAAGGCTGGGGCTTTACGGGATTGTGCTTTTGAGTTTTGTGCTTTATGCCCAGGCCAGTGACCAGTGGGTTTATCTGGGGAGCTGTGGGATGTGTGTTGGGGTTTGCAAGGCGCGATCAGCCTTGCTGGAGAAGTTGGTGCCCTAGGACTCGTGCTGAAGCGTGCTGAATTGGCAGGGGCTGTTGGCCCTTAGTTTCCCAGTGGCAGTCAAGTAGGACAAGGATAGCTTCTGTCCTTGTCCTGGGCTTCCCACCTGCAGCTCCCCCCAGTACCACACTGTGGAGATCTCCTCCTCCTCCTCTGGTGACTACCCTTTCTGTAATGCTCACAGGCTCCGCTGGGCTAAGCCCAGTACCAAAGTAATGGTCCCTGCTCCAAAGAGCTGGCAGCAAAGTGGCTGCGCAGCTACGAGCCATGGATTTGCTCTCCTCCGGTCGCTGAGGCTCACTTGGCTTGCGCCGTTCTTGAGAGGAAGCCTTGGCAAGGAAGAGGTGGTGGGTGCCGTTTGGCCTAGCCAGCTTGTTGGTGGCTGTAAGAAAGAGCTGCTCTGGGTTCACTATAATGTGCAAATGAAATCTACTCTATGGGAACCGCTGGAAAACGTTGACCTTGGAAGCCAGCCACTCTACGCTTCCTTTCACGGTGGTAGAAGACAGCTATAAATTATACCCTGAGCCAGTGGCATTGTCCTCCGTCTTACCCTTGCAGTCAAAATCAACATCAACTGACTGAGCTCACAGCTGAGGTTCCTCTTGACGTGCTTGGCAGCCCCCACATCTCTAACTTCCAGGAAGCACTGGGTCGGAGAGGTGTCTCTGAATGTCCTGATGCTCAGAAGATGCCTCCAAGTGCTCAGGGAGGGAAGGGAAACGAGAGCCCCGCAAGAGTCCTTGGGTATTTGGTACCCTTTGGTGGAGAGGCTCTGGGTTTGGAGGAGGTGGGGAATGATGCTCCTGCTCGGAGTAGACTGTCATGGTTTCATCAGATGCCACAGCAGGGTGCATCCCGCTTGACAAGGAGTCCCTGGATTTCAAGTGGAACTTTTCTACCTCCGTGTAGCTCGGGCTCTGGTGGGAAAGGAGGAACCAGGTGAATTATGGCAAAAGCAAAATAAAGTAGCCATACTCTCTCCTCACCCTATCAGGCTCCAAGCCCCAAAATGTTGTTTTTTGCCTGAGGAAGCCTCAGAGCAGAGGAACCCACTTCCCTCCCCTACTGATGGGGCAACCTGGTAGTGCTGGAGATGGCAGGCTGTGCCCCCAAATCAGCGATGCACTGGGCAGGAGCATCTCTAGGTAGATCTATGCCCATTTCAAGACCCTTGGGCTTTGCCAGGACCCACGAGTGTTTGGCTGCGCTTTGCCTGCAGGGAGGCTGGAGGGAACGGCTGGCCCTCCAGGACCTGTCTGCTCGGGGCAGAAGGAAGCTCAGCTGGTGCTGAGTAGGGAGGGATGGCCTTACCTGCTCCGGGGTGGTCGGCTCCTCATCCTCCAGGGGTGCGCAGGGGGTGAGCGGCTCCAGGCTCCGTGGGAGGATGCCGTACATGGCCAGGTTGTGGGAGGACGGCGAGATGGGGCTGTATGCAGGCGGCACTTGGGACAGCTGGCGCTGCAGGAGCTGGAGGATTATATTAATGTCTGACGACATCCTGGACTCCAGCCTAGGGACAGAGCAGCCCAGCGTTAGTGCAGTGCATCTCACTGCATCCCACGAGAGCCAGACCCGCGGCTGGGCAGGAGAGGCACTGGGGAGGAGGTGCCGATTCAGCTGCCCGAGGGTGATGTTGCTTTGCCTGGTGCTGCTTGGTGAGGTTTTTGTGGAGCCAAACTGGGATCTGGGCACAGGGAACTGAACAAAGCTAAAACTAGCCCAGAGTGGGAAAAAAATTGCAATAGTTAGTTTTAATCTGCATCAATTCTCCAGGCCAGCTGTCTGTGCTGACAGACGGCAAGGCAGGTTGGTGCCAACCATTTTTAATTGAGGAATAGAAGGAAATGGAAAAGTAGAATAAGTCTCTTCCTTCTGCCTTGTTCTGGACTGAAACAAGCCGCTCTGGCAGGAGCGGGCACAGCCCCCTGTGCAGGCAACGGTCCTGGCAGCACTTACAGAGCGGGTGGGAGATGTGTCCCCTGCTGCCGGGGGTGGCATGCTGGCGAGACACTGGCATGCATGTGTGGGCACTGCGGTGACGTGAGCTTAACATGGGCAGCAGCTGTGGGTGGGAGAGCCCATGTGGGTGCGGCCCAGGGCCTTTAAACCTGCGTCTCCAGTGTGGGCTTCTCCTTCTCATTCAAAAATCATGTACTTTTTCTGGTTTAGAGGGCAAGGATGTGCACGAGGCTTGTTTGCTCGAGCAAGAGAATGCTTGCAGCCTTTTGCAACAGGAAGAGGCTTGCAAAGGGCTCAGGTCGTGAGCCTGTGGGTGGTTTCATGTCTGCAATTGCATCGGGTTGGGAAGCAGCGGCAAAGCGGCTGATCCCAGGGGTGGTGGCACAGCAGCAGATGAGGTGCTGGGCTGCAGCCAGGGCCAGGACTCGGAGCTCGAGAAGCCACGGCATTTGCAAAGCGCTCCCAGCACCTCCCTGAGGAATGCAGTGTGCCAGAGCTTAAGGAGGTGGCATCTGCTGCACAAAGCCCACTGCAGCCACATCTAGAGAGCTGGAGGTGATGGCCTGAAGCCCCCCCTGGGTGCTCTCCAGCCTTGTGCCCCAGGAACCTGCCCACCTGCTGAGCTGGGCCTGCAGGAGCTCCAGCCTGGACTCGATCTGCCCCGGTCTGTAGTCGCTGTGCAGGGGGATGTCCCGCGAGTTGTGTAACAAGATGTGTTGCAAAGGCTCCTGGTGGTGGTTTGGCCTTCGGTCCTCCCAGAAGGTGAACATGTTGGGGATGTCCAGGGGGGTGGCTGGCAGGAAAGGAGAGATCTCAGCACTTCTATCATGCATTCCCCAGCCCCACTGGTGTGGAGGTGCTCTAGACTCCGTCACCCAACATGTTCTTGGAGAGCCATCACCTTGACATACATGGTGCTCAGGGAGAGTCCATCACCCTAGCACCTGAGGTGCTTATGGGGATCCATCACCCTGGCACCTAGCATGCCTATGGAAGGCACATAGCATGTGGCCCCTTGGGACAGCCCCAGAGGGGTCCCTGGGTGCTAAGAGAAACTGCAGGGCATGGGAGGGACAGAGCAGATACTACTGGGGACAAAAGGCAGCAAAGACCCAGGGCCACAAGTGTGGCTCCCCTCAGATTCCCTGTTGAGGCTGTGTCTAGAGGGCTCCCCAGTTCCAGAGAGACTGGGAGCTGCTGGAGAGGGACCAGCGTGGGCTGCAAAGATGATGAGGGGGCTGGAGCATCTTCCTTAGAGGAAGGGCTGAGAGAGCTGGGGCTGTTCAGCCTGGAGCAGGCGGAGGGGGGATCTGACGATGCCTACAGATATCTGGAGGGTGGGTGTCAGGAGGACGGGGCCAGGCTCTTCTCAGCGGTGCCCAGCGCCAGGACGAGGGGCCACGGGCACCAGCTGCAGCGCGGGAAGTTCCACCTGAACATGAGGGAGACCTTGTCTGCCCCGAGGGTGAGGGGGCGCTGGGACAGGCTGCCCAGAGCGGCTGCGGGGTCCCCGTCTCTGGGGACAACCAGACCCGCCGGGCGGCTCCGTGCAGCCTGCTGGAGGAGAGCCTGCTCTAGCAGGGGCTGGGCCGGGCGACCCCCGGAGCTCCCCTCCCAGCCCCACCAGTCTGTGGTGCTGTGAAATCTGCATGAGCTGCTTGCTTCTGCCCTAACATAAGGCCACCATGCCTGAGCAGCTCTCACCACCCTCCTGCCAGCTTTGGCTGCAGCTGTTGGTACCTGCGTAGGACTGGCTGCTCTCTGCCGCGGGCTTGCCAACCTCTGTGCTGCCAGCGCTGGTGGTGACGAGGCTGAGCGTGGGCAGAGCAAAGTCATCCTTTTTGGATGTGAGGAAGGGCTCAGCTTTAGTAGGGCTGCCAGTCTTGGCATCGTCATCGCTGGTCTGGGTGGTGCTGCTGCCCAGGTCGTCCCAGTGGTCCTTACTCAGCGGGTCCTGTGGGTTGGTGAGCTCTGAGTAGGTGTGATACTGCTCTGCATCAGAGATGCCCGTGTCTGGGTCTGTGGGGCAGCACAACAGGTTAATTTGGGGAGGATCACACATGGCAAAATCAGCTCCCATCCCCTCTAGGGTGCCTGTAGGGCTGGGGCATCCTAAGGAGAGGGGGAGGCAGGGACAGAGGGAGGGAGGGCAGCGTGGGTGCCCCCAGGACAGGGACATACAGGCTGGTTGGCAGGGATGGGGGCCCTGACAGCCACCTTTGCTTTGGGGCACCTGCCAGGGCAGTAATTAAATGATGATCCCGCTCCCCAGCCCTGCCAGCCTGGCTCTGCCGATGCTGCGGGACTCACCAGGCTTGTTGGGCTGGCAAAGGGAGTGCTTGCGTCGACGCGCCCGCCGGTAGGTGCAGTCATACTCCTCGCTGAGTGGTGAGCGGGGAACGCTGTCTGCCTGAGGGATGAGAGGGGCTGGTCACCAGGGAAAAGGTGCCGTGTCCCATCCGTGGGTAGCACAGCCCATCCGTGGGTGCCATGTCCCATCTGTGGGTACCAGGGCCCATCCACAGATGCCATGTCCCATCCATAGGTGCCACGTCTCATCCATGGGTACCATGGGGGCTACAGCCCATGCATTCTCCTAGGGCTCGTCTCCAGCTGCCTCTGGCTCTCCATCACTGCTCTGTCCCACCCAGTGACTCCTGGACTGGTTGCAGAGCTCAAGGGATCCTAGAGGTTAGCCTCATTGCTCTGAGGCTGAGTTGAGGGTGTCAGGGCCATGGGGAGGGAAGGAGCACCCTGAGGTGGGGCAAGATGTCGTGGGGTGGGACAGGACATAGACAGAATTTGACTTTCTTTTGTATCTTACCAGGCAAGTGCCTCTGAAAAAAATGTCAGAAAAGACAAAGTCCAGTCACAATGTTTGAGTCAAACAGCAATGACAAAAATGCTCCAAGCCTTCCACGGATTGCAAGAGTGATTATTTAAAAAGGAAATTTCGATGAAGCATGAGAATATTTCCTACTTCAGCAGCCTCAAAACAAGCATGTGACCCACTTGCCCAGGCTGGAGGGGTCCTGGAGATGATTTACAAGTGCTGCAGAGCAGAGTACTACTGACATGGCTTTTGGGGCCAACTTTTCTGAAGAGCTCAGGAATGTGCAGCATGTGCATGCTGTGCTGAGGGGGAAGTCACAGCCCCATGGAGAGGGCCTTGGGAAAGGTGGCTGCTGGCCAATCCACCACCAAACTGAGTGAGGAGCACCTGTTGGCTTCCTTGCCCTCCCGATTGCCAAATTTAAGGCATTGGCCACATCCCTCCCTGGGATAACCCTGGCACTCACATCTCGCAGGTTGAAGGTGATCTCTAAGTTGCTCCAGAAGTTGTCAGAGAAGGCTGGGTACATGTCCAAGACTTCCAGCAGGTCCTCCCGCTGGATCTTGTGCAAGTCACAGTAGGTCAGGGCCCTCACGTCAGCGTTGGACTTCCCTGGGCGGGCGTAGAGGCTGATGGGCTCCCCAAAGATGTCGTTTTTCCCTGTGCCAAGAGACAGCTCATTAGGGGGAGGTGGGCACCCACTCCAGCTCTAGAGGTACTGGACCAGCAGACCTCACTGTGGGGCTTATGAGCAAGGGGATGCCCAGCAATCCTGACCCTGATTGTGGACACTGAGGGTTACACTGTGAAAGCCATCACCGATGGGGAGACCAAGCCAGGGCAGTGGGTCATCAGTGACGGCTGGAGACTGCTGAGCCATGCCCCGCTCTCCTCACTCCTTTGTGGCCTCTCCCTGACATCTCCATTCCCTGTGCACTGGTGTGGTGACCCAACCAGATGTTGAGGAACAGCCTTCCCTTCTCCAGAACATGGAGAAGTCCTTTGCCCCTCATCTGCCACCTTTTGCCCGCTGCCCATCGCACATCAGCCTTCACCCATCGCACATCACCCCTTGCCCTCCCAGAAGAAAGGACTTTTCCACCTAAGATGGCCACCACAATGTCTTCCCGGAGGATCTCGATGGAGCCCCGGGAGATGAAGTAGAGTGTGGTGAGGACATCTCCGTAGTGCACCAGGGTGTCTCCAGGCGGTGCATGAGTTGTCTTGAACTTCATGGCCAGGGCGCGCAGGCAGCCTTTGCTGGCTCCGCGGAAAGCCTTGCAGTTCTGGAGCAGCGTGCGGTTGAGGTGGAGGCAGATGTCTGCCTGCAGGCAGTCAGGGAAGCCCTTCAGCACCTGTGAGGAGTGAGGGAGAGATGCCATCACGCCACCACCCCCGGGAAGGCCTGCCGTGGCAGCCCTGGGAGGCTGTGACACGCAGCATCACATGGTGGGGCTCAATGGGAAGCCCCCGAGCCCAGAAAGGCAAAGCTGGGAACATCTGATCTTCCCTTGGCAGGCGCCTGCCTGCCCGCCCCTGGCTTGTACCGCACGTGGCCGGGGATGAGAGCAGTCCCAAGCAATAAATAATAATAACCAGATCAATCTATTTATACCCACTGGTGGCGTATCCCCCTTTTCATCTTTACGCCCACTAATCTTGGCTGAATGAGAGCACAAACTGGTAACGAGGTGCTGTCCTAATTAAACAGCACTTGCCTGAATACCAAGAAGCAGCACGGGCCAGTTGTGTGCAGCAACAGCTAATTATACCCGGGGCAAACACCTCGCATTGAACAAAAGCTAAATCTGAAGGTGAAATCAAGGTAAAACTCTCAATATGGAGAAAGCTGCTGCCACCAATGACTCACGGTGCTAGGACAAACCCACCCAGGTTTGGGGGTTTTTTTGGAGAGCAGCATACAGCCCCAGGTCCCCCTTACTCTCCTCTCTGCTCACATCCCGCTGGTGGCCAAATCTGGGACAACGAGCCTGGGGCCGGTGAGCACGGCTCGTTGCTGGCTCCGTCACGATCTCACAGGCTAGCGGCAGTGCCTTAGTTTCCCTACTGGGAAATCAGGGGCGGATGCATTGATCGGGCTGTGGGATGATTGATTAGATCACATTGCGTCTCAGCAGCATCCAGCAGGAATTGGTGTGAGCGGCGGCACGTCCAAGCCGCAAGCCCAGCTCATCGCAGGGAATTTGTGACCTGGGTTTGCAGGAGAACCTGTGCTTGGGTAGGGCGCCATGGCTTTGCTTCTATTTATTGCCACCGATGTCCAGCCCAGGGTGTCTCCTCCATGCGAGAGGTTTAACCCGAAGCGCTCCCTGCAGCAAACCCCCGAATGCTGCCCAGCTGTTTAATGTGGCAGCAGCAACCAAAGATGGACAGGCTGAATTCGTGCAGCTCTGTGTCCTGATGGTGTTCAGGGGCAGAGGAGGATCAAGTCTTAGGACAAAAAGGGAGCGTGAACCGGGAACGATTGCGCTAACGACCCACCCAGGGCCCAGAGCCAGGAAGAACCAGGTCCCTTCTCTCTCCTTGCCTTGTCCTTTCCCATTCCTCTCTGCCTTGCAGCGGGCTGAGCCAGTTTGTGCACCGAAGCCTGTGGCCATGAGCTGAGTCCTGCCACCTGGGCCCCCACCCAGGACTCCTCGGCTGAGCCCCCTCCTCACTCCACCATGCCCCGGCGCCATCGGCACAAGCCTCCCCGCCAGGCTCGGAGACGTGGTGCCTCTCCAGCGCGGCTCCGCCATTGATCCCCCCTTCGCTAACAAACAGCCGCCTCTCTGGGCTCTAATTAAAATGGATCGAGGTTTATTTAAATGCCCTCCTTTCCCTGCCACTGAGAGCGGGATGCACTTTGCTTAGCAACGGGCAGTGTGGAGAGGAGCTGGATCGATACCGGCTCCGCAGCTCCGTCACACCAACAGACACCGGCCTGAAAGTGCTGGGCGCCGATGGGGACCCTGAGCCACTTATCAGCACACTGGCACCAAACCTGCTCTGGGCCAGGCAATGCCCTCGTGGCCCCAGAAAACCTCTTGGTAGATGTGAAGGGGTGGGCAGACAGAGGGGGAGAAGGAGAAAGGGAGATGCAGGAGGCAGATGGGCAGACTCCAGCTGTCTCCAGCCTCCCAGGTCTTCTCCTGTCTTCTCTCCACCCTGGTCGAAAGGATGGAAGTGTTTGGCTGGAGCCAGAGCTAGGCTCCGGGGCGCTCAGGACAAGGTGCCATGAGGACATGGGGGCTCCCTGCCCCGTACTCACCGCATTCATGTCGATGCCGTTGGTGTAGGACCAGGCGTGCTGGAAATACTCCTCCAGGCGCTGACGCAGGGGGTTGGGGATCTGGTGGAAGCGGATGAACTCCTTGACTCGCAGCATCTGCGTGTGGTAGCGGGCTGTGCCCGAGTACAGCCGCTGGATGATAGCAGAGACGTTGCCAAAAATGCTGGCGTACATCAGAGCTGCAACGAGAGGGCAGGACTCAGCAGGACATGAGGGGACACGTGTCCAACTACATCGGACCTGGAACCAGCAGATTTCCAAAACCTCTATCTACCACGGACCTGAAACCAGTGGATTTCTGAAACCCGGATTTCTATCTGTCACTCCATCCATTTGTCTGTGCAGAAGAGGCATAGGCGGAGGGAGATGCTCTCTTAAAATCCCACATGCTCTCCCCATTTCTCCCCAGAGCAGCCCCTCCAACCTCCAGAACAGGGATGGGAACAGCGGGACACGCGCAGGCACTCACAGCCAATGAGCATCACACAGATGGAGAAGATCTTCTCGGAGTTGGTGTTGGGTGAGACGTTGCCAAACCCCACGCTGGTGAGGCTGCTGAAAGTGAAGTAGAGGGCAGTGACGTATTTATCCTTGATGGACGGGCCAGAGGAGAGGTCGCTGTCGTTGTAGCGCTTGCCAATCTGGTCGCCCAGGTTGTCCAGCCAGCCGATCTTGTGCTCCATGTAGGGCCGCTCCACGTTGCCGATGGCGTACCAGATGCAGGCCAGCCAGTGGGCGATGAGGGCGAAGGTGCACATGAGCAGGAAGAGCACGGCTGCTCCATACTCGGAGTAGCGGTCCAGCTTGCGGGCCACCCGGACCAGGCGCAGCAGCCGGGCGGTCTTCAGGAGGCCAATGAGTGTGGTGGTCTGCAGGGGAGAGGGGAGAAACCTCAGGGACAAGCCGGGGATAAATCTGGCCAAAGGCATATCTCCAGCCTAGCCATGCTCCCTTTGAAGGGTAAAAATACATTTCTAGAGCATGAATCACCTTGTCCTGGAGGTGACATCTGAAATAGGTCAGATGAATCATGCCACACAAAGGGCAGTTTCCCCCGGCTGACCATAAAGGAAACAAGCCCTGCGACTGCAGGTGAGCCAAGGTCAGCCCCGTGTTTCCTGATGGGTCCTCACCTTGCCAACCGCTGCTCCCAAACCGGCTGCCTTTCACCTCCCCACCAGGCTCTCAGCTGAGGCGGGGGCTCCAGGTAGTGCAGTAACCACAGAGCCATCCCACTGCCCACATTTCGAGCCTGGCTGGCAACGCGACCCCAAGTTCGGCTTCACTGGAGTGTGGGCCCAGTTCCTAAACCGAGCTCCTGACCTGTTCTGCTGGGTCAGCCCCAGCAAGGGGAGCTGGTCCAGCTGGACACTATCTTAGCACTTACAGTAGGGTCTGTGTGGCTGGGCAACCCTACTAAATAAAATCCCAGGTCCCAGCTGCTTAATAAAAACCTGTAATGACATCCTTGTCCATCCTTCTGAGTAACCAGACCTCTCCTTGCAGACCCAGCCACCCACTGTTCACATCAAGCCATCCATATCTTTCTCTTTCTCTCCCAGAAATCTCCTCCTATCCATCCATGAGTCCCCTCTGGTCCTGATGGACCTCCAGGCCCCCCCTCTACCTCATCAGAGCCAGAGCGGAAGATGAGCAGGTCAAAAGGGATGGCGGCAACCATGTCGATGAGGAACCATCCCTTGAAGTAGTGGATGGCAATCTTGCCAGGGTGGCTCACCACCTCGTCATTGACATTGACATAGGTGGTACGGAAGTTGATGGCAATGTCCACGATGAACATGATGTCAACGATGAGGTCAATGATGTTGAGCGGGTCACAGGAGTAGCTGCAGTCCCAGTGCTTCTCCTCCATCTGCTCCTCATTGAGCAGGAAGGCGGCTGAGTAGGGGGTGAAGACGGCTGTGTAGATGACCAGCAGAAGGATGAGCCAGTCCCACACGGCCTTGAAGGGACTGTAGTGCAGAATGGTCCATCGGTGGATGCGTGGAGCCTGCAGCTTGTACTCGGGAAGGACGTCAGCACCCAGGGACAGCACCTGCCAGGAGATGGGTGTGAGAAGGTTGGAAGACCAGGAGAAGGGTTGGATGAGGCCAGGAGCCAGGCAGGGCACTCCCATGTGCTGGTAGGGCAGCAAGGAGCATGCGGGGGGGTTCCTACACCCTTTGCACCTTCATTGCCTTTGTATGTGTTTGTCCAGAGGCCACAAGGTGAATTGCCATCTGTGGCTGACACCAAGGTCTGCCCAGCTCCTTGTCTCTCCGATGCCTGGAGCACCCCTGGGGAGCTGTTTACCTGCTTTATGTCCTTCAGACTCTACCGTGCCAGCAGAGAGGTAAGTGCCTCCTGCCATGCCTCCGGCCCACAGCCCTGTGCCACCAGCGTGGGACGGGAGCTGCTGGGCGTCCCTGGCACTGGGCTGTGGGGATGGGCAGCTTGGGGGTGCAGTCCCACGGCTGTGCCATGGCCTGGCCCCCACGGCGATGGCATGCAAGCCTTGCACGGTGTCTTTCTTGGCCCCAGCAGGGACCTTCTCCTTGATGTCCCTCTGGCGCAGTCATCCTCCAGGCTGAGGGGACAGCTTGGGCCACCCGCTGCAAACCCTGGCCTCAGGCAATGCCCGTTTCCCATCTGAGCATCCCCAGGGAGAGGGTGACCTGTGGCCACCAACATGCAAAAGCTATCTCATACGTGCAGGCACCCTCCCATACTGTCATGTGTCCCCAGATCTGTCTGCCTTCATGGGGACACACTCCCACGGCACCACTGAGCCCCCACACCTCCCAGGCCTGTCCCAGCTCCCCCCTCCTGGACCAACGCCAGCTCTGAAGCCACCCTGGGGACACAAGGCAAGGCGCCGGGACTGGGGGGGCTGGGGATGTCCTGCTTTGGGTGCCGAGAAACAGCAGCATGACGGGGCTGTTTGGGGCTGGGGGCAGCTGGATCCTCCCTGCTGGCCCTCGCTGCTCTGTCATCCCTCATGTGTCCCCGCAGTGCCGGCCACCAGTGCCACCTGCGCAGGAGGGCGAAGGGGACATCAGTGCTCTCTCCCAGCACCGAGCCCCCAGCTAAAAGGGTGCTTTTTGCCAGGCTGCAAAGGAGATGGGAGAGGAGGCTCCCCATGCCCTGAGGCCACGGTGACGGGCACCACCGTGACTCTGGCAACAGACCTGGAAGAAGGGTTTGATCCTTCCTGCACTGACACCCACCTTGTCCGAGGGTTCAAGGGCTTCCCAAGGGCTCCCGGTGCTGCGACCCAGAGCGGATCCAGCCCCTCAGCCCCAACCCACCATGAGCAGCTGCTCCCACATCCCACAGCCCCAGGACATCGGTGGGTCCTGTGCCCTGGGGGACCCCCCTGCTCCTACCTGCCTGCAGCTTGCCCGGCGCCTCAGGTGGCAGCTGACCCTTGAAGTCCGGGTGTCCACCATGGGGACCCCCAACCCCGCACGCCCAGGCAGTGACCGGCACGGTGGGCACAGCACAGGGGCTGCGGCATCACCCACGCAGGCATGCATGCAGTTGGCTGGGAGGGTGGGAGACATGCAGCTGCGAAGGGCATTTGGGAGCCCGGCGTGAATTAATCAAACCCGATCGATGCTGGGGCCCCCCCAGGGACGAGAGCGCCAATGGGGCAGCGGGAGCTGCCGACGTCGCTGGCGGATGGAGAGGGGAGGGTTTGGAAAAAGTGACCCAAACGCAATCGTTGTGGAGGGGAATGAGGCACTGGCCAGGCTTGGGGACCAGCAGGGATGGCAGGGAAGGGGACAAGGCAATGCTGGGAAAATGCTTGGTCCCAGAGCTAAGCTGTGCCCAGCAGACCCGGGAAGGGTCCTAACACCTTGTGTCTGGGAAAAGCAGCAACGCTCCCTCCCTCAGCAGCTGAATTCCCTCGTCCTGTGTGGCCAGAGGCAGCTCCGTGGGGCCAGCCTTGAACTCAGACCCCCAGACGCTGCTCCCCACACTGGGATGCCTGCCTTGCCCCTTGTCCCTGCTCCTGGCACCTGGCTTTTGTGGCAGAAGCAAGAGCAGGTCAAGACTCTTTGTTTTCCAAGCAGAAATTAATAAAATGTCACAACTCCAAAAATTTGAAGCAGAAAAGGGAGAAGAAACAACCCCAAAAAGAGCATCCAAACCAACGCAGAGCCAGAGAGCAGCTGCAGCCTTGTCCCTTACTGCCCCTCGGGGACGGGGAGGGCTGCAGGTGGCACCCTTGGGTGGCCTGGGTGGCCCTGGGAGTCTCCGTGGGTAGCAGTGCCAGGTGCCACCCGTGGCCATCCCACTGGGTGCCCCTTCCCTCTCCCCCTTCCCCCTGCACTTACCGGCTTCAGCTGCAGCCGCAGGCTCATGGTGCGGGGTGCTGCGTGCTGGCAGTGGGGTGCTGGGTGCTGGGTGGCAAGCGAGGGAGAGGCAGACACAGAGGGGGGGCGGAGGAGGAGGGAGGAGGGAGCAGGGTGCATGCGGGCTGAGGGTGACGGAGGGGGGAGGCTCCCATGGCCTTGGCTGACCCCGCAGGGCCCAGCGGCCATGCACCTTCCTCCTCCCTTGCCCTGTGCTGGGGACGGGGATACTGAGCTGGTGAGGGGGGACATGCCACAGTGACCAGGAGACCCTCAAGCACAAGGGGTTGGGCAGGATCAGGCCCATGGTGCTGACTGCAGGCAGGCACTAACCGAGCGTCCCAGTACGGATACCGCCACAAGTCACTGCCCCCCCCCCCCCCCCCCCCCCATCCCCAGCACCGTCCAGCTCCACCACCCATGGGGCGGTCTGGGGGGACTGGGAGAGATGCCACCCGCAAGGCAGGGCCCCAGCCTAGTGGCACCCACCCCACAGTGTCCCCATGTGCCTCCAGCTGTGCCTAGGACGGTGCATTCATTGCACTTGTGCCCTGCCCTCCCTGCCACTGTGGGGCTGGCCCACCCTGGCCAGCGGTGTCTGCTCTCCTCCCGCCAGCCGGTATTTTTAGATGCAGTTGGCAGCGTCTCGCCGCTGTCTCTGCCTCACCCCTGAATTATTTAGCAGCCGGGAGCGGGGAGCCGTGGCTTGGCAGGGGGGCGAGGGATGCCGGGGTGAGGGCAGGCAGAGTGTTTGGGTCTACTGAGGCGATGGGGAGGAGAGGTCCATCCCATCCCATCCCATCCCATCCCATCCCATCCCATCCCATCCCATCCCATCCCATCCCATCCCATCCCATCCCGTCCCGTCCCGTCCCGTCCCGTCCCGTCCCGTCCCGTCCCATCCTGTCCCGTCCCGTCCTGTCCCGTCCCAAGATTTAAGGTGAAGGGAGGATTGACCTTCGTGGGTGCCGCTTGGCTGCAGCGTGAGGCCCTGCAGCCACCACCCATCAGCTCTGATCCTGTCACCCCACAACCAGTTCATGACCCTGCATCGAGCGGCTGGCACCACCCTGACAGTGTCACCCCAGCGGTCCCCGGTGTGTGGGTGCCCCTTGTGATGGGGCCGGGGGCATGGAGGCTGCTCGCCATCCCGCTGGCATGTTCAGGGGCTGATCCCAGGTCTCTGTGGTCACCCCGCGATCGGAGGGACTAAGCGGACTTTGGGATGAAGGGGACAAGCCAGAGGGACAACAAACCTAAAAGCCATCCCGTGCCATGGGGAGCGGGGATCCTGTCCGCCGTGCATGGAGGCTGTGAGGGTAAAGGTTTGCTGGCACCGGGACAGGAGGAGGATCCCACAGAGGACCCTGCTCTGACGGAGCAAACTGTCAAGCCCAGTGGCATTTCTGGGCTCAGATGGCTGCATTTTCGTTAAACTGGCCCTCGGCTGCTGCTGGCAATGGTGGGAGGTGCCCTTGGGTGTATTTTGTACATCATGGCTCGCCCATGCCTCAGTTTCCCCACTGCTAAGAGCTTCCCTACTCGGGACCGCAGGATACAGCAGCACCTTTCACACACACCGATGTCCGTGTCCCCGATGGGACAGCGCAGTGCCACCCATGTCCCTCTCGGTGACAGTGCACTGCTGCAAGTGTCCCCTGCAGTGAAAGGGCAGTGCCACATGTGTTGGTGACAGCGCAGTGCCACCTGCTGTCTCCCATGGGATCCTGTGGCCCTTGGCATGGCCACCCGTGCTCTGAGCACGGGGTCCCCAGCTGGGCACCTTGGGGCCAGTGGTGTCCTAGGGATGCCATCCCCGGTACTGGGGGGCAGGAAACGGTGACCAGAGCCTCCCCCACAAATGAAGCCACATGCGCATGCGTATGTCCCCTTCAAGGCCAGCATCACACCATGAGCAGTTCATGCCAGTGTTTCCCTGGCCACAGATTACCAGAAATACTGATTTAGGGGGAAAAAAGAGCATTTCAACCATTCAAGGGAAGAAATAGCAATCGAACACAGGGATACTGGCATCTCCTAGGATGGAAACTCCAGGTATCACTGCCCTCTCCGGTCCTCTCCTCCAAAAGCCACAGGAATGGTTGTGACCGTACCACGGTGGCAGCACCCCACCACCACCACTGCCTCGGTGGCATCTGACTGCCCACGTACCTGTGTGACCTTCTCGGTGACATTCTGGGTGCGCTCCATCACCTTGTGGGGAGCAATTATCTCAATCTCCGTGGTGGAGCCTGAGCGGTGCTTCTCCAAGTTGAACTCCACAAAGTTGAGCGTGAACTGAGGGATCTGGCTGATGGTCCGGTACTTCATGAGGTCTGAGTCCGAGGTGGAGTTCGGGGGGTTGGGTTTGACATGGGAAGCCTCTGAAAGAGGACGGAGAGAAGCACTGAGAGGGGCAGTGTGAGAAGGAGCCAATGCGCAGAGCCCTGACCTCAGCGTAGGACACCCAGGAGCTGGGGACCACCAACAGGTGCTGCCTGAAGGTTCCCATGTCTGTCTGGCCATAAAGGCTTGGCTTCTTCGGGGTGGCTCAGCCATGGGATGCCCAGCTCAAGAAGCCCAAGAAGGGGCTGCTTTTCGGACACATCACCCACCTTTTCACCATTAAACCTCCTTCAAGGGGCTCAGGCCAGCTGCCAAAACCCAGCAATACCCTTTGCTACCCCTGAAGATTGTGGCGGGTTGGGAACCAGCCCCAGTGAGACCCACCAGGGAGGGATGCCAAAACTGGCACGAAAACCGATGAAGGAGCAGGTGGGTCTCCTCCACCACGGCATGCTTCACCCTGACCAAGACAGCTCCTAAGCTGCTGCTGCCTTGGTTTTTGGCCACCAAACAGCCAGGAGCTGGCTGATGTCCCCACTCAGATGTATCCTCCACCCCCAGGCTCCAGGTAGGGAGGTCGGAGCTTTCTTGTGAAGAGCTGTAGTGGGGCTGGATCCTGGCAGTTTTCCCTGGGGACCTGCCTCTTTGGGTCACCCCAGTACAGGACCAGGGAGGAAGCCCCAGAGGTGGTCAGGTCACAGGTTTGTAGCAGTGTGCAGTCACGGAAGGGAGCATGTACCCACACCCAGGGCTTCAGGAACATCCCTGAGCACCGTAACCAGTGTGTCCCAACTTCCCGATCTCCCACAGGCAGGGCAGGGTTGTATTTTCAGTTTTCTACCCTGTCTATCCCTTGATAGACCCTGACGTTGACCCAAGAGGTGTCACAGACGGGAGGTGTCTGAAGACATTGTGAAGGTGGCCCAGTTGGCACCAGCCATCCTGCTCCCACCCTCCTCCTCCCTGCTCATTCCCCTTCCCTCCCGCTACGTTGTGCCCCCTCCTGAGGGTCCGTGACCTGTCACTATTTAAGGATCATGATGCCCCACCCCATTTTCTCAAGCCGGACACCGCGGACTGATCTTTCTCCATCCCCAGTTATGGAGGCTTCTCATGCCTGGCCTCCATGTTACACGTCATCATCCCTCTCACGAGAACAGGAGGTCTGGATGTGAACACCGCGGTGGAGGTACGTTTCCTCCCACCCTACCAAGTGGCCTGGCCAGTGTCTCATCCACCTCCAACACATGGACACAGCTGACATTGCACATGCCTGCAGACCCCTTCCCTCCCTCCCAGGGAGGTGGGGTGGTATCGGGGTGCCCCTCATGTGGGGCAGCTGAACGCAACCTGACGTGGTCCCACATCTCATGCACAACACCACGGACGGCTCTACCCAAGGAGCAGGACCTGCCTACGCAGGGAATCACATGGAGACCAGCGGGTTTTGGGGAGGAGACCCCAGCTTATCTCCACTTTGCAGAGGGAAAAGCAGTGCAGGGTAAGAGACCTCCCCCCGCGACGTGCCGGGGCCATCGCCCGGAACCATGGCTCCCGCAGTAGGACCGCCAGCTCCGGCCTTGTTCCCCTACCTGAGTTTGCCCTCCTTTCCCTGAATTTTCTCTGGAACTCAGACCTCGCAGCCTCAAAGTTGTCCAAGGAGGAGACCCTGCGGAGGCTGTGGAAGCTGCCCCCAGGGCGAGACCGAAAGAAACCCCACGCAGAGTACGACCCTCGTGGGCCCAGCACAGGAGGCTCTTGTTTCGGGTGTTGTATGGTGGGATCGGCCTCCAGGCTCGGCCTCCGCTCCTTTTCCAGGAGGGATTCGGTCTCTGACTGCACACAGTTCTCCTTGGGCGATGTCTTCAAGTCCCTCAAAATCAGGGAGTCACCACCAGGCTTTAAGACAGCCGGGAGAAAGCGTTTTATTAGAAGGAGCCCTCGCGTGCTGAGGGGAAGGAGGGGGAGCCGGGGGAGGTAAGAGGAGGGGCAGAGGGCTGGGAAGCACTGCGGTTCCTGAGGTCACCTCCAACTGGGACCGGGACCTGCTTTGCGGTGGGGCAGCCGAGCCCTGGGGGACTTGGCAGCTCCAACTCGCTACCAGCTCCTGCCGGAGGCTGGGTGGCTGCGGGGTGGTTTGCAAGGCGATGCTGAGCAGCTGGGAAGCAGGCCGGAGCAAGAAGAGAAGAGGAGACCCTAGGGACAGGATTGCCTGGAGCATCTGCCTTGCCATGCGCTTTTCCAACGAGTCCCTACATCCCACCACTGGATCTGCCCTTCCCTCACCTGCTGCAAGAGCTCAGGCCACCGCTGAGGATGGGTGCCTGGGGTCCTGTGTTGGCGTCTAAGGGAGACGATGTGCTCTGCACCAGGAAGCACTGGAGGAGCTGCTGGGCTTGCCAACTCAGCCGTAGGTGGCCCTCCTTCTCCTACAGCAACCCTTAGCTATTGCTAAACCTTTTTTCCTGGAGACTAAGGACTTTCCAGCCTTTAATGACTTCTGCAATGGGGTGCACAAAAAGCAGCCACCTTCCGGAGCAGGAACCTCTGGGTCTACACCTGTACCAGCCATGCCCACAGGAGGGACTGTGGCACTTCTCACCGTCCCCTAGGACCTTACTGCAGGTTTCAGGAGGGGGTGCCTGGAGGGACCATCTGCTGGCTGCTGCTGCATCTGCTGGGCTGCTCCCACTTGACCAAGCACCACCAAAGTGGTGGATCATCAGGTTGTCCTCAATGCACATCTTGCATATGTGTACGCCTGAAACATCGCAGTGCACCGTGCAGAGTCAGCCTGGGGGTACCCAGAGTCTTTAGCAGCACTGGCATAGGAGCGACATACCCAGAGCGTCTGATAGCACTACACGCCTTCAGCCTGCCATAAGCGCAACCTCTGAGAAGACAAGCACCTTCCACCTCATCATCTCTGTAATTTTGGGAAGCAGCTTTATCCAGGCTGTCTGGATACACCCAGCACAGTGAGAACCTGGCGCCTGGGGATGCGTTAGCAGAGCAAAAGCCTCCTGCCCACAGCCCTGTGCCTCGAGCTGCCACATGAGAAAACACCACATCTTTGCCAGGAGGTACCTTGAGCACTTTTGGCAGTCAGGAAGCCACCAAGAACAGCAATCTCTATAAAGAGGTCCCACCAACATTTTTGCAATCTCATCACGTCAGCAATGACAGCATCACCCTCCGTCATGGAAAGTACAGTCTTTGCTGGAGGACTGAGAAGCCAGAGCTGCCTGCACTGCCAGGAGAACATGGGGAAATGTGCCCTGTCGAGGTTTGCCTGCCAGTCCCTGCCCAGAGCAGACCCGCTGCAGTCTCCTACAGTCACCACCACGTCCCTCCTCAGGGCGGGTACGACTCCCTGCATCTCCATCATCCCAGACAACTTGAACTACAGAGCCAGACCTTCCTCCCCAGCTTCAGCAGCGGTGCCCGCCGGCTTGGCACATCTCCCGCTCCCCCCTCGAGCCATGACACGTGCAACGCCGGGCTGGCCCCGCAGAGCAGCACCGTCTAGCGCTATCCCACGCCGCCAAAGCACCGCCGCTCACCAGCAGCCCTTGCCGGGGCCAGTGCTCAGTGCTGACCCAGCGCCGGAGCCCTTACCGCCAGGTATGGCCTGAGCCACAGCAGCCGAGGGACAGCGGGATGGGGAGAGCGGAGGGAGAGCGCTGGGACCTGGCCTGAGGCGTGGGCTTATATCAGACAAAGGCTACGGTTACCTTTCCATAGTCAATGGCTACTCCATCAAACTCACTGGTGGGCAGAGATTTCCGCTGGATTTTGAGTCGCCGCACGGACGGGAGACTAAACTTCAACCTCCTACCTTGACCTTGTTAAAAAGAAAAACAAAACACAAGAGAGACAGATGTAACCTAGCTGCACGTGACGGCTGGAGCGAGACAGGGCGCGGCGGTGGCAGGGGAAGAGGCTACGGAGAATTTTGGGTAGCTCTGGGGGACGTACGTGGCCCTTCCTCCTGCAACATGCTTGCTGTTCCCGTGCCATCACATCGCCCTGTGCTGAAGGCAGACCCTGACCTGGCAGAAAGCACTGCTGGGCTGGAGGAGATTCCCCTGCCATGGCGGGTGCAGGACAGGAAAGGTGCAGAGCATCCCTAAGCCAATTACAGACGTTAAAGCCACTTAAGGGATTTGGACCTGGAGGAAATCGAGCCTCTAAATCTCCCTGGGTGGAACTTTGGGAGGGGGGGAAAAACCACACAAGAGAGATGGTAAGATAGCAAGGATTAAAAAATGTATTTCTAGCAATTTTGTCCCTGCAGTTGCTCTGGATTTTCAGTGAGGGATGCTGGACCAAAGAGGGGATGTCCCTTGCTGCCATCATGGGGGACCAGGAGACCAGTTCACCAGAGACCAGGACTGGGGCACGGGCAGCCAGGGCTGCAGCGAGCTGCGAAAGGGTTCTGGAGGGGAAAGGGCCAGACATGCAGAGGGACTGGCTGCGCGTACAGCAGGACCTGATGTCCCCGGTTGCGACACCCAGTACAAAGCTGCTCATCCTCTTCTCATGCTGGTCCATGGAGCAGACCGCGGCCACCTGCTGCTGCAGAGTCAGCGTGAGCAGCCAGGCTGACACCCTGCTGCCTCGGGGCTCGGCTCAGCCCTGGGCTTCATCCGACCCCCAGCAGCACCGGTTGTGCTCACTAACAGGACCAAAAGAGGCCGAAATCCCAGCGTGTGGGGGATGCAACATGAGCTCTGTGAAGGCATTGTCGTTGGGGGAAAAAGCAGCACATTGAGGGGCTGTTTGGTTTTGGCAGGATTCGCTTCCCTCACTGAGCCCCGACATGCCGCCAAGCCACTCGCGCAGGCTCCTGACCTGCCCAGCTCCCCAAAAATGCCCCCATCGACAGGGGAACCCATGCAGGCTCCCTCTGCTCACCCCGTCCCCACTGCCCAGAGCAGCTTTTCAGCTGGAAGAAGCAAAGCAGCCGACTTTCCCTGCACACCAGTGAGCCAGGGACCAGCAACACATCCGCCTGTGGCCGTGTAATTAAAGACTGAGTCAGAAATCCCGTGCACAAGAGACCGATCTGGGCTGGCGCCAGCAGCTCTGGCCTTTCCGCACTCCCCAGCGCTGGAATGGGAAACCCGAGCAACACTCCTCGAGATGCACAGTGCAACCTCCAACGCACAGGAAAGCAATAGGTACCCTTTTCGGGTGCCTTCTGCAGCCCAAGGTACATCTGGGAGTGGTATGGGGTATGGATGCGTCATATGTCGAGATGTACCATGAGCTGAGGGGGTGCAAAGCAACACCGATACTGGAATTGAGGATTTCCTCAGCAGTCTGTGCATAGAAGCTAACTGGTACTAAAGCAATACACCAAAAACGTCGATCTCATCACTCTACAGACATGGGAACACATGCACAAGTTATATATACATTCACACACATATGTCCGTAAGTCCCGTGTGCGTATGGCTGGCCCGAGGAGATATAAAACCTGTCACCACACAGAGCTCCTTCACTGGCACCTGCCGCCAAGCACGCAGACACCTGGATGGCTCCGGGATGTGTATATGCACCCAGTGTGAATGTGTTAAAACTCACAGTACGGTACCAATACGAGGGGCAGCGTGAAGGGTCCCCGTCAGTCCCTGATGTGGCTCTGGCTCCGGTCCCGGTCCTGCTGTGCCACCCCTCATGCCAGGGGGGGACAGACCGGGCTGCTCCCACAGCTTTCCTTTGAGACCTGTCCCGAGCCTCCCTACAGTGACCCGCATCCCCAGGGATCGTTCGCGTGAAGTCGGAGGCAGGATTCCTTCCCTGACTACAACACAGGCAGCTGGACAGGGCTGTCCAGCAGGAGGATATTTAGAGCTCCCCTTCCCGTGGTCAGCTCTAACATCTGCATCCCTGCGTGTCCACATCCCCTTGAGAGCCTCACCGTGGCTTCCCTTTGATCTGGCCTTCCCCAAAAAAGGAGTTGGAATTTTCCACTGCCTCCAGAAGACCCACAAACGGCAGGATGAGCCTGGGGCAACAGGGAACAGCCCAAAGCTGGGGCAGGCTCCGAGCCACCCCAGCACAACCACCCTCCTGCCATTCACCTGCGGTGGTGACCCCATAGCACAGCCATGACATCGGTGACACCAAATGTCCCTTGGCCCTCCTGGTGACCCTGCACACAAGTCCTGTCCCATGCCAGCACCTCCTGCCCCTACCAGCGTGGTGCTGCAGGCACGCAGCAGGGTACAAACGCACCATCCCACGGAGGGGGTTGATGCCCTCCCCTGTCCCCAGGGGTTCGGGAGGTGTGTGTGGGCTCCGTGCACACGTGGGGCTGTGGGGCGCACAGCCAGCTCAAACGGACTCTCTGCACCCAGCAGGTGTTTGGCCGGATCAGTCCCCCGGTGCGGCTGTGCACACACACAACCCTCTGCTCCTGCGCATGCTGCAGGGCTCAGCCCCACGATGCAGGATCCTGCCCAGCCACGGGTGCATCCTTCAGTCCCCACAAGCTCCCAAAAATACTGTGGATGGGGATAGCCCCGAGGATGCTGCGTTGCCCTCCCGCCGTCCCCACCGTCCCCGCTGACACCCACCTCTATGCCAGCCCTGCGACAGGCGCTGGTGCAGGCTCCGGCTGGCACTCTTGGTGATGAGCTGTGCCAGGTCCTCAAAGTTGAGGATGAACATGATGACGACACCATCCTCGTTCTTCACCGGCACCACGTCCACCAGGCAGCGTAAACACGAGGCTGCCGAGCAGAGACAGGCTCAGGGGGGCTGCACAGGAGGCTCTGCCCAACCCCCCAACTCTCCGGTCCAAAACACTTTTGCCAGAAAAGTTTTTCTTTAAGCACTTTGATGGGTGTAATCCCTGGTGATGGACGGTGGAGGATTTGGAAGATGATCTGAGCCCTGGGAAAGGGCCGTAACTGCAGCATCCCAGCTCACACAGATCGCATCTTGCTGGGTTTTTTTCGGTCCCAGACAGTAATTTGTATTAATATACTTGAGAGCAGCAATTAAGGAGTAGGTAATTAAGAACTCAGAAAGTCCCAGGTAGTGCTTTAACCTCATTAAGCATGCTGCTTGTAATCATGCTGTAGCTAATTGCCCTGTAATTGCCAGGCAGTTTTTGGGGACTGACTTCAGCTGTCTCGTGTCCTGTATGCAGGCAATGGGGGTGAGCCCCACTGTGTGCCCCGTCCTGACCCTGGGCAGCAGGATGTGCTGGGATCGGTGGGATGGTTCCCAAGGAAGCTGGTGGTCAGGCACAGCCTTGTCTCACTCCTTCCATGGGGAAACTGAGGCACAGGGGGGGCAGAAGGACTGGCTGAGTGTGCTGGGGGTGAGGGGGGCTGTGGGGAGGGTTCCAAACGTGGCCACAGGGCACGAGGCCACGTGGGTTTGCCTGTTGGATGCCGGCTCGACCCCATGGCTCTGCTTGTGCTGGCAGCCAGGCACCAGTTTACGATCAAAGGCACCCAAAAATACTTGCAGGCCTTTCCCAAAGCACCAAGTGGAGGATACAGGGCAGTCCCACCTCTCTCACCAGCTTTATTCCCTGCAAATCCTTCAAAGACCCTACCCAAAGGTATCATCACTGTGGGTCCGCTCCTTGAGCTGTCCCCGCAGCTGCTCTGGCAAAACCCCCTGGACACCCTCCAGGCTCCTACCCCAAACCTCCCAGGAATGGGTACCACTGCCTGGCCAGCACGGAGCGAAGCCATGGCCTTCCGTGGCAGTTTTTGCCAGGCACAGATCCCTGATCTCGCCTTTCCCCCATGCTCTGATTACCAGGGATTAGCGGATCCGGCAGGGATGCGCTGCCGGCCGATCCAGTGCTCTCCTGCTCTCACCCTGGCCAAGCTCTGGCCGGGAGGGGGATGTCAGCCTTGCTGCGTATAATTTTAAGGAGCTCAGAGCCTCCCGTAATCAGGAGCAGATGGCCGGCATCGGGCAACTTCAAAATCTGCCGTGACGTCAGGGATGTGCACATACACAGACACATACACACACAAGAACGGGAAAGAAATGGATACAGTAAAATCTGTTTAAAGGACCTGGCAGCCGGGATTATTTCTTTCTTTATTTCATCGTTGTTCACCACAGGGAGAGGAAATCCACTTAAACGTGTGAGCTGGGGAGGAGGCTGGGGGGGATTTTTAGCAGACAAAGCTGTTTCGAAGGGACGCATGGGCACGCTGCAGGCTATCTGCACACGGAGCCAATGGGGATGGAACGAAATGAGCCCTTTCCCTTCCCTATGTCAGGATTCTTAGGGAACTAAAAGACGAGCGGTGTCCTTTAGGTGATGCCAAGAGAATGAGGTGCCCCATATGATGCTAAGGTGGCACGTGCCCGGTGGGACGATGCGGTGCTGCGATGCCATCCCTGGGATGCTGCAGCTCTGCCAGTGCTGGTGCTGGCGCTGGCATTGGGGCATGCAGCGGGTCTGCACGTGTGTGCCCGCTCACCCCCGCGTGTGATGGTTGGTGGCACCAGATGCTTTCTCCTTCGCTGTGTTATAAAATGAGTTTAGGTGGTTCTGAAGCGTCACCAACCTCCCGGCGACCCACAGCCCAGCATGGCTCATTGGCACGGGCAGCCATCAGCTCCATGCTTCCCCCCTGGACCGGGAATCCTGATCCAGAAGGCCTGATCCTGGCTCACAGGCTCTGCCCTGCTGCATCCCTTTCACTGCTTCACTTTTCCTTCTTAAGTTCCTCCGCAGTGGTGGGAGGGGATGGCCTCTAAGCTGTTCTCAGGGGGGCCAGATCCTGACAGGCCCTATGTGGCATGGAAAGGGTTAATCCCATGGCCAATGCAGAACAGCTGAAAACTGGGCCCAGTTACACCTAGTTGGAGGGATATAAGGAGCAGCTGGCAGGTGGCTCGGGCTGGGTGTGGGAGGCAGCTGATGCCTGGTTTGATCCTGCAAATCTGGGAGGTGCTGCTGTAAGCGCCCACGCTGACCCCTTCTTAAATTGAGCTGTGTGGTCTGTGTCGGTTAGAGAGGACCTACAACGATCATCTAGTCCAACTGCCTGACCAGTTCCAGGCTGACCAAAAGTTAATTGGGTGTGGGACCCTCCAAAACCAGGGGAATTGCCCCAAAAGCAGCCCTGTGTGCCAGGAGCTCAGTGCCTTGCTCAGACCTGCACCTCAAGGGGATGCTGGAGTATTGGGGCTGGGGATGGGAGCAAAGGGTTCCCTTTAGCCTGGCCCAAAGACAGAGCAGATCCCCAGGATTTGGGGTCTCTGGGCAGCTGTGATTTGGGGTACCCCCAGCTCTGTGGAGAGGCTGCAGCTGGGAGACCCCTGGCACCCTCTGTCCTGACTTAGTTTTCCTGCGGCGAGCCAGCCTGGGCTCTGCCAAATGCTGAGCCTGCTCATCCTTCCCACCAAAACCAGGTACCTGCTACGGCACCGGTGGGCTGAGCCGGCCCCAGGAGGGACCCCAGCCCTGTACCGCTCTCCTCGTTCCTCGATCGACTGTCCCCATCCATCTGCCTGTCTCTCCCCTTCAGCTGTTCAGCTAATCTGTCTCCATCCATCTAATTTTATCCAGCCGCCAAATGATCTCTCTGAGGAGCCCCGGGGGCGTTCGCAACCTGCCTGCGCTCCGTGGCCGCTGCTGTGGGGCTGCTTGCCCACCGCCGGGGTGAAACCCAGCCTGGGGGCTACGGAAGGGGCTGGGCAGCAGGGGATGCGACATGGATGCTTTTTTGGAGGATCCCACAGCCAACGTGATGGTTTGGGCAAAACAGCTCCTTCCCTAAAGCCTGGGCTGGGTTTGATCTTCCCAGCACGCAGCCCACCTCCCCCAGGCTGTGCGCTTAGAGGTTTGCGCTTTCCGACCCATCTTGTCTTCTGACCTTGATAAAAGCGAGCACTTAATAACATTAAAAATGTCATCGTTGGGGCCCTCCCTCCCCGGCCCTCTTATCCTCCGCAGCCACCAGTGGTTAATGCATTTGTCGGTATCATCAGTATTAAACTAATCAACAGGACATGGGGGTTTCCGAGAGCTGGACACAAACCAGTATTGTTATGAATATTAAAAAACCAAGCTATTAATCTGCCCTCGGAGCTCTTTCTGAGTCCTTCCCTGCCCCCGGCTGGGAGATTTAATCTGCAGGGTCTCATGGCAGAGTGGCTAAATCTATAGTGGTATTATATAACGGAGCGGAGGAGAGGGGCTGGGAAGGGCACGGAGGGGACAGGGATGGGGATGGAGCCATGCTCCAGGGCTGGCTGGTACGCTGAGGGAGGTGCTTGGGGGTGCTGAGCCTTGCTTCCACCCTGGAACAAATAAATCAGTGTTAGGGCTGGGTAGAAACTTCAACGGGAAGCTCTGATCGCTGGGAGGTCCTGAAGCAAATCCTTGAGGCGGGATGGAAAGCGATGGGGGTGGGGGCTGTGCTGGTGGGACATGGGTCACTCCTGGGGTCTGGGGTGAGCGATGGGTGCTGGGTCTGCATCCCCCTGCGTGGAGAGGGACGTGCACCACAGGGTCTGCACCGGCCCCTCTCCCCACACCCAAACAGGGCATGGAAAGACTGAAACTTGCTGTGACACCAGACTGGCAAAAATGCTCCTTGCAGCAGCCCCCAAACCGCTAAAATGCCCTTATTGAGGATGGAGGTTGCCCCCTGCGTGGTGATGAATGCAGAGGTGTCTGCAGCCTGCAGGAGCTCACTGCTGGAACCAGCAGCCCACGGGAAAACCAGGTGGCTGAGGGTGCCCACCAACAACGCGGCCGCAGGAGGGATGCCTCCAAGCCTGGCGGGATGCTTCAGTGTGCAGGTGGAAGGATGTTCTGACCCCCAGGATCCGAAAGAGGTCCCAGGTCAAAACAGGGGGATGGCAAAATGCAGTTTAACCTCCCTGGCAAGCGAAGCGAGCAGCCACATCCAGGCCCATGGTCCTTCCCTTGCTAAATCCCACTGGCTGCAGGAATTAAGTCCAGCTTAGCACGGGGCTGTGCTGCCAAAGCTGCAGCACTGACTGTGTTTCCTTGGGCTGTCGGGCCATCCCAAGGGCCCTGATCCCATGGCACACTGGGGATGCAACGGCCATCGAGGATGCAGGGTTTAGGGTGGGAACTGGGGGCTCTGCTGGGGCAGGGATTCCAGGAAAAAGCCCCCTGGGAAGCATCCCCGGGGGGTACTGGGGATGCTCTGGGCCTGCCCCTCGGTTCATGGGACATGTGGTCCAAGCACAGAGCATCTGAGGAGCAGCAGAGGATGGAAAACATGTCTCTTATGGCTTTGTGCCCCGGTTGCACCATCCCTGGGGCAGAGCTGGGGCAATGGAGCGGCCGGAGCTGCAGCTCAGCTGTGCCAGGGGTGGCAGGATCGGCCCCACAGCGTGGGATCTCCAGGACTGGAGCGTTTATCGTTGTGAGGCGGGATGTTTATACGTCCCTGTCTGGAGTTGGGCCATGGTGTTTGTCCCTTTCCCGAGGTCACAGCCTTGCTCTGCCGAGGCCGGCCCTTAAAGGAACACAAATCAAACAGCCCTGGCTTGGCTTAAACCCCACGTTTTTGTACAAGCAAAGAGCTCAGCTGGGGGCTGGGGTTTTGTCAGCTGGCCGTGCCTCCCTGCTCCGCTGCCGCCTGCGAGGTCCCCTCTGCCCTGCCTTGCCCACCCCACGGGGCAGCAGCAGAGCCTCCCTGGGGCTGCTGGCACCGGCCCCCAGCCCCACTGGTGCCAGGACCCGGCAGCTGCCCATGGTATTTTCCCTCCTGCTTCCAGTGAACCCGTCGGGCACATCACACATCGCCGCTTACAGAGCGGTATGGAGAAACCTCGGCCAGATCCAGCCCCGCCTGCCTTAGCCAGGACAACCTGGCAGCAGCTGCTGGAGGGGTTATTGCTGTGCCATGGATGTGCCCGGGGCTGGGGACAGAAGGGGCATGTCACATGAACCCCCCGTCCCCTTCAGGGGCGGTGACACCCTGCAACCCATGCCTGCCTGGCTGCCGGCCCCGCAGCTGCCTGCCCGGCTGCCGGCCCCGCAGCTGCCTGCCCAGGCACCCCACGGGGAGCTGTGGGGGGACAGCCTGGGGGACACCGGGTGCCCCAATTGCTCTTCGACCTCCCCCATCCTCCTGGAGCCCCCGGGGGAAATCCCAGCTTAGGGCACCACTGTAACGAATTTGCTGGCCTGATCCCAGTCCCTAATCCCTAGCCCCAGGGGACCAGCACAGACTGGTCGCGCTGGAGGGGACAGGGATGGAGGGGCTGGGGCTGCAGGCAGCGGCTGCCCCACCAGCTGCTCCGGCTGCCTCTGCCCCGCATCTCCCCTTTCATATTCATAAGCATCGCATTCATGCAGATTAAGTGGGAGCAGGCACTGCCAGCTGCTGCTGCTCAGGCCATGCCAGCACCGCTATGCCCAGCACCTGCGGCCACCGGCCCCACTCGGGGGACCCCAGGGACTCTTGCCCGTGGCTTCACTGCAAAGCACATCACCCGCAGGGGTAAAAAAAACCCCAACCCTGGGTGCAGCTCAGCCCCACCAGCCGCTCGCTGTCATCCCCAGGGGATGCTGGAAGGGGCCCGGCTTAGGCCTCCAGAGTGGGGAGCGTGTCCCTGGGGCTGGTGGCTGTGGCTGCTCCTCACCACAGCGGGAGCTGATCCCACGATGACCCCCCTGGCCAGGGCAGCCCCAGCTGTGCAGCATCTTGTAAAGAAATTAACTTTTCACTGATCTCCCGGCTTTGAGCGGGGGATTAGAGCCCACATGCGCCACAGCCGGGCTCTCCCCTCTTTCCAAGGCTTTTTTTGGGCTGCTGTGGCAGGGAGGGACAACTGCCCTTGCTGGGCTGGTCCCATCTTCCCCCACCGGTACTTGGTTCTTGGCCATTTCAGCTGCCTGGAGCTGGGCTTACCATCGGCACCGGTGGCTCCCGTTATAATTAGCTGATGACAGCATGGGCATCGGGGTGAGGAGTGAGCAGCCAGGCTGTCCCCAGGGACATGCATCACCCCATCACACAGCATCCTGCCAGTGCATGGGCAGAGCCACCTGCCCAGAGACCCATGGGTGCCCCCTTCCCACCTACCTCCATCCATCCCACCCTGGTCCTGCCGGGGGGGCTCCGACAGGCAGGTTTGGGGTATAATATTGTCTCTGGCAACCAGAAAAGCAAGGAAACAACCCCGCGAGCTGCAGAGCCGGGAGTACCGCAGTAATAAACAGCATGTCGAGGCTGGAGATTGGTGCTGCCGGTATGAAAAGGAGGACAGGCGGGTTTGGAGCCTCCACCGGCTAATTAAGCAGCAGCTCCCTATAATGCGAAGGCCTTTTCTTTGCCGATAAGACCCATTTATAATGGGCTGAGCGGTTGCAGGCTGAGTGCTGGGGGGAAACAATTGGAAAGCATATTGCTGGTGGGGCTGGGTTTTAAAAATAGACATAAAGGGCTTGCTTCTGGGCATTTTTTCCTTTTTATTTTTTTTCCCTCTTTTTAATAAAAAAGAGAAGAAAGCAGATCAGAGCTGCACTGAGAGTTTCCCGTGGCCTAGAGGAAGAGCAGGGCTCTGAGGAGAGCACCGAGCATCCTGTGAGCCCGGTGGGAATGGTTCAAAGCAGGGAGGATGGCATTGGATCGGGCTTCCAGCCTGAATGGTCCCTGGAGATGGATGGCTGGGGAAACCATGCTGAGGGAGGGGAAAAGGGCTGCACACGTTGTCTGTGCCATGGCCACACATTGGCATTGGGATGGGAGCAGGGGGACAGCATGTGCCCGCTCCTCCTCGTGCCTCCCGGGCTGCACTGGGCTCCAGCCACCCCCTGCCACCGCAATGGCCGAGGGGGTCACGCAGCCCAGCCCTGGCACCGCTCCCTGGCCCTGCTTCGCCAGGGCTGCCTGTGCAAGAAAAAGCCTCCACCGGGTCCCTCAGCAAGGACAGGAGGAAAATCCCAAGGAAACATGGTCAGTGAGTGGCCTGATCCTGCCACCGCACAGCGCCCGGCCCCGCTAGGTTAACCGTGTGGGTTACACACAGGGGTGCTGCCAGCGGATAATTCCCGGGGCCGATCCGCTGGCACCTGGATGCCAGCCCAGGAGATTGGGTCTGGGAGGGAGGCCAGGGCACCCAGGTCCCAGCTCGAGGGACAGGGTGCTGGGCTGGGAGCCAGGGCTCCTGCCTCCTCCTTCCCTTTGCTTCCAGTTGTTTCTCCTCTACTCTGCCACGCTGGGAGCAGCTGGCAGCAGGGTGCAGCCCCTTGCTCAGGCCAAGACCCCATCAACACAACCTAAAGCAATGGGAAAGCTCCACAGGTGGAAGAAGGGAAATTTTAATATTTTTAACCTCTAGTGAGCACCCAATCTCCATTGCCCCCACCCCTGGGAGCCCTGTCTCTGCTTTGCAGCATCAAGCACTAAATATTTATTTAACTTCCTGCAGTATTAGAACTAATCACTGTATTTTCCATCAAAGCTTCATTTTCATCTTAGCGTAATTCCATCTGTGCACGCACAGCCACATCCTGCTCACTGGAAAAGCAGCTCCGAGGCCGGCAGCTGCACCCGCTTTTGGCAGAGACGGGGTGTCTGTCTCATCTGTCTTGGAGCACATACTGGGAGACTGGGAGACCCGTGTCCCAGGCCAGCCCCTCCTCCAGCTTCCCGCAGGATCCTCTTTCATGACGCAGGGATCCCACAAGCGATGCCATTGCTTGCCCCAGGACCTCTGAGCCATCACCAAGGGTTCGCAAATGACCCAATTCCCAAATAATCTGGTAACAGCTTCCATCGCTCGAGGTCCCAACAGCCCCAGTGCCCCATCACAGCAGAGACTGCTCCATCCCACTGGGAGTCACTGGTGACTTGCCCCTGGCAAAGCCTCTGGGGTGCAGCCCCAATGCCCTGCTAGCATCAGACCCCCTTCACCTCCCACCATCGGCTTCACACAGCTCAAATCCTGGGCAGGTGACACCTCCCACCACCGCATCACCCCCAAAATGTGACTCTTACTGTCTTTGCGGTAGTAGAGGATCTCGAGCTTGCACTCCTCGGAGCCGAGCAGGGCCTGGGTGAGCTGGGCGATGGAGCTCTTGGTGGTGTCGGGGCCGGTGAGGAAGTCACAGGTGCAGGGTCGCTGCATCACCTCCACGCGGGAGTAGCCGAACATCTCACAGAAGCCATCGTTGCAGTAGATGATGGCGCAGTTCTCCATCTGGGCGTTGGCGATGAGGAACTTGCGGTCTGCGGGGAGGCAGGAGAGGTTTAGTGGGGTGCTGGGGATGCGCAGGGATGGGGGACAGCCTGGGTGGGTGAGGGGTGCTTGGGCTTTTTGATGCCACCCACTGTGGGGCTTGTGCGGGGATGGGCTCCCCGAGGACACGAGTGACAGGCTGGGGGGAGGATGGCTGACGCCCTTGCTCTTCAGAGAGGGAAAATTCCCCCAATTTCATGTGAATCGGTGCCTGTGGGGACAGGGGGACCCAAAGGGGGTGTCCCCAGTAAAGGCAGTTTTTGCCAGGGTGGGCCAATCCACGCGGCCTCGGTGTCTCACTGCTCGCATGTGGGGATTCGATGCATGGGCAACCTGTCTCCTGCCGGCACCGCAGGCAGAGGGAAGAGCTGCAGCGTCTGTCCCCAGGAGCTTATCAGGGACCTGAGTTATCTCAGACTTCCCACCCTTGCTCAGATCTGACTGAAGTCAGGCAAGGGGCGAGAGGAGTGAGCGTGAGGTTTGGCTTCATGGCAAGCCGGGTGAAATCCATCACACTAATGATTCTCCTAATGTTTTATAGGATCATTGTGCCTTTGGGCTGAGGCTGAAATCCAGCCCCTGCTGGGCTGCATGGCCCCTGTGCTCAAGAAGAAAAGGGCTCAGGTGGAGGAAAAGGGAAACTGAGGCAGGGAGTGGTGCTGCCCCAGCCCCTCCTGGTGCTGCACCACCGGGCTGAGCTGGGGCCAGACCCGCTGTCATGCCGGGGTGTGTGGCAGCGCTGCCCAGCCTGCGACATCCAGCCCAGATGGAGCTGCCTCCGCCTTTATCCTGGGGGAAACCCAGCCTAGAGCTTTGATTTGGTTTGATTTTTTTTTTTCCCCAAGGAAATTGGGGAGTGCTGGGCTGGGGAGGTTCCTCTCTGAGACAGTTTTACTGGGATGTGACATGGGGCTGTGGATGCTGATGTGATGGATACCGTGCCACCCCCCCCCACCCCCCCCCCCCAGCAGCATCTCCCTCAGCGTTTGGCACTGGCTCCAGGCTGGAGCCAGAGGCAGGTCAGAGCAGAGGGTCCGTTCAGAGGCTGCCTCCCAGCCCAGACCCCAATTAATCTCCTGGATTACCCAGGAATGGCATCTGCAGCCTGTGTGCTCCAGAGCCCCGCTGCACTCCAGCCTCGCGGGGAATTTCACCTCAACGCGGGAGAAACCTCCGCACGGCTGCGGTACCCAGCGCCGGGGCCTGATGGGTGGGGGGTCCCCTCCCTGGCACATCGCTGCTCTCCCTGGTGTCACCTGCAGAGTCCCTACTCTGGAGGATGCCTCCCAGTAAAACCACTGCCCCCAGGAATGCAGCACTGGGGTCTCCTGCTTCATCCCATCCTGTGACAGCCCTCGGTGGCCCTTTGTGGGGGACTCCCCCCCTGGCACCTTTCCCTCTCCCACGCAGGGCTGACGCTGGTGCCGGCGCTGCAAACAGCACAAACCACCACGGCCAAATGCTTCCCAGTTCCCCGTTCCTGATCCCTCTCTATAGAAATGGCTCTGCCAGCTGGGAGGTGGCACAAGGAGGGGACCTTCCCCCAAGCCCCGCTCCTGGGCTGTGCTGCCCACCTGCCGTGGATGATTCCCCACCGAGCGCCAGCCCCGCAGGCCAGATCCGGGCTGGATCCAGGCGGGGCTGGCGCAGGGCAGGATTTACGGGGCTGGCAGGGTGCTGGAGCGAGCTGTGCTGAGCACCAGGGATGCGACCAAGGCCGGGATGGGAAGGAGCTGCAGAGCCAGCTCTCCCTGGGAGGGATTTTCACCCCAGATTTGCTTTCTGCCCTGCCCTCACCTGCAGATTTGCCCTTGCCCCCATGGTACTGGGGCTCTGCTCCCACCCTGGGAGGGAAGTGTTGGGCCTCGCTGGGTGCAGCTGCACCCATGGGAGCTGCACGGGTGGGGTGAAGGCACCCACAAGCAGGGGAGAACACACTGCCTGTGGCACCAGTGTGGCTGGGGGGGGCAGTTTAGTGTCTCCCAACACCTGTCACACCAGGGAGCTGCTGCAGGGGAGCGCGGGGCGATGTCTTGGCAGAGCCCAGCTGGTGCCCGACATGTCTGGCAGAGCGCAGGCAGGGAGCGGGCAGGGACCAGGGGCCCTGGCTGCTTCCCCGCTGGCACGCTTCGCCGCCTGCCCCCGCTGCTCCCCAGCCGCCGCTTCCCAGTGGGGACTGATAGCAACCAGGGACAGTTTTTCTCGCTTTCTGTCCCCAGGGTCACATCACTCACTGCCAGGGCAGTGCAGATCCGGCAGGGATGGCAGCGCTAGGGGTGATTGCCCACCCAGCAAACTTGGACACCGGAGAAAAACCCCAGCAAGCCGCAGGGAGGTGTGCGCAGCCCCAGCACCCCACGGCAGACCCCCGAGCACAGCTGCTGGGGGAACCCCATCCCCCACTCCCCTCCCCTCATCCCTGGCTGCGTAGGAGGGACCCAGCCCCATCGGGGTGCCCAGACAGTGGGCGCGGAGCCCCCGCCGCGTCCCCTCGGCCCCCACCCAGCCGCACGCAAACCCCAGCGCTCCCCGATGCGCACGAACTCTTCACTATATTCGACACGAAACCAGCCCAAAAATTCATATAAAGGGATTACTGCGAGCAACAGCAAATGGCAACATCTCACCAGGGACGGCTGCCGCCGAGCAGCGGAGTTGAAGGCAAACAGGCAGCGAGCCCGTCTGCGCTGCTGCACCCCCCTCTCCCCCAGCCCTGCCAGCCGGGACCCCCTCCCACCCCCCCGAGGACCCCCTCCCAGCGCGGGGCTGCGGGGTCCCCGGCCCCTGGGGAACCCCTGAATCGGAACCGCTCATCCCCCTTGTGCCGCCCTGGCTATAAATACCCGCGGGGACACCGCCTGGCTGTCACCCACCCCTGTCCCGTCCCCCCCCGGGAGGTCACAGGGGTGCCTTCATCTCCCCGGGGACACCCGCGGGTGGCCACGCTCTCCCCTTCCGCCTGCCCCCCCCCCCCCGCCCCGCTCCCCACTGTGCCCCGAAGTCAGGGGGGCGCCCGCAGCCGCGAGGGGAGCGGGAGCGGGGCCGGGGGTGCCGGTACTCACTTTGCCCTTCAAATTTGCGGATGATGGTGTCCAGGTAGGTGTTCTGGGGGGCCACATGGCCCCGGCGCACCGGCATCGCGCCGCCGCCCTGCGCGCCCCGGCAGCGGCCGAACTTGCCGCGGAGGCGGCGGGGAGCGCGGCCCGGCCCCGGCGCGGCTCGGCACGGCCCGGCACGGCGCGGCCCCGCTCCGCCTCACCCCAGGGCTGGCCGAGCTCTGGAGCCCAGCCGGGCCGGGGCTCCCATGCTCCCGGTGGCCGGAAGGGGGAACCCCTCCGCCCGCCCTGCCGCGCCCGGCTCCGGGAGGGGGGCGGCCGGGGGAGGATGGGGGTGGGGGGGGGGGGGGGGGAGAAGCGGGGGAGGACCCGCTCGGAAGGGGGAGAAAATAATAGAATAAAATAATAAGAGTAGAAATCCCCAAAGTGCTTAGTCACCGCTGCCCCGGCCCGCCGGAGGCTCCGGGGAGCTGTCGGCAGAGCAACAGCTGTCGGCCGGGGAGCTGCGCCCCCCCCGCGCCCCCCGGCTCTCCCCCGTACACCCCGGCGCCCCGCGGCCCCGGCCCCGCACGGCCACGGCCCCGCAGACCGGGGTGCCCGGGGCGGAGCGCGGCGGGGAGCCGGTGGGTGCTGGGGGTGGGGTTGTGGTCCTCGGGGGGCTGGGACTTGGGGAGTTGGGGGTAGAGGTGGGGTCCTTGGGGGGCTGGGACGGGGGGAGCTGGGGTGGAGGTGGTGTCCTTGGCAAGCTGGAGTAAGGAGTTATTGGGGGGATGGCAGTGGGGACTTCGGGGTGCTGAGGCAGGCGGTACTTGGGGGGATGGAGGTGGGGACTTTGGGGTGCTGAGGCAGGGGCTACTTAGGGGGATGGAGGTGGAGTGCTGAGGCAGGGGGTACTTGGGGGGATGGCGACGGGGTCCTTGGGGCACGGGGGCAGGGGGTGCAGGAGGGTTGGTGTGTTGGGACAGAAGGATGTGCTGGGGAGGGGGTGGTGGTGTGGGAGCGCAGGTGAGGGTGCTGAGGGCGCTGGAGAAGGGGGTAGTGAAGGGAGGGGGCTGGGGTGCTGGAGAGGGGTGCTGGGGGAGGACGTGCCGGGGGTGCGGGGAGCTGGGGGTGGGGATGGTGAAGGAGGGTGGGGATGGGGTGCCGGGGGTGTTGGAGGAGGGGGTGCAGGGGGTGCTGGGTGGAGGAGGGGCGGCAGGTGGTACTAAGGTGCAGGGGGTGGTGCAGGGGGTGCAGGGGCGGAGGAGGAGATGCAGAGGTGCAGAGGCAGGGGAGGGGGTGCCGATGGGTGCAGGTGCTGGGGGGGATGTCTGTGGGTGCAGTGGTGCAGAAGCAGAGGAGAGGGTGCTGAGGGGCGCAAGGTGCGGAGGAGGGGGGTGCAGGGGTGCAGCGGAGGAGGGGGTGCAGGGGTGCAGCAGGGGAGAGGGTGCTGTTAGGCACAGGGGGGCAGAGCAGGGGCTGCCGGGGGGTGCAGAGGGAGGAAGAGGCTGCGGTGCTGGGGGTGCCAGGGAGGAGGTGCAGGGTCCCGGGGGGGTGTCTCGGGGGGGTCCGGGGGCGTCCGGGGGGGTCCGGGGGCCGCGGGCCGGGCGGGGCCCCGCGCCCGGCGCTGTCCAGCCGCGGCGGTGCTGAAGGGCCGGGCAGGGCGGCCGGGCGGGGGGGGGCTGGCTGCCTGTGTGGGGGAGGGGCTTGGCATGGGGGGCACAGGGCTCTGCGGGCACGGAGGGTCGCTGGGGGACACGGAGGGTCCGGAGGGGCCCGGGGTCCCGTGGGCTCTGTAGGGCAGAGGGCGGCCGGTGGGTACCCGGGTCTCCGTGGGACATGGGGGTCCCAGGGCGGCGCTGCCCTGACCCAGCCCCAGGTTCAGCTCTTCCCCTGCCCACCTCTCCGTGCCCCTCTGGGGTGAAGGCCAAGGGGACCCGCTCCCTTCCCGAGAAATCCCCTCTGGCCAGCCCTCTTCTTCCGGGTCCACTGCTAAGGGCAGTGTCCACTGAGGGCCTTTCTATTATTATTTTGTTATGCACAATTTTTCAGGCATGAAATTGGTCTAAGAGGATTATGGTCCATTATCATCAGCAGGAGTGTTTTGCTGGGATTTTCAATTAATATTCCAGTGCACCTCAGCAATATACATGGGGATGGGGCCGTGCCCGTGGGGCACTCGACCTGCAGTGTTGCCTGCTGGAGTTGCCTCCTGTCCCTGGGCCAGCAATGCAAGTGCTCGTGCCCTTTCAGGTCCATTTCGGAGCCCTGGTGCTGCTTTTATCTCTGTGTCTCATAGAAGTCAGCCTTCCCCAGCGGAGAAAAACTTGTTCTATTGTTGAAGAGGGTGAAAAACCCATTATCTCCCCCCATCCACTCTGCACACTGCCTCTGCCGTGATTTACTGCGAGTCGTGGAGGATGTTTTGCTCTATATTACACAGATGCAGCTTAATAGCATGGGGGAGGGAGAGGGACACGGAGTCCAGGCTCCTGCCTTCTCTGTTTTCTTGTTGATATACTGGGTGACTCAAGGGAGACAGCTCTGTGCCGCAATTTCCTCACTAGAAAATAGGGACGTTGGTCACTTGGACTTGTGAAACCGCTCTGAGATTCCTGGATGACCAGTTCTGCAAGGGAAAGCAAACTATTATTACTACAGCTAATATGATCATAATTATGATTATTAATCACCAGGCAGTCAGGATTTAAGGTTGGCCTTCTGCCCTTCTCTCATCCCATAAATCAGTCCGGGATGTTCATGGACACATCACATGGACACGGATGTGTCTGATGATAAGGGCACGTGCCGGCTCATAGCTCCCCCCCCACCCCCCCCACCCCCCCCGCGGGGAGCAGATCCACAAAGCAGGGGCACTGGTGGGGCTTTTGGGCAAGGGGCCGGGCACGGTCCTGGGCTCCCCAGCCCCTCTGCCAGGGCTGAGCCTGGGGGGTGGCCGCAGGAAGGCTTGTCCTGCTCCGGACATGGCAGTGGGGCCACTTTGATCCCCCTTTCTCTGGGCAGGGAGTCTCATCCCATCATGTGGCTGATGGAAGAGCCTCTTTTACCGACCCTTTTCCCCATACAGCCCTCACAGATGTGGTTGAGTTATCTCATTCCTCCAGGAGACTCCCAGTGCCCCCGTGGCTCTTCCAATCGCGGGCCCCCCCCCCCCCAGCCCCCAGCTCTCCCAGTCCCCCCAGTGCATCCTTCCAGAGCTGGTTCATCCATGAGGCTGCTGGTCCGTGCCTTGCCTCCCTGCCCTCCTTGGAGCACTTTGTGCCCAGACTTCTTTCAATTCCCTGAGTCTTAAGCATATGCTTGCAGTTAATCCTGTGCTTACATTTTATCCCAGATAGGGAAGAATTGGGGTCTCTGGGCAAATTCTCCTGCTGTTCAAGGCAGCTGAAGGGCTCCCTCTAATTCAACTGAGCAGTAATCCTCTCCCCCCTGCCCCACTCTCCTCCTCCTCCTCCTCCCTTGCTCAGTTCTTTCATTTCCTCCTGCTCAAGTGTTTTTGAGGTTTTGCTCCTTTCCCTTTCCATCCTTCCTTCCTTCCTTCCTTCCCTCCTTCCTTCCTTCTTTCCTTCCTTCCCATGCCCTGTGGAATCAGTGGGAAACCACCCAATTTCCAGGGAAAGGAGACCTGGGTGCTTCCCAAGGGTGTCCTCCCCCTCCCTGTTCCTGCAGCACAAGTGTGTAAGGAGCCACCTGGGAGTGCAGGGAACTATAATCTGTGCAGGGAATTATAATCCATGCAGGAAATTATCACCCACCTGATGAGGGGCTGCCCTGGGCAGGTGCAGGTGTGTTGGGCAAGGAGGTACAGCCGTGAAATGGGTTGTGGATTTGGAGTGGGAGGTGTGGGATGGAGGGGACGGACGCCCACTCGATTCCCAGCACGGCAGCTGCCGGCTGACGCTTGCTGAGAGAAATGTTTGCCAACCGAGAGACGGCATTTCTCCACATTTCTGTAATTAGAGCCGCACTGCAAACACAGCCGGCAAGGGAGAGACGGGGCTTTCACGGTCCCCAAAGCTGACTGCAGCCACCAGGGCTGTCCCCAGACAGGCTCAGGTGTCCCAGCTGCCTGGCATGGTTCATGTCCCTGCTTTGCCCTTCACTTTTGGAAGATGCTCCAGGGATGTGACAGGGGAAGGAGGCATTTGGGCTGTAAATGGATTTTGCAGAGGGAAGGATGCTCCTTGTCCTGGCTCCCTCCTCCGCCCTACCACTTCAAATCCTGACGTATTTTTTCAGGCTTTCACCGCAGCGCTGTTTGCGAAGTATATAAAAAAAAACCACCCAAAACAAACAACGGTGAAGTGTGCAGCCAAAATTAACCCTCATCAGCCTGGGCTTTCCACCACATCATCCCAGGGGAGGCCCGATGGCAGGCTGCAAACCTGGGAAGGACTTGGTGACATTAAACCAAGTCACGGACATTGTTTCCCAACAAAAGCCACTTACGAGTGGGAAGTGGCAGGAAAAGCTGCAGGGACTTGGCTCCGGCATGTGGCACGCTTGATTCACAGCAGACGTACCGGCATCCTGCCTGTCCTCGCCGCACAGCGGGGGAAACTGAGGCATGGGGCAGGCTTGTGACTCACCCGCAGTCCTTGGGGCCAGGAGGATGGATGGGGCGAGCAGGCAGCTGCAATAACTCATGGTGATGCTGCAGGGAAGGCCAGGGCAGGATGTGGCCGCGGGAGGGGGGTGCTGGAAGCGGCTGCAGCGGGTCTGTTTGGCTGGAAACCCTGCTGGGCATGGGGGGAGAGGAGCTGAGTGCCAAGGGCTTGGCCACACGCTTTCCCGTCAGTCGGGGCTGCAGCACTTTGCCTGCGGCAGTTCTTTCCCTGCCGCCTGTGAGGCCTCAGGTGAGACGGTGTCAGCTCGAGGGGGACCCTGAGGGGTGGGGATGGTCCCCACCAGCATGGAGACACAGGCAGAGCCTGCTTTGGGGTCCCACTGCTGAGGCATTCCCAGGAAGCAGGATGGAGGGATGCTGCCCATGCAGGGTGGGGTCTCGTGGTGCTGGGGAGAGGGTCATCCCAGCTCACACCCCTGGGTGCATCCCCTGGTGAGGGTGGGCCCCAGCTGGGTGCCCGGGGCAAAGCGCCTGCTGCAGGCGTGGGTGGCACCTCTGCGCACCATGCTCGATGGAGGATGGAGAGGACATTGGGGGTGGGGTGTGTGTGTCTCACTTGGGCTGGACCTGTCCCCTGTCCCGCTAGGTAGAGGATTCTATGTAAGCCATGAGTCTGAGTTTGGTTGGGGAGGGGGGCTTTGGGGTCCCTCACTTGCCCCTCACCCCCAGTTCCACCTCTACCCCCACTCAGGCAGCAGGGAGGGGAGGATGGTGCCAGCCAGGGCTTGAAGGGGCTGGAGCCACGGGCAGGGAGCTGGGGGGTCCCCGGTCCCTACGGCAGCTCACCCCACCCCTCCACCACTTCTGCTGTCCCCCGGGACCCCCCTCCCCACCTGCCCCGCCCGGGGTGGCCCCCGCTGGTGGCCCCCGGCTGCTGCCGAGCTGTGGCTGCGCATTCCCAGGCGCTGCTTGTCCCCGGGCCGGGAATGCCAGGAACGCGGCCGCTCCGCGCTAAGAATAGAGCGGCTCGGCCGGGCCCGCACCGAGGGGGCGGGGTGGGGGACCCCCGCCACCTCCTGCGGCGGGTAAGGGTCCAAAGAAAAAAAAAAAAAAGGAAAATTTATGTTCTGTGGTGCCTAAAGGGTCCCCGAGCCGGCAAAGAGAACCCCCGGGTGCTTCTTGCTTTGAATTCAGGTGGTTTTGAGGCAAATCTCCTCCCTGTCCGCCTGGTGCAGGGCAGGGGGCGCAGGGCAGCCCCCCGCAAGCCTGGGGCACCTGCTGCATCCTGAGTTCCCTGCCAAGGGGTTACGTGAATTGAGGGGGAATCTCCTTTTTTTCTGCTTTTACAGTTGTTTGGTTCTTTTTTTTTTTTTTCTCCTCCTTAGGGTGTAATTTCACTAAGCCTCCTAATTTCAGCAGAAAGCGTGGTGCAGGAGCCAGAAGGCAGCAAAACCTCTCCAGATGTTGTCACAGCGGGGAAGGGAATTCATCCTCGCTTTAAAGGTATCTTGTAAAAGAGCGCTGGTGGCACTGCGGGTCCTCAGGGCACTGCGGGTCCTCACTGCCCTGCAAAGCTTCACCTGCCCCCCCCCCCGCCCCCCCCACCGCCCCCCACCCCCCACCCCCCACCCCCACCGCCGTCCCAGCAGCTCCATTTACGCTGAAGGTGGGACCTTGAGCCCCCCGGGCTGGACTGGGGATAACCCTGTGTCCAGCCCCATCTCCTGCGTGGACCCCGGAGCTGTGCTGCGGGCAGCCTGGTGTCCAGCCCCATCCCATCCCCAATCCTGCGTGGACCCCCGAGCTGTGCTGCGGGCAGCCTGGTGTCCAGCCCCATCCCATCCCCAATCCTGCGTGGACCCCCGAGCTGTGCTGCGGGCAGCCTGGTGTCCAGCCCCATCCCATCCCCAATCCTGCGTGGACCCCCGAGCTGTGCTGCGGGCAGCCTGGTGTCCAGCCCCATCCCATCCCCAGTCCTGCGTGGACCCCGGAGCTGTGCTGCGGGCAGCCTGGTGTCCAGCCCCATCCCATCCCCAATCCTGTGTGGACCCCCGAGCTGTGCTGCGGGCAGCCTGGTGTCCAGCCCCATCCCATCCCCAGTCCTGCGTGGACCCCCGAGCTGTGCTGCGGGCAGCCTGGTGTCCAGCCCTGCCTTCGGGATGGACTGTGGGCTTGGGTTGTCTGGCTCTGAGCAGGAAGCCACAGCTCAGCACACCCATCACCCACCCTTGTAGCTGTGTCCAGTGTCCATTGCAGGACAGAGTCATCTCCTATGCAGATTCTCTGATGTCTAATTAGGGCTGAGCTTGTGTTACAGTCCTTGAGTGAGAGTGTTCAGTGTGGCTCTGATTGGTTTTTTTTTCTTTCTCCCCTCCAGAAAGCAGTTTTCAGGAGACTTTTAGGATCTTAATGATCTTGGAGACCTCTTTTCTCCCACTAATGGGGCAGAAAGGAGCCAGGGGGTCAAAATTACTGGTGTCAAGCTGAGCTGGATGGAGCACACCTGCACCAGTCTGCTTTCCCAGACTGAAAATACACTTGGCTTCGAACCCAGCTCTCACCGTGCCAGGTCTCTGTTCCGTGAGCATCGCGCTGCCGGGGAGGGGGGAGAGGAGGGTGCCCGGTGTGCCGGGATATAAAGCAGACACATCAGGATGTGGCTGTGGGAAGGACATGGGGTGAGGGCAGGCGTCTGGGGCAGCTGCTCCGCGTCTGGGGATCAGGGCAGAAAGAAGAGCGGTTGGGGTTTCACCTCCTGTGGGTGTGCTGTGCTTGGAGGAGGACCGAGAGTGAACAAAAACCTGAGCGTGGGCGGGCAGGCACCTGCCTTCTGCTCCTCTCCCGGGCGCAGTGGGCCTCTCCCGGGCCTCAGTTTCCCCATGTAAGACGTGACTGAGGGCAGAGGCCATCAGATGGGAGGGGGACGGGTGGATCATCTCAGATCCCCTCATTTCCCCTGCTGCTCTGGGCTGCAGCAGATCGACGCTCTTTAAGGCCGCAATAATCCCCAGCCTGGGATTAGTTTTGCACCTAATCACTGCAGAACAAATACGAAGTTTTATTTACAGAGGCAGAAGAAAGACAGGGGAGGGGGGTGGATACCTCAGGCATGGCTGATCTCAAGATAATCAGGAGCTGGAGGGCAGGAGGTGATCTCTGACCTTGGAGCCCCAACCCCCCCCCCCAGGCTCTTACATAAAGGCATGTTGTACCCGTGCTGGAGCCACAGCAGTCGTGAGCTCCAGCCCTGTCCCAGCTTGGGCTTGGTAACACCCCAACCCTGTGAGCAGTTCAGGTCTGGATGTTTGGGCTTTCCAGCCCCTTCCTTAGGCATGTGCTCCACGGTGAACCCATGGGCTGTCAGCTGCAGTGGGAGCCACGGTTTAGGGAAGGATGGAGATGCTGCAAGGGGATGCTGAGCTTTCGTGATGGGGAGGGGGGCAGGGGGGTGCTGCAGGTGGGCTTGCCCCAAAGCCAGGCTGGTCCCCAGGGATTTGTGTTTGCACTGGGTTGGGGTGGCAGGTCTCCTGCTTGAGAGCTCTTGTCCCACTGAGATCCCAGCCCACCTGCAAGAAGGAGCTGAGCTGCTGCTGTGAAGGTGACAAGACATGGGTTTATTTTTCATCCATGCAAGTGAACAGCCTGGCAGCAGGCAAACCTGGGGTGGGAACGTGCTCTGTTGTCCCTCCCCAAACTACCCTCTGTCACTTAAAGTCTCTGTGGCTTTGCCTACAGGCTGGAGATGACTGATGGGTGCCCAGGCTGGACTGGCTCCCAGACTCGGGTGCAGGGGCAGCTCATGACGACTCCATGCCTGCTGGTGCCTGAATTTCTCTTTCCCCTGATGCAGACATTGATAAATAAATAGCTCTTTTCTGCTTTGGTTCTTGCATAGTGGAAAAAAACATCTGACCTGATAGGAGAGAGGAGTCCCGAGCTGTGAAAACCCATGGCTTCGCTGGCAAATGTGCCCCTGCATAGATGCCAGCCTGGCCAAATGCCCACACTTGCACCCTGTCCATGCTGCCCTGCTGTTGGCTGCCTTATTTCAGTTCCATTTCTGAGCTGGATTTGAAGGCCTTTCTCCTGGCTGAGAAGAACTTGACACCCAAGAAGATGGTGGTGATCAGGAAGGCAAGTGCCAGGGCAAGCAGGACCCAGGCACCTGCTGTGGCTTGATTGCTGGTCAGGGACATGCCCAGGAAATCAGTTTGGTGGTCAGAGCTGGCTTGGGCTGGAGTAGCTGGAAAAGGGAGAAATGGGGGACGTGGTTGGTGCTGGTGGCTCTGGGCTGGGGTGTGTTGGGTCACCAGCTCTCCCTTTGCTGGTGTCTTGGATGCCCTGTGCCCTTTAGACTTAGCTCCATGGGAAATCAGGAAGCAGCCAAACAGCCTGTGGTTTTTAGGGTGGCCAAGGGGCACCAAGACAGCTCCTTCTCTTCTCCTTGCCCCATCCTGGCCCTGGTGAGGGCTGAGCTCTGCCCCATGGTGGACCTGCTGTGCTTGGCGGAGCCCTGCGTACCTGTGTAAGGAGTCCAGCCATACTCGGGCCAGCCCAGGACCTCTCTGTTCTTCTTGTTCTCATTCACCAGCCATGTCATGAGCGGCTCAAAGTAGCTCATCAGGGCGTCAGCTGACATGTTGGGCTGCCCCGTGATGAGCTTCATGGCTTCGGGCCACGGCTTGCTGAAACCCAGCTTCAGGGCTTCCCTGTGGCAGGAGAAATTGGGTCCAGTGGGCTTCCCATCGCCCTCTCGGCCACCAGCCCTTCCCTTTTCCCCAGGGCTTGGGGCTTTTGTTATCAGCAGCCCTGGGCTGTCTGTGGCCCCAGCACTGCAGGGCTGCCAGCCCATGGCACAGGGAAGGTTTTGCTTGGGGGAAAGGGAGGGACTGACATGGATTAAAACCCTCCAGTGAATCCAGCCTGATGCAGAGCAGTTCCTGGGTGAAAGGGTTAATTTTGCAGATGCTTTTTTTGAAGCTGTGGGGTTGTTTTCCCTAAGGAACAGGGGCTGTGGAGGAGGAGGAGGAGGAGGAAGAGGAGGAGGAGGAGGAGGAGGAGGGAGCCTTCCACCTGCCAGGGTCCCAGCTACCATCTAGTGGCTGCTTTTGCAATCACAGCCCCAGCACCCAGCCCAAGGTGCCCCTGCCCCGGGGTACGCCCTGCCCCCACCCCAGGGACCAGAGCATCTCATGCTGGGGCAGGGAGGGGAAGGATGACCAGGGCCTGCATTGCCTTTTGTCTTGCTGGGCTGGCTTTAAGGTATTTAGGGACATAAATGTCTTGGCTCTGCCCTGCCCACACACCTACCCCAAGATCCTCCCAGCCTCCTTGGACTGGTAGATGTCACACATGTGCAGGGGACCCGTGTGCCCGGCTGCTGCACAGAGTGCCTGGTGGAACTGGAACTGGATGACGAAGCTGACAAAGTACCTGGGGGTGGGTGAAGAGGGGTGAGGACATGGGAATGGACACTACTAGTGGCTGTGCAAGAGAGGATGTGGTCCCCCTCATCCCCTGGTTGCACCTTCCCGGTCTGAAGGAGCATCACTGGCTTTGGAGCTACACCTGCATCAGCTCAGTCCAATCTGCTGATGCCACTTCTCCTTTAACATGTGTTTTATGGTTGCCTGGATGGGTAAGCCCATCTTCCTTGGGTAGGGAGAAATTCGCCCAACTCCAGCCTTCTCCTTTGAAGCTCTTTCAGGGTCCACAGAGCTGCCCAGCACCCTCAGGGTGATGCCACCAAGTATCCCACCAGCCATGAAAACAGGTGCCATCACTGGCATCTGAACTGGAAATCCTGCTTCTGTGTCCAGGTGGTGTCCCTCTGGCCCCAGCCCTGCTTGCTCACCTGATGTAGGGGACGTTGGCAGGGATGTGAAACTTTGCTCCGGGATCAAAGTCATCTTCAGACCTTGGTGTTGGTGGGCACAAGCCCTGGTACTTCATCCTGGGCGGAGAGGGAGAGTTAGCTCAGTGTGGGGTGGAGACGGTGGGAGAGGACACAGTGGGATGTGAGCACAGTGTGAGGGGTTACGTATCTCATCGTGTCCCATTGCAGCCAACTGGACCACAGGGAGAAAACACCCAGCGGGATGATGGCCAAGGCCTGTGCACCAAAGAGGGGTCTGAATTCAAGCACACCTGAGGTTCCACCACTCCTGGTTGTACTCGTCCTCCTTGATCTGTCCATCAAACACCTTCCAGCGCCACTGGTCCATGAGGTATCCGAAGGGCAGGAAGGCGATTTTGTCCAGGGCCATGTTCATCAGGTAGTTAATGTCACTTTCTGCCCAAGGTGTGAAGGTGTGAGCAAGGCAGTACTGTCCTCACCCCTCCACCCTGTATGGGTCATTCTGCCCAAGAGCAGGGTGTCCCCACCAGGTCCTGTCCCCTCCATACATGCAAAGCCACCGTGCATGTCCCTGAGCCCTTCCACCCTGACCCTCTGCGTTTCCAGCTGTCCCCAGCAAACACCCTTTGTGGTGCTGTGCTCACCTTTGTTTTCTGTGACTTGGTCCAGCAGATTGATGCTGTGCAGGTGTTTGGGGGTGGAGACGGACAAGGCCATGACATCCCCAACAGCCTCGTGGAAGCCAGGGTTGGCCCCATCACGGAATGAGATGGGCTGGTCCATGTACTGCAGGAAGTACTGGACGTGGCCCATCTCGTGGTGCACCGTGATTAGGTCGTCCATGTTCACCACGGTGCACTGCTTGATCCTGGAGCAGGACATGGGCGTTGGGGGGAGAAGGGAGGGCAATGCTGGGGTGAAAAACTCCAGGAACCATCACGTTCCTTTGCACTACTTTTCCCTTTGCCCTCCCTTTCCATGTGCCCCACCCCACATCTGATGCCAGGCTGGGCTGATCCTACTCCATGGGGCTGGTGTCTCTCTTTTTCTGCATCTCCTGCTGACTGTTCTCCATAGCAAGGCAGGGAAGGCATCAATTGCCCTCCATCCACCACAGGGGCTCCTGCCAGCAGTGCCAGCATCCTGGGTACCAGTGACAATGCCACAGTGGGGCTGCCACAGCCACAGGGCAAGAGACACTGTGGTGGCATTAGGCCACATGCCCTTATTCTACAAGGACACTGCTATCTACCCCAGCAGCATGTCAGCTGGGTCCACCACTTGCTCCCCACGGGGCACCTGAAGTCCTTGCGGTTGTAGAAGTCCCAGGCCGAGGCATGACACACCACCTCTCGCCCATCTGCTGGCTTCTCGATCATGGACTTGTCCCAGAACTCCTGCGGCATGGGGATGAGGCCCAGAGAGGTAAAGAAACGGTCTGACTCTTCAAACATCTTCTTGGGTGTCCAGCCCTGGGGAGAGAGCAGACAGAGGACCTGGTGAGGGGCAACGAGGGATGCGAGGGGTGCCGAGGGCTGTGGGAAGGATGGGAGGCAGGGACAGCCTCATTCCTCTGGGCAGGGGAGATCTTTTGGGGGCAGCTGGAGCTGGATCCAGCCCTTGGTGTATTCAGGTAAGGGGAGAACACGGATGAGGCATGAAGGCTTGTGGTAGCACCAGAGCATTTGGCAACACAGGTGGTGGCAATGGCCAAAGGGTACTGGGTCCCAAGGGGCTTCCCCAGAGCAGCCTGGAAAAGCACTGACCTGTTGTTTCATGGCTGGGGTGGCATCCACCTTGGTGGCATCCGGGAAGGGTATCAGCAGGTCGAAAATGTTGGACCATGACTGGGCCCACATGTTGCCTGGGAAGTGCAGCAGGACAATGCATGGCGAGAGGGAGACAGGGAGAGGAGAGCAGAGGCAACCAGTTACTCCCTACTGCTGCGTGGGGTGGGTCGCCCTGCCTGGTCCCTGCCCTGCCCGCACAAGGCTGATGCAGCAGGAGCCTGTCGTCGCGCTGAGGGTATTGTCCTTCCCTGGGGCAGGCTGGCCTCTGCAGATCCATCTCATGGGGCCTTGGCCCTTCAGCCAGAGCTGAACAGAGGCCAGCCTCAACTCTTGGCCCAACTTGGAGCAAACTATGCCTGGTGGAAGACACAGCTCTGCTCAAGCAGAGCCCTTACCTAGCAAATGAGCAGGGATGGGACCCCTCAGGTTTATACGCTCTGCACCATACTTTTTGTACAGGGCTCGGCGTACGTAGGCATGCAAGTTGAGGTACAGGGGCTGCAGCTGTAGGTACAACCTCTCCAGATCTTCCTGGAAGGTGGGCGTCTCATACAGGGATCTCCAGAAGGCCCCGTTGTCTGTGTAGCCTGTGGTAGGGCAAGAGCAAAAGCCATCAGACACCATCCTTCTTGGCAAGAGTCTGCCTTGCTGCTCAGACACCCAGGTCCCTCCATATCTATCAGAGAATGGATCTCATGGGAGCTGGTGGGACCTCCGCACCCTCAAGATTTTGACCCTCAGCTGGGTGATCAGCCCAGTCCTCTGCTCTTAGGGGGGCAAGACCATGTTGGGTCTGAGGGAGCGGGCCACTGACCATTGAGCATGGCTGCCTTGTTGCTCAGTTCCACGTATCGCTTGTAGTTGTTCTTGATCTTCTTCCCAGAAGCATCCCGCCAGCCTTTCCAGGCAAAGAGGAGCTCATCATAGTCCCGTGAGGTGGCCATGATGTCTGTGAGGTCTGGAGAGAGAGCAGTGAAGCCAGAGTGGTGCTGTTGGATGGGCTGGACTGAGGCAATGGTGCTAGACCCAACCTGTTGCTCAGGGGCCATCACAGAGAAGGTGGGAAAGCCCCTTCATGACCTTTCTTTGTGACCCTATTGAAAAAATCCCTCCTTTCTGGGCCTGTTGCAGATGACTGCAGTGGATACCCTGCTAGACCTTACCAGGATCCAGTGGGTGACAGGTTTTGTTCTCTCTGCAGACCTTGGCTACACTGTATGTGGTCTCCATATCTGAGAGGAGGGCGTTATACTGCAAAGAAAATTAGATCGTGTAAGCTGGTTATCCTTGCTCCTGCTCTTGGAGAAAGTCACAGCCCATTGAGATGTTCTCAGGTGTTTTCCTCTGGTCCCTTCCAAGGCCAAGTGTGACCTCAAATGGAGGCGAAGTGGAATCAATACAAGAGGGACTGAGGTCAACAAGCAATGTGCCATTGTCACCCAAGCAGCCAAGCCCCACTGCAGCCTGGGATAGGCAACCTTTGGATGGGAAACCCTGGAGGAGAGGCAAGCATCCTGGCTTTGTGTAGAAGGTACGAAACTATCACCTCAAAGGCAGGGGGTGGCTGCCTGGTGGCATTTCCTAAAAGTCGGGAGAAGCCCATGTCTCCACACAGGGTAGTGGCAAAGGACACCCGTCCTGGCTGCCTCCTTGCAGCTTACCTCCTTCAGCTCGTTCTCAGGCAGGGCTGCCCTCTCAATGACACTCAGCTTCTTGAGGATGCGTGTGACACTTTGGTCCTGGAAATCAGAGGGGTCGAACTGCCTGGCCCTCATGGCGTACTCAAGGGTGTGCTTGGACATGGCCAAGTTCTTATCCAGCTGCAAGGGCGGGAGGGGACAGAAGAGGAGATGCCTTCAGGGAGATGCCCGAGACACTGGCCATCACTAGAAGCACCACGTGGCATGCTGTAACTGGCAACCCCACCACGGCTGCCTTTGTGAGCACCTCACAGCGTGACGAGGGTTTTCACAAAAAAGACACCTCCCGGGTGAGAACGTTACCCCTTGGCTAGGGGCAGAGGCTGCCCTGGTTTCCAGAACTCATTCGGAACGCACCCTGGGCACCAGCTGCCTGCCTTGGAGGTTGCCTCTCCCGGCCCAACCCGGGTCATTGCCATACCATAATCTCCTTGTTGTGGTTGGTGATGTTGGTGTTGTAGGCCCAGGATGCCTCGGTGTAGGCGTTCCACACTGCCTCCGCCGTGCTGTTGTACTCAGACAAGAACTCTTTCGCTTGTGCTTCATCTGCTATTTTGTCTAGAGGAGGAGATAAATGGGGGAAGAAGCGGGAAAGGTCAGGAGAGCCCTTCTCTTTGCAAGGCCATCACCCCGTGGTGAAGCCATAGCTGAGCTTCTCCCAGAACTGCAGGTCCATTGAAGGATGCCACAACCTGGGAACAGGTTGAGCCAAGAAATGGGGGCAGAGGGACACTGCTGGGGTGTCCCATTGGACAGAGGATGGGATGACAAGACAAGCTGCATGCCCTAGACCCTCCCATGTGAGAAGGAAGGATGCAGCTGGAAAGAGATGACCTGTCACCATGACTGATGGCATTACCACAGCAGCAGGGTCACAGCTTCAGAAAATGGTACTCCAAAGGGCTGCCTAATGGCACTTGCTTCTTGGGAAGCAACACCCTGTGGGACTCCACGTGGGGCTGGTTATTTTTCCAGGCATGGGGACCTCCCCTACACACAGCAGAGCCCTCCCTCAGCACTGTCCTGCCTGAGGGTTAGTGACATCCCTTGGAAGACCTTCCTGCCCCTCGCCAGACCCAGGATGGAGCCACAGCCTTACCAATGCCTTCAGGGTAGCCTTCAGGGATAGGGGGACGCCAGTCAAACTCAGGCCAGCCCAGCACCTCATTGGTCTTGTTGTTCTGCTCCTGAAGCCACTCAGTGACAGGGCTGAAGTACTCCAGGAGCGCCCCAGCATCCATCTTATCCGTGCCGGTGAGGTTGAACAGGATTTCCTGCCACGGCTTGGAAGACCCAGCTTTCAACACTTCCCTGCAGAGGAGCAGGACAGCGCGAGCCAGCATGAGGCCAGGGGATGGATGGCAGAAAAGCAGTGATGGTATCCCAGCATTGCAAGAGTTGAAGGTGCTATTCCTGAGTGGGACATGAGCCTGGGAACTGCCTCTGAAGCCCCCACCTGCCCTGCATATGGGGACTGAGGGCTCCCCATCAGATATCCATGCATTTTTTAACACCCAGGGAGTCAATAGGAACCAAAAGTAACCTCTTATCTGGGTGGGAGCTCATGACAGGGACAATAGCAGTACTCTGGTGAGGACCACTCACCCCACCCCAGTGCTTCCATGTATTTCCATCCATCCATCCATCCATCTGCAAAGCTATTCCTCCAGCCATCTCCATAGCCACTTTTCCTTCCTTCCTTTCTTCTTTCCTTCCTTTGCACACCATCAGCTTCCACGCACACATCTGCCCGTGGCGATTGTCCCGACCCTCCTCTGTCCCCACCTGAGTTTGTCTCCAGCCTCTTTGGACATGTAGATGTCACAGGTGTGCAGGGAACCGTTGTGCTTGGCTGCCTGGCACAGGGCCTTGTGAAACTGGAACTGAAGGACGAAGCTCACAAAGTACCTGCCGAGAAAGCCCCTGAAGGTGAGCGCTGGGGACCAAGGGAAGCAGACAAGTCCCAGGGTGTGGGGGAAGACACCCAGCCACATGTCAGCTCCCCACCATTTGTGGTCCCAAGCACTGGATAGTCTCTGTGACTTGAGCAGGAGCCACGCATCCCAGTCGCTGCCCACTGAGTTGAGCCCCCCAGTCCCCCTGCCGCCCCAGGCTCCGGCCCCTTGCCAGCACCTCCTCTACCTGATGTAAGGGGTGTTCCCAGGGATGTGGTACTTTGCTCCAGGGTCAAAGTTGCTTTCATTTCTTGAAGTCGGAGCACAAATACCCTGGTATTTGGTTCTATAGAGAACAGAGAACAAGAGCATGAGCATGGAAATAAGGGGTCAGAAGAATCAAGGCAAGGAATGGGAGGAGAAGGCACAGCGCTGAAGAAATTTGTACAATAAGAGCACGCTTCCATGTATCTCCTTCCTTCCTTCCTTCCATCCATCCACCTACCTACCCACTCCATTCATCTACTCGTCTGTCCCACCCACGCGCCCACCTACCCACTGTTCTCCAGCTATCTCCATGGTTACTTTTTCCTTCCTCCCTTCCTTCCTTCCTCCCTTCCTTCCTTCCTCCCTTCCTTCCTTCCTCCCTTCCTTCCTCCCTTCTTGCCTGCCTGCCTTCCTTCCTGCCTGCCTTCCTTCCCTGCACAGCCCCAGCTTCCACACCCCCGTCCACCCCTGGTGACTGCCCTTTACCTCAGGTACCACCAGTCGTAGTTGTAACGGTTGGGGGGCGTGCGGCCGTTGAACACGTTCCAGCGCCACTGGTCGATGAGGTAGCCAAAGGGCAGGAAGGCGATCTTCTCCAAGGCCATCTTCAGCAGGTAGTTGATGTTGCTCTCTGCATAGAACAGAGCCTGAGCCAGGCTGGGAAGGAGCCTGGCTGGGCACCACTAGGCTGTGTGTGGGCAAGAGGGTGAGCAGACCTGGGTGAGACGCGGGGACAGCAGTTCAATGTGTATTCTGCTCCCTAGAGAAGGCTGTGTGGGACACGGGAGGTTTCTCCAGATACAGCTCCTCCCTGGGACCACGTGTCCCTTTTTACTGAGTGGGGACAATGGGAATGACAAGCGCAGTGTCCTCTTGCCTTCAGCCTGGCTCTCAGTGTGACTTTGATGGTTCCCTCTTGCCATGCTGACCCCGGGGCCTGGGGGTGAAGGGGCTTTGATCTGCAGGGCTGTCACACCACTGCAGAGGCTCTCAGGGTTCAGACCCAGAGCAGGGGTCAGCTCTAGGACAGTCACCACCATATCATCGGGAGCACAGGGGATGGTGACATCTGCTTTCTCCATTGCCTCCAGGAAACCCTGGGAAGAAAGGTTGGAGAAGGACTTGCTGGAGACCCAGCTGAAGCTGTGGGGTCAGAGAGGGGTGGCAGCGCTGCCCTGAGGGGCTATTGGCTGCCATCGCTGTGGTGTGGGGTTGCCAGGGCCGGTTAGTCGGCAGCGATGCCTTGAGGCAGGGACCATCTGCTCCGTGGTGTTTATGCAGCATTGGCCCAACGCTCTTGGCTGCTGCAATGGCTTCCCCGTCATGAAACGTATTTAATGACAAGCCAGGAGGATCCCGGGACTGTCCCTCCTCCGCAAAGCAGCTGCCTGCGGCAGGAGCCTGCGAACGCTTGGTTTCCTCCGCTGCCGTCTGCTTTGACGTGTTGGCTGAGAGATGTTGGGTGGGGGGGAGAGACTCTTGCCAAGCTGGGCAGTGCCCTGCGGCGACAAGTCCTCCTCTGCTGTGCCGGCTGGCAGGCAGACACGTCACCCACTGGCTGTCCTCGTGACTGTGCATGTAAGTGCTCAGTGCCACCTCCGCAGAGCTACACCGCGAGCTCCTGGCATGGAAGTTTCTTGGCGAGGGAGGAGGGAACGCTGGAAAGGTCAAAGCCGATCAAGCATGAAGATGCTGTTTTCAGGTTTGGACCTCTGATGGAGAAGGGAAGTGCACAGATGAGCTGCAGGGAGCATCTCTGCTGCCCGCAGAGGTGAAGAGGATGGAGCCATGAAGGGTCCTACGTGGACCCATGGAGCCAAGAAGGGGTTGTGCATGGAACTGAATGTGGGTGAAAGGGTCACATCAGCCGTGGAGTCTTGCCTGCTCAGGGCTGCATTGCCAGACTGCAGCCCACCCTGGCATGTCCCAAACCCTTCCAGTGCCCATGCCCTCCAGGACACCCAGCTCCCCAGGGGGGCTGCCATACCTTTGTCCTCGGTGGCACTGCTGAGGAGACCAATCTTCTTGAGGTGGCTGGGGGTGGAGACAGACAGGGAGAGGACATCGCCGATGGCCTCATGGAAGCCAGGGTTGGCCCCGCTGCGGAAGGAGACGGGCTGGTCCTTGTACTGCAGGTAGTATTGGATGTGGCCCATCTCGTGGTGCACCGTGAACAGCTGCTCCATGGTCACCGTTGTGCATTGCTTGATCCTGCCGGGCAAAAACAGCATTGCCTGAGCTGACTGAGGGACCCTAGCTGCTTGTGCACCCCCTCAATGGGACAGACCCTCCACAATCCCTGGGAGGGTGGCAGCACCCCATAGCACAGGGGGAAAACCCAGTGGAGGTGAAGGCAGGGCAGCGTGGTGCCCCAAGACCTTACCCCCGAAGGTGTCAGAGTGGACTGCACGGCCAGGGTGAGGGTACCCCAAATGGTGAGCACCAAGGGGGATGGAGGAGAGTGTTACCCTGTAGACCCGGGCCCCGCATGACCCCCACACACCTGAAGTCCTTGCGGTTGTAGAAGTCCCAGGCTGAGGCATGACATACCACCTCCCGCCCATCCGTTGGCTTCTCCAGCATGGACTTCTCCCAAAATTCAGGGGGCATCTCCAGCAGTCCCAGGGAGGTGAAGAAGTCCTCCGATACCCGGAACATGCGGGTGGCATTCCAGCCCTGGTGGGCAGCAGACAGTGGGTTATGGCTGAGGAGGGGGCTGCCCCTGCCCTGGGAATTGCCTCTGATGCTCTCCCAACACCCCACATTTTTGTCCCCCTGATGCCACCAACGAATCCCTCAGCCCATCACCTGCTTCACCATGGTGCTCGTGACATCGAGGTTGGGCTTCTCAGGGTAGGGGACCATCAGGTCATAGATGTTGTTCCACTGCTGAGCCCACATGTTGCCTGAGAAGAGAAAACAGCTGGAGCAGAACTGGTGGTAGGTCAGGAAGAAGAGAAACACAATGATAACTGGGACCTCCCTGCCCCACTATGGCCCCTTGTGTGCCCCTCTGGACCCACCGGCACCCCTGGGCACAGGCTGGGGCAGGTTCCTCCTCTTACCCAGGAGGTGAGCAGGGATGGGACCCTTCAAGTTGATGTATTTGGGGCCATAGCGATCGTACAGCTTCCTCCGGACAAAGGCGTGCAGGTTGAGGTAGAGTGGCTCCAGCTGGTGGTAGAGATGCTCCAGGTCATCCTCGAAGGAGACTGAGTCGTACCAGGAGCGCCAGTAGCTGCCTGTGTCCTCAAATCCTGCCAGGGAGGCAGTGGTAACCTCTGGCTCTGGCCCCCAGGGGCTGCCTGCCCCCTCCCCAAGCCCAAGATCTGGTACCAGGTGAACTGCAGTAGGATTTTTGTCCCTTCCCCAAAGTGGGGAAATGGAAGCTGGATGCCTGGTTGCATGTGGGATGGGGAGAGCCATAAGGGCATCCCATTGCCCCGGCCCCAATTCCCACCCTGGATCCCTGCCCACCCCCTGCATCCCCCCATCCTGCTCATACCATCCGGTTGATAGGCCTCGTTGCTCAGCTTCACGAATTCCTCATACTTGGCGCGCAGTGGGTTGCCTGCGGCGTTGTGCCAGCCCTCCCAGGCGTAGAGCAGCTTCTTGTAGCTGCGGGAGGAGGCCATGATGTCTGAGATGTCTGGGAGAAGGGGGACAAGTAGGACATGAGAAAGGGGCAGGAGATGGGGTCACATCCCATAGTGGCTCTGCAGAAGTGCCCCCGCCATCACACTGGACCCAAATACCCAATTTCAGGCCAGGACAATCCCAATGAACATGGGTGGGATCTGCCAACCCCGACCTATGTGTCCCCATGTGGCAACACATGGACAAGCTCATGGCCATGGGATGCTCAGCACCCCACAGGGGCAGGGGGATGGGGACCATACCTGGCTCCAGCTCCCAGCAGGTACCGTTGGCCAGGCACACCTTGGCTGTGGAGTAGATTTTGTCCATGTCACTCAGGATGGTGTTGTACTGTAGGGAAGGAAAAGATGTTGGGGCTGGAATGGGATGGAAATGGCCCTTCAAGAGGGATCTACAGACTTCCCAGCTCCAGAGTGTGTGTCCCCGGAGGGATGTGGAGGAGGATCGGTGTGTTTACGCAGCACGTTTTTGGCGAGATAAGCATGTTATCACCCAGAGTTTTTGCCCCCATCACATGGTGGGAGCAGGGAGGTTCTTTGGGACGGACAACCCCGCACAGCCGCTCGCCGAACCCCCCTCGAACGCCGCACGAGCGCTTGTGGTGTCCCGGGGCAGGGCTATTTATAAAGCTCTTTGTCAGCTGGGCTGTGGCGCAGCCTGTTTATCTAAGCGGGTAAAAAAAGAGTAAGAAGAAAAGCAGGAGGAGGAGGGGGGGTTGTTTCTGTGAACTTCAACAACAGCAAACAATAGCAACAGGAGGTTTCCTGGAAGCTCCCCAGGGAGCCCATTCCCAGGGAAGGAAATTCCTCTGCTCCGTCCCTCTCTTTGCTCCCATCCCTCTGCTCCGGCCAGGCTTTGGGACGGAGCTGCCTGGGGACAGGCGACACATGGCTGATGCACAGCGAGGAGGCATGGTGCTGTCTTGTGTCTGGGAGAGGACAGGGACGCGTTTCCTGGGAGGAATTGGGGCCAGCACTTCTCTGGGAAGGATTGTACCTCCGGGCTTTTTCAGGCTTTCAGTGGTGGGGGCTGTCAGGCAGCCGTGGGCCAGGCTGGAGGGGGTGGCAGTGCCAGCGTCCCTGCGCTTGGGCACAGGCAAGTGGCTGCCAGCCGCAGCCTGGGCAACATTTTCACACACAGAAATCAAAATCGTGTGGCATTTAGGTAAACTCCCTGGAAGCTCAGGGCTGTGGTGGGGAAGGCTCAGGATGTCCTGATGAGCCTAGCACGGACCTGTGCCACCGAGGCACAGGACTTCTGGGCTGGCAGGGAGGGCTCAGGAGCCAGGTGGCTGCAGCAGCCCTCCCTTTCCGTGGGCGGCATCCCCGAGGAGCCCTGGGGAGCAGGGGTTGAGTCAGCTGGCCCCTGGCCATGGGCACAGCCTGGCTGGTCTCCAGGTGACGCCCAAGGCTGTTCTGTGTAAGCAGGAAATCTCCAGTTCCCACTGGGATAGCTCCGAGGTGAGGTTAGGGCTGGATAACGGAGCCAGCAGGCACCCCAGATCCCCCCGAGACAGCACCCCCATCTCCCCCCTCCATCACTGTGCCAGGGAGACCCTCTGAAACACAATAGAGGGGCCATGGGCCAGCAACGGAGTTTGGGGGCTTGGGCAAAGGCCCTCTACGGGGTTTCACAGCACCCCAGCAATGTCCGGCGCTTCGCTGGCACCTCACCTACCTGCTCTCTCTTCTCCAGGGGCAAGTTGGAGGGTCCCAGGGTCTGGATGGAGCTGATAATTTTCTTCAGCTGTGGATCACTGAAGTTGCTCCAGATGCTGCCAAAGAGGTCCTTGGCTTTCTTCCCCCACAGCTCCATGAAGTTTTGCTCCTCCAGCGATGCGTTGACCTGCCCAGTGAGAGGGGACATAGAGGCTCAGGACCAGCCCTGGGACATGCCACCACCAGATGATGGTTTGGGGGCTGGATTCAGAGCCACGAGGGTTTGTGGAAGCCAGAGGGAATGGAACACAAGGTGGCAGGCAGGCCTGTCCCCAGCCCATGACATTCATAGATAGAGACATCAGCTTCCAGCTGATGCGGCAACATCTGCAGCCCCGCTCGCCTGTGGCAGTCCTGGTGAGTACTCGCTAAGGTGGCCTTTGGGGATATTTTGGAGGTGGCTCTGGGGTGTCATTGCTTGGATGGGGTAGGGGTGCTGGGACAGGGGTGTCCATACCATGTGGGCAGGGTGTCTGCATAGTCCCAGCTGGCGCTGGCAGCTGCCAGACCCCAGTTTCAGAAGGAGCTCTGAGAACTGGCTTCATTTTATTCCTATTTCTGCTGCTTCACACCTTTGCAGAAGCCCAAAGAAAAACCACAAAAATGCCACATTCACTTTTCTCCTTCCTATACCTTCTTGCTAGATCTGTACGTTCCTGCTTTGGCTGCCTGCAGCCTGTGCCCTGTAAGTGCCGCCGCTGCGTTTCATCCTGCAGAGAGGCACCCATTTGCACTGAGCCCCCTGTTCTGGGTCTGTCACTGTCACCCATCTCCTGCCAGCCCTGACCTCCCTTCCCAGGGCTGTGGGACGGCAGGGAGCTGCCTGCACCATGGGGGGTTATTTAGGCAGCTGGAGCTGAGGCCAGCGGCCGTGATTTTGGGACGGGGTGTATTTCGGATAGTTGCATCCCAGCCTGGCCAGTGTCAGCTGTATTTTTGGGAAACACTGATCTTTCAAGAGTATCCTGACCTGGGTGATGCGCAGGATGGAGAAGGTGCAGAGTGCCTGTTAGCTGTCCATGTGCTGTCCGGGGGTGATTTATGGAGCTCATTAGCTGTTATTCGTGGCATTTTCAGCCTGGCTCCAAGAAGCCTGGTTTGTTTTATTTTAATCTTCGCATTCCCTTGGCTGGCAGCAGGGAGGGAAGGGAGTTGCAGTGCTGCAGGGTTGGACACCCACGCAGCCATGGGACACAGGGGTGGCGATGATGACAGTGCCGGATGCCCTGGCTGCCCACCGCTGGGCAACCCCTCAGATGTCCCACTGCCCATAGCATCACTCCGGGTACCACCTGGCCCTGACCCCTCACTGTGCCAGGATGCACCAGCCCCAGGGGCACCCTGCACTGGAGCAAGATGCTTTAGCATCACTGAATGAGGGGTATCTTTACCCCTTCCCAGACACCGCTGCAGAGCCAAGGGAGCTGTAGGAAGCAGAGTCCAGCTGTGTTTCATCTTCTTGAACAGGAGCCTGTGTTTGGTCAGGCAAATCATACCCTAAACTTTCCTGACAGCTCTGGCAGAGCGAGCTGAGGCCAGTGGCGCTGCCCGAGACCCCCTCCCCGCAGCCATGCCCACCAGCCCTGGCCCTTCACCCGCACAACCAGAAGCTCCCTCCTGGGGGTGTATGTGTGTGTGTGTGTGTGTGTGTGTGCCCCTTGGCAGGGCTCAGAGGCCCCTGGATCTCCCAAGTCTCCCTACTGAAGCCCCCCGCCCCCGTCCCTCCCTGCTCATGGTTGCAGAGTGAAGATTCAGCGGTGCAGGATGCAGCCCAAGATGCTGGGGCTGCTCTGCCCCAGGCACAGGAAGAAGTTCCGCACCTGTGGGCAGCCCCTGAATCCCCAACACCACCACCAGCATCTTGCCTGGCGCGCAATTTGCAGGAGATGGTGCATCTCCCTCTCCCGCAGCTGAGCTCCCTGTCCGACCTTCCAGCATCCCTCTGTCCGCCCCTGCGTGGCTGGGGGCTGCTGCCCTGCTGTCGGTCTCCTGCCCCCCATGTCACCCCCTGCCACTTTGTCCTGGGGCCACCTTTTGAGGCAGGTCCTGGAGCTGCCCACACCATGGTGGCCTGGTTCAGCCTCTCTTGCCTTATAGGCATGTGTGGGGTTTGCCTGGCCCAAAGTTTCCCCAGACCCCCGCAAATGCACCCTGTCAGCTCCTGCTGGCAGCTGTTAACCCTTTAGTACTCAGTGCCTCCTCATCCCACCGCACATCTCCCTGCTGCCCCATTGGGCTGATCTCAAGGGCCGGATCCCCACCTCTTCCTGGGCTGGTTGGGAGCCTTGGCATGGTAGGGAGCTCCTGTCTGTGACCTTTGGGCATTTATTAACATAGGAAAGGGTGAAAGCTGGCCTGGCAAGTCCATGCAAGGGGCTTTCCTGACCCTAACCTTGGACTTGGCATAGATGAGACCTGCTCTGCCCCAAGGTCCCCACCCCAACATCTGCGGCAGATGCTGGGCACCTGCCCAGCTATCACATCAGCTTGCCAAGAAAAAAAGGCTGCAGGGGCACTGGGGTGCTCTCGGGTGCCCTGCCAGCTTGGTAGCAGCCAGCCCTGTGCAGAAAGACACATTTCTTTCCTGGTGCAGGGCACACTGTGCCCCAGTCCCTGGGGGGATCCGGAGGGGTTCAGGGCTGTGTGGCAGCCCTTGGGGCACGGGGGTGATACTGAGGTCCCCAGACGCACTGTGGGGTGTAGGGGCTGCCCCAACCCCTGTGCACCACTGGCTATAGGGGGTGGGAGGTATCTCCCCGAGCTGCACACAGTGCCGGGGCCGTGCCCCCCACACCAGGGCAGCCAGCAGGTGCTGGGCACAGCAGGAGCCAGCGAAACCTCCACAGCCTGCCCAGGCACCGCGGTTCCCCAGCCTGCGTCAGGCAGGGGCTGTGCTGCTGCCCCCACCCCCCACCCGAGAGCAGCCCTGGGGCTGCCAGGGCTCCCTGCCCTGCTAAATCCAACCTAAAGCCCTGGAAAAACACACACATGCCTGTGGGATGCACGAGCATTGCTCCCTGCTGGACTATGCCCGCACGCAGCTGGGCTGATGTCTAATTCCCTGTAGCCTGGAGTGCTTTCCCAAATCTGGCTTCGCCCCTGTGGACTGGGGACACGGGGATGAGGAGTGACAGTCCCAGTGCCACCCCATTGCTCGTGCACACTTTGGGCTGCTGGTGTGTGCCCCAAACCCAGCACTGGGACATGGTGGGGCTCCGGCACGGCACAGCGCTGGGACGTGATGGCACCGGACAGGGACAGGAACAGGACAGTGGTCTGGTTCAGGGAGGGGGGGAAGGAAAGTGGAAGGTGCTGGGAGGAGGTGACCACCTCTGAAAATAACCCAGACTCTGCTCCGGGACCAAGGCTGTCACTCTGGGGCAGAGCCTCTCCAAGGGTCAATTTGGGGCAAAACCCCACAGTTCCTGGGCTACAAGCCCAAGCCCTGGTTTGCCATCCTGGGGTGCCAAGACAGGAGCCCGTGAGGAGGAAGGGGACCATGCCAGGTGCCCCTCCATGCACCAGCCCCCCCCAGTGCTGGGGACACCCCCGCGGTAGCATCGCCCCCGCCCCACCACCCACCTGCAGAGCTGCGTTTTCAGTCGTCAGGTTGGTGTAGTAATTCCAGCTGGCCGAGACGCTGTTGAAGAGGACGAGCTCAGCGGTGCTGTTGTAGGCGCTGGCAAAGAGGGCAGCCCCTTCCTCGGTGGGGTCATGCTGGGGGGGCTCGAGCCCCGGCTGAAGGGCACCCACCAGGCTCAGCCCCAGCAGCAGCCCCAGCGCCGGGGGCATCGCGGCGGGAGCAGCGCACGGAGGGGGGGCCCGTTCGGTGCCTTGCGAGACAGCTTTGCCTCCGCTGCCGGCTGCTTATAAGCCAGCAGCCTTCACGCAAACCCTGCCCACCGAGCCTGCCTCCCCTTGCAGATAAGACCGGAGCATTTTGCTTTCCCTTCGGCAGCTCCTGGGCTTGCGGAAAGGATCGGGAGCGAGGGCTGCTGTGGGATGCATAGTCCCTTTGGCGCCCGGCCGTGCTGGGAGGGAAGGGGAAGGGGCTGGGACAGGAGGGAGGAGGTGGAGGAGAATCAAGGGGAAGGCAGAAAAAAGAGAAAGGAGGAGAAAGGCTGGGGTGAACGGGGTGGACAGGAGGCAGCTCCATCCCTGCAGGGTCCCAGTCCCCTCCCAGCTTTGCACAGGGGGATCCAGCTCAAGTGGACCACGGTGCTTGGCAGGACATCCCCTCCCCATGCTGGCATCATGCGGTGAATGCCCTCGGCAGCGCCCTGGCCACCGCCACGGGGCACGAGGGCGAGCGCAGGGGGGAAGGTGTTCACTTTGGGGGTAGACAAGGTCCATCTGCAGCTAAAGTGACCCCCTTCCCGACATAACCTCATTTTCCCAGAGAAACAGAGTATTTCTGCTGGTTGTGAAGGAAAGGCCATCACATCACACCAAGTGTTCTGGATTTGGAGGAATTAGGCTGATGACAAATGAGTAACAAAAAGTTCCTTCCAAATGAAAACCAGATCCATGTCAGTGGGCTTGATAGGTTCTTTCTTTTTTTTTTTTTTTTTTTTTTGTTTTGTTTTCTTGTATTTAATTAACTAAATCCCCTTCCCCTGGGGCCTGGCCCCAGCCCTTGGAACCGTGCCTGGCCTGAGCTTAGGACCTGAGCTGGCTAAGCCCATCCCCCCTTGTTGGGACAGCCCCCCCCCCCCCCCAAGGACACAGTGGACACCTTCTGTGGAGGGGACAGTTTTTTGGTGGGGACACAGGGAAACCCCTTGACTTGTTGGTCCCACTGGGCACTGCAGAGCAGCTGGGCACTGGCACAGCTTGGCCCCTCGACAAGGCACAAGTCCTCTTGCAAGGGCTGGGGATTTTAGGAGCCTGCAACTCTCTGCTGTCTATTAAACCTCCCTCCAAAAATCACAGCTTCCCACCCTGCCCCACCACCCACCACCCGCGTGGGCTGATGCGGGCACCTGAACGTCCTTCATGCCCCTGACCCAAAGCCCACAGGGGTGTGCAAACAGCACCAGCACTGCCCGCGAGCCCGGACATCACGGGGCCAGGGCAAAGCCAGCGTCTGCCTGCCTCGCCCTTGCCGACCCCTTTCCCTACCGACCACAGCTCTCTGGAAACACCATTTTACTAGGAAGTTGCAAAAAATGGTTGGTTTGGCTCCAATTTGGCTGGCGACCAAGCGCTGATTAATGGAGATTTCCTGCGCCCCTCCAGCCTCTGTTCCCAGCTACACCGAGGAGGGGTTTTCCCGGCGCTGGGGCGCTGCGGCACAGCCTCCGACACTGGCGGGGTCTCGGGTGAGCAGCACGGCCAAAATGTGCTCTGCAGTCTCAGTGCAACACTGGTATCCAGAAATCCCAGCGAGGAAGGCCTTTTCCAAGGCTGGTGTTTCTGAGGGGTGACCCCGCAGGGGAAGGGTGGTGCTCCATCATTTTGAACGTGAGCATCTTCCAAGGCTGGTGCAATAGGGGCAGCCCTGGAACTTTGTGTTGGACAAGAGGTCCTCTTGATGGTCACACCTCCAAGGGTGCCCACAGCTCTCTGGCAGCCCATCCTATAAAGCTCCAGCTGGGATCAGGCAGAAGAACTTCCTACATGCAGGAGAGTGCTGACAGGTGAAGTGGCTGTTGGCCCAGGAAGGCAGGTCAGATGCCTGCAAGCTTGAAAATGCCTGTTGGTGCCTCTGTGCTGCCCCAAATCCATGCTGTGCCCCAGCACCCACCAAGGATGGGCTCAGAGACACCCATGGGACACACTGCAGAGCAGGGGACCAGTCCTTGCTCTCCCCACCCTTCTCAGGGGTGCTGGGGTGGGTGATGGGCACCCATCTGCTCCCTGCGTGCAGGGTACCCGGGGCGTCACAGACCAGAGGGACAGGAGGTATCAATGGATGTGAAAAATGTGTTGCCACGGAGACGGATGCTGAACAGCTCTGGGGGACGCGGGCTCTGGGGACGCTGGGTGAGATGTGGTGTCCCTGGAGGCTGCCCTGGGCTAGGAGGATGCTACCCATCGGCTTGCATTGCCATCACCAGCTGCATGGAGACGTGGTCCTCCCCCTCCCCGGAGCGCGTGTGCGTGGACACGTGTGTGATGGCCGGACGATCACTGCAGTGCATCAGGGGTGCAACCGCAGCGGTGCCTCACTTGCGAAGGAGGACAACTTGCTCTTGGCATCTTGGATAAGCGCCTTGGCTTGCCGGACCTGCAAACTCTCCCTGCGCGCTGCCAGCAGTGCTGGCAGGGGCACCCACACGTGCAGCCCCCAGACCCAGAGTCCCCAAAATAAGGAAATAAGGAGTCTGACAGCAAATATTTCATAGGAAAGCTGTAAGGTATCAATCATAATAGCAGTGTGACGGGAGAGGGTGAGGAGGGCTGGTCCTGCGAAGGAGCAGGTATTTGGGGATGGCCCCAGTGCTGGCTGGGAGCTTTGCTGATTTTTGTGTATACTCGAGCCTTATGGGGGGTCTTCAAGCCTGTATCCCCCCTCTTTTATTATAAACCACATTTTTGGCTTCCCCCCCCCATTTCTCAAAGCATTCAAAGGTGCTTCAAAACTCCTGTCTGATCCACCTCTCTGTTTGAGCCACCAAGGAGCTGCTGGGGGGAGAGGAAAGATTCCTTCCTGATCTAAACCTCAAAAAGAGAAAAGAGCTTTTTTTTTTTTTTTTTTTTTTTTTTAATTTGGTGTGCAGCCTCGCACGTTACCTTTCCTGATGGCTGTGGTTTTGTAGGTACAATGGCTCCTGTGCCACTTGGTACGAATGACTGTGTGTAGAATTTTTTTCCTTCCCTCTCCAGACCCTGAGTTTAAAAGCTCCTGCTTTATTTACTGATGAATTAAAACAATTGTCATACTGTGTAATTTTCTAAGCTGCTTTCCCAGATGCAGTGATGCTGCTGTGAGGAAGAGGGGAAAAACCACCTCTGCAGTCCAAATTTTTCATCTAAACAAATAGCTTTTTTCTGCTCTTAAAAAAAGAAAACCAACAAAAAAAAACCCAAACAAAGAAAAAGAAAAAGAAAAAGAAAAAGAAAAAGAAAAAGAAAAAGAAAAAGAAAAAGAAAAAGAAAAAGAAAAAGAAAAAGAAAAAGAAAAAGAAAAAGAAAAAGAAAAAGAAAAAGAAAAAGAAAAAGAAAAAGAAAAAGAAAAAGAAAAAAAGACTCAAACCCAAGGGTTTTTTGCTATTTATTTCAGGCCTGTGGTTGCTAAAATAATTATGAAACATTAGAGTAAGTGCTGTGGCCCTTCTATGTTACCTGGGCTTGGGGACTGGGATGGCAAGAGGCACCCAGGAGTCCTCGCTCCCATGTTCTGCTGTCTGACTGCAAAATATCTCTGCCGAGGGGAAACTGCGGAGATGTTTCCAGCTTTTCCCTGGATCAAAGGTGTATTTAAAGCCTGGCATGTCCTTTCTGCACGGGGACAGGGTGTGGTGGGCCGTGCGGAGCTCAGCCCCAGCCCCGGAGCAGCGATCGCTGCTTTATCACCAGAAGTGCACACTCAGCTCTTGCTGGAGTCTGAGCGCAGCAAAAAGGCTCCTGTTTGGCACAATTTCCACCCTGCCCCGCAAAAATGCTTTCCAGCACGTGTCTGCCCTAGGACAAGGGTTTATGGCCGTTGAGAGGCTGTCCCTGGTGCGGATGTGGAGAACCTGGATCTGGGCTGGCTGCACAGGGCAGCCTGAGCAGGACCACGAATTTTCCCCAGCCTCTGTGGGGGGTGGCTTGGTGGGGCTGGAGGTGGGTGGGAAGGGGCTGGAGCTGTGGTTTCCACTGTAGCATCTTCTCAGGCTCCAACCCCCGGGCTGGGACCAGCATCAGCAGCCTGAGGATGTGCTATGATATTGCAAGGCTCTGAACGTGCAGCGTGCTGAAGGTGGCCATTTGCTCAGAGCTCCTAAGTGATGCCTGTGTCTTGGAAGGGTTGTAAATAAACGCAAGACCCCAATAGTCGGACCCTAGGGAGCCCCCAGCCACAGCACAGGAGATGTGCCCAGTGTCAGGCACGTGGCTGAGAGCATCACTGGGCAGGAAGTAAAAGTGTGGCCAGAAATCGTCCCCCCTCCTTCATATCTCATCCTTCGTCCTTCATCCTTCATGCCTCCTCCTTCATCCCTCATCCTTCACCCTTCATCCCTCATCCCTCATCCTTCCACACCCCCTTCCTCACCAACCAGCAGAGCTGGGCACCGATATGAGGTGAGCAAAGAGGCCAACGTGTTCCCTCCACACCCATCAGCCCAATAAAACGCGGCAAAGTCCATTATGTCCTTGTTTTTTTCTCCTCTTTAATAACCAAAACCAATCCCGGCCCTGAGGCGAGCGAGTGTGACTGCTTCGGGAGCATTAATCATCTGCTGCCATCCCAGTGTGGGTTATCGTGGCTGTTTATCCAAGCTGCTATTAAAAAAATCGCCATAAATGCGCCTTCAGCCTCTTCTGAAAGAGATTAAGTGTTTGCACCGGCTGCACTGATCATATCGCCTGGCCGGCTCAGCAAAGTTGTGTTCCCAGTGAGGAGGAGGACAGGGCAGCTTAATTGCTGCCAGGAGGAAAACCAGGGTCTTTTCCAGTAGGGCTGCTCCGACCCCTGGCCTGGGAAGGAGCCATGTTCCTGGGGAAGCTTCGTGCCAGCTGGGAATGACCCATTTTTCAGCCTTCGCAGGACCCCAGAGAACTGGGGACCAAGCCCCTGACATGACCCAGCGGGACAACTTGTGCTTAACCCCGAGCTACCCCGCAACCACTCCCTTGGCAGCCACAGAGTGTTCCAAACAGGAAAAACTTTTCTGTTTTCCTCCTGTATTTAGCGGAAAACTGTTAACTTTGCCCCAGGTTTGGGGTTTCATGGAGAACTGCAGTGGCTGGGGTTGTTTCAGGTGGCAGCTCAACTCCTCCGAGGCAGCTGGGCTCTTGAATTGCAATCCTCCGGGGAGGCATCTTGCAAATTAGCATTTCTTAGCGATAAAAACTTGATTTAGGAAGGAAAAAAAAACCCAACCCAAAAGAGGTTAGATCAGCAAAATGGTAATTTGATAATCTCTGGTGGAGGGAGGGGAAGCCGCCCACGCCGGGGTGGGGGTGAGCAGCTGGGGAAGGGCAGGAACTGCTGGTTTTACCATGAATTACCAGTTGATGATGCTTCCAGTGATCCGTGGGTACCTGGCAGCCCGGGACAGATCTGGAAAGGGTGCTGGGCTTGGCCAATAGCTGGGGAGCTGCAACAGCGTCTGCTGAGCCGCTTCAACTCTTGAACCTGCAGGAAGCTCTGGCAAGCCTCGAGCATCCCTGAGCATCCCCAAGCAGCCTCGAGCAGCCTCGAGCAGCCTCGAGCATCCTTGAGCATCCCCGAGCCCTGCAGGTCCATGCCAGGCCAGCCAACCTGGCTCTGCTACCTGACTGGCACATCACTGGCCCGGCAGCGCTGGAGGATTTCATTATCACCAGCTCAGGGAAAGCTCAGGCAGTTTTAATAAAGCCATTATGTCCCCAACAATGTCTTTGATTAAAGAGCTGGTTACAAATGGCTTGCTGTTCCCCCGTAAGAGGAGGGTGCGGGCTAGCACCAAAGGGGCTCGTTTGTCCCTGAATCTGTTGCCACCAAGTCCCCTCGCCCGTGGCAGCTGGTGCATGGAGCCCTCAGCAGACACCATGTGCCACCCTTGGGTTTGTCCCTGCTGTGTGGATGGATGGGACAAGTGACCATGTCCATTTAATCACGTAGGGTGAGGGCTGCTGTGGCTTTTTGGCTGCTGAAAGCTGAAATAGTTCAGCTGGGTGCAGTTACAAACATCCATAAAGCTGTTCCACAGCGTATTACGAAAGCGCTGTTCTCTGCCGGGGCCGCAGCTTTCTGTCTTGCCAAGTATCCTAAAGGATGAACCCCTGAATCTCATCCCCTGTGAGGCTTTTCCAAGGGTCTCAGTGGGACTGGAGGTGGGGGGATCCTTCCCCTGCTCATTCCCGGACACCCGGCTGGCCCTCTCTAGCCTCACGGCTCAAGGGTCATGATTTATGGTGGCTTTTATGGCTTAGCTGATTATCTCTGGTAAACCATTCCCTGGAGCCGGGATGCCAGCGCCCGGCACGGGCTGGGGACAGTGGCGTCTCCGCGGGGCATCCTGCTCCGTGGGGCGGTTGCCAGTGGGCAAAGGCTGGGGATGGTGGCCCGAGGACTCTGCCCCAGGACTTTGCTCCGGCTGGGGCAGGTCGCCGTCAGGCCCGGGGTTCCCCAGGACATCGTTTCTGCTGAATCACGCTGCAGCTGCTGTGCAGCTCCTGGGGTGCTGTGCTGGGCGGAGGGGGGACACGGACCCCAGCAGGACCTTTGGGTGCCCTGGCGCGGGAGGTCTGAGCAGGTGGGACCAGCCCTGCGGGGACAGGCTGGGGCACAGCCCTGTGACAGGTGGCTGTGCCGGACCCCACCAGGTGGCCGGGTGGTGGATGCTCTGGCTCCCGTGGGTGCTGCCGGGCTGAGGGGGCCCCAGATCCCACCGGCCTCTCCAGGAGTGGGGATGTGCTGGCTCCCGTGGGTGCTCTGGCCCTTGGGGAGCCAGCGCAAAGGGTGCTACTGGCCTTACTTGCATGGTGACAGGCTCCTGCAGCCCACGGGGGTCCCGGGCCAATGCAGCTCACGGGGGTCCCGGGCTGTTCCCCTGCAGCACACGGGGGTCCTGGACCACTGCAGCCCACGGGGGTCCCAGGACCTTGCAGCCTACGGGGGTCCCGAGCCTTTCCCCTGCAGCCCACAGGGGTCCTGGGCCGTTCCCCTGCATCCCACGGGGGTCCCTGGACCCTGCAGCCCACGGAGGTCCTGGGCTGTGCCCCTGAAGTCCACGGGGGTCCCGGGCCGTTCCCCTCTGCAGCCCACGGGGGTCCCGGGACTGTGCAGCCCACGGGGGTCCGGGCTGTGCCCCTGTAGCCCACGGGGTCCGGGCTGTGCCTCTGTAGCCCACGGGGGTCCCGGGACCGTGCAGCCCACGGGGGTCCCGGGCCGAGCTCCTGGCGCCACCTAGTGGCGCACGGGCGGACGGACAGACGGCCACAGGGCCACAGACGGACACGTGGCCGGACAGACACGAACAGACACAGACACAGCGGGGACGGGGGTTGGTCTGGGGGTGCTGCCCAACCCAGCCCCCCCTGCCCGCATCTGGGCCGGGAGGAGCCGGGGGAGGGGGATCCCCGCATCTCCCCCATCTCCTCCATCTCCCCCCATCACCCCATCTCCTCCTTCTCCTTCACCCCCTCCCCCTTCCATCTCCCCCCCTCTCCCCCCTCTGGGCTTTTCTCCCTCGGGGACATCCCTCGGGGGCGGGGCGCGGGATGCAACTGGCGGTGCTGGAGGGGCTCCCGGGGTGGGCAGGGGGGCAGCTGGAGGAGGGGGGTCCCTGGGGACATGTCACCCCACTGCCAATCCCCGCTAGGCCAAGGGCACATCACCCGCTGCCGGGGATCACCGTGTGTCAGGACTAATTAAGCCAGGTCCACGCAGGCCCCTCGTTAGCGGCCCCGGGGTCTCATCCAGCCGGGCTGTGGGGTTCGCAGCCTGGGGCGCGGGGGCTCAGGTGGGCAGGGGCAGGGCCTGGCACAGCGGGGGGCCCACCAGGATGCCGGTGACTCACCCCTCGGGGGCCACCCCCACAACACACAGACCCCCCCCCCCCACCCCTTCAGGGTGACGCCACCCCCCTCCCCTCCCGGCTCCCAGCCCGCAGTGGTACCCTCCCTCCGCAGCGGTGCTGGGGGGTGCAGCCCCCCCGCTTTGCCATCGCTCCGTTGCCTTGCCAACGCGGGTCCCTGTCCCTGGCTCAGACACTGTCACCGCTGGGCCTGGCACAGGCGGCACCACCCGGCACCCACAGGTAGGGCGGGGGGGGCAGGGGGGCAGCTGCATGGGCATCCACCTCCCCCCCCCCCCCCAGTACATCACTCAAGTCCCCCCCAGCTCTGAGCTGCAGTCAGCCCCCTCCCCTGCATGAGCTGATAGCCCCCCTGGAAAGCACAGACCCCCCCACCCCCAGGGATTTTGGGGGTCCCAGCCAGAGGCCATGGTGAGGGGCTGCAGGGTACACAAGGTGCTCACAGCATCACCCTCCCCAGGCCATGTAGGAAGGGTTTAACCAGAGACACCCCCTCCCCAAAAAGTGGGGAGCAGCAGCTTTGCCCTGGGGGCTGCACTTGGGGGGCAGAGCTGGGGCAGGGAGGGGACAGGGGGGGCTGTGCGGGGGTCCCGGCTGTCCCAGCGCTTGGTGGTGGCTGGCAGCAGCGGACGGGGTAATTTTAGGACCAACGGGCAATTCCCAACAGGCGCCTCCCTGTATCCTGCTGCCAGGTCCTGTGGTCGGGGTGGGGGGCGGTTGGTTGGGGTGGGGGGGTGGTTGGTGGGGGTGTCATTCCCTGTCCCTCTATCCTCAGCCCGGCTGGGGACCACGTTGGCCCCCTGTGCAAGTGCCAGCGGGGCCAGATGTTTGCAGCTGGTGGGAGGATGCATGGGGCTGCATGGGCACCCATTCGGGACCCCCACCGGAGCCAGCAGCCCCACGGTGGTGCTGAGGGTGTGGGGCAGGTGGCTGTGATGCAGGAAGGAGCTGGTGCCTCTCGCTGCCCCCTCCACCTGGTCCCCCTGCCCGACCCACAGAGCCCCCCATGGCCCCGGGCGCTGCGGCCGGCATGGGCAGGCAGCCTTTGCTGTGCAGCCTAATGGGATAATCCAATTCCCGTAACCCACTTATCCGGCTGATCCAATAAAGGTGGCTGGGAATAAAGTGTGTGCGTGGTCTTAATGCATCCCCCCCTGACCCCCCCAGCCCTCCATGCTCCCCCCAGCCCTGGCAGCAGCCTGGGTCTGTCTGCCGCAGCCAGTGGCTGCTCCTCCCCAGAGGCAGCCGCAGTGGGGGCCAGGGCAGAGGTGGGACCTTGGCCCCTGGGGCTGGGACTTGGTGGCCCAGGCTGCGGGGGAAGCAGGAGAGGTGGCTGTGCCAGCGGAGGTGGCTCTGACCCCCAGGCCCACGGGGAGCATTGGGGGATAAGCCAGCACGAAGCGTGAGGCGGCTGCAGGTGGGTTGTGGGGATGTGGGGCAGCCCTTGAGTGGGACTGCGGCTGGGTGACACCATGTGTCTGCGTGTGTCCCCCCAGAATGGGGCTTGCCCAGCCCCATGGCCCCAGGGGCCATCACTTTTTTCATGGAGGGGGGTCCTGAGCAGCCTCACTTGTCCCTGCGCTGCCTAGAGGACTAGTAGGGTTTGGGGGGGGTGTTGTGGGGCTCTGGGGGTGGGTGAGCTGGGCAGGTGGCGAGGGTGGGACATGGGATGGGCGTGGGCTGGGAGGGATGGGGATGGTGGCACAGGGATGGAGGGGTGGTGTGTGGCTGTGGGGCTGGGGCAGGTGGGCAGGGGCAGGGGCAGGTGGGATATGGGCAGGGGCAGGGGCAGGGGCAGGGGCAGGGGCAGGGGCAGGGGCAGGTGGGATATGGGCAGGGGCAGGGGCAGGGGCAGGTGGGATAAGGGCAGGGGCTGGGGCAGGGGCAGTGACAGGAGCGCAGGGCTGGCTGCGCCATGACGGCCAGGAGCCACCCGCGGGTGCAGGTGACGCAGCCGCCCCGGCAGCACCAGGAAGCGCCGGGCGCGGTGGCAGGTGAGGCGGAGCGGCAGACACCGCCCGCAGCAGGACCCCACACCGGGGCGGCCGGGACCCCCCTGCCCCGCAGGGCCATTCGCTGCCCCCCCTCTGTCCCCGCAGGCCGGCATGGACGGGGCCCCACCACCCGCCAGCCCCGCCGGGCTCTCAGCGTACGTGGCCGTGTCGCAGCTGCTGGGCCTGACGCTGCTGGCCACCACGGGCGCCTGGCTGGGCCGCTACCGGGGCGGCGTGGCCTGGCACAGCCCCCTCCAGTTCAACGTGCACCCCCTCTGCATGGTGCTGGGCATGGTCTTCCTCCAAGGTGACGGTGAGCAGGACAAGCGCCCTGTCCCGGCCGCAGACTTCAAAGCCCCCAGAGCTGCAGCCGGGCGGGGAGCGAAGGGGACAAAACGGTGACAAATGAGGCTGGGAAGATGCCCCAGGACCCCCCTACCTGTGTGCAGCCCCCCTGGGAGATGCGGGGTGCTGGGGAGGTGGGGGACCCCCACGGGTGCTCACCTGCCCTCTCTCTGGCAGCTCTCCTGGTCTACCGGGTCTTCAGGCACGAAGCCAAGCGCCCCACCAAGGTGCTGCACGCGCTGCTCCATGGGCTGGCGCTGGTCATCGCCCTCGTCGGTGAGCGTGGGGGCCGGGGCGGGCGGGGGGGGCCGGATCGGGCCCTGGCGGTGACGGGCTCCTCTCTGCAGGCATCGTTGCTGTCTTCGAGTCCCATCGCAGCAAGGGCATCCCCGACATGTACAGCCTGCACAGCTGGTGCGGGATGGCCACCTTTGTGCTTTACCTCCTGCAGGTGAGGGCTGGGGACCCCCTGCCCCCCCCGGCTGGGAGGGGACCTTGCAGCACCCCGTAACACCCCCGTGCCTCTGCAGTGGCTCCTGGGCTGTGGTTTCTTCCTGCTCCCCGGTGCCTCCTTCTCGCTGCGCAGCCGGTACAAGCCCCAGCACATCTTCTTCGGCATCGCCCTCTTTGCCCTCTCCATCGCTGCCTGCTTGCTGGGCATCACCGAGATGCTCCTCTTCAACATCAGGTGGGTGGCCAAGCTGGGGGTGGTGGTAGCCCCCCAGATCCCCCTGACCCCCCGCAAAGGGCTGCTCCAGCTTTGGGGGGTGGGGGGGGTGGGGGATGGGGGGCAGAGCCTGGCCCCTGCTGGGCCAGTGGCTCCCTGGCTATTAAATGTCCCCTCAGGGCCCTTAGTTCTGCCGCTGCTGAGTCACTTCCCAGGTGATGTTTAACAAGCGTCAGCTCCTGCGACAGCTTGCCTCGGGGACGGGGATAAAACCACCCCCCCACCCACCTCCCTGCAGCTGGGGGTTTCAGAACCCCCCTGGGATGCTCATGTCCCCGAGGTCCCTGTCCCCGCAGCTGGAGGACGTGGTGACAGCCCCAGCTGCACATCGGGGTGCCCCCCAGCCCCAGCACCGTGGGGACACAGCTATGGGGCATCCCAGGAGCCACCTGCCTCTGGCAGGAGAGGTGCCCATTCCCCTGCTGTAGGACTGTGCCCCCAGTTTTCTCTGCTGTCACCGAGAGTGTCGCCGAGCAGCACACGGGCACTCCCCTCTTGCTCTGCTTTGCGGGGAAGGGACCTTTCCCAGGGTGCGTATGCTGAGGATGAGGATGAGGAGGGGGCTGCAGCCACGGTAGCAACAGGTGACCCACACCCCAAGGCTTGAGCATCCCCCTCCGCCCCCGCAGGGATTCCTACAGCCACTTTGTGCCTGAGGGTGTCCTGGCCAACACCTTGGGGGTGCTGCTGGTGGTCTTTGGGCTGGTGGTGGGCTACGTGTTGACGCGGGATGACTGGAAGCGCCCGCCGCTGGCTGAGGAGCTGGCCCTCTCCATGGACTTCAAGACCCTGACGGAGGGCGAGAGCCCCGGTGGTGGCAGCCAGTGACGTCCCCAGCTCCCTGGTCCCCAGCACGGGCTCCTCAGGGTGTCCCCCTGTACCCCGGCCCTGGTGTCTTGGGGTCACCCAGCTCAGGGTGATGAGAACAGCTGGGGAAGGACACGCTTGATGTTGTAACGCCGCTTGTTGGGTTCAGCCTTGCTTGGCCTTCACCTTCCTCAGCTCTGCCCCACACAGCCCCAGTGACCCCCCGAGCCTGCCCCCAGCCCCACGGGGACAGCGGTGCCACAGGCAGGGCCAGGGGCTGGCAGCGGTGCTGGGGCACAAAGGACAGGGGCCCCGGGGGGACGGGGGAACAGGACTCCAGATTTCCCTGCTGCGAGCGGCTGAAGCTCAAATGTCCCAGCGCCGACGGGCAGAGGGGACATTTGCCATCACGAGGTGTCCCGCTGGCCAGCAGCACGGCCGTGCGTGGGGGCTGCTCCCCGCAACGGGCTCCCCGTGGGCTCGGAGCCACCCGGCGCCTGCGCAGGTTCAGCATCTTTGTGTCCGAAATGTTTCCTCCTCTCGCGCGATGTGTTGCCTGCTCAGCAGATGCTCCCAACCTAATAAATGTTTGCAGCTAACCCTGCCCTCCTCCCGTCTCTGCTCGCCCAGCTCACCGTTCCAGGGTCCCCCTAAGCTCCCCCGGGGGCTGGGACAGGAGCTGCCCCCGGGGCTGGGGAGGGCAGGGAGGGTGTCCGGGATGGGGCTGTCCCACCGGGCCCGTGCAGCCGGCACTGCAGAGCTCAGCAGTGGCTGCATGAGGGACCCCATGGGGACATCTCCAGGGTCTGGCCACGCACTGGATATGCCCATGGAAGTGGGGGAGACCTGCTGCCATGAGAAGGTGCATCCCTGAGATGTGGGCTCGTCTCCTCTGCTGAAAGCATCCCCTCCCTTCTGGGTTACGGCACAGGCAGCTGCCCGGGTGAAGCTCCTGGATCCCAGTGCTGCGAAGCAAACGCAGCCTCCGCCAGAGGCACGAGCCCAGGCAGGGGGGCTTTGCCCACCACAACCCCCATGAGCCACATCCTTCCAGTGCTGCCCATCCAGCCCATCCCAGCCGCTGGAGGCAAGGATGCTCACAGCTGCGAGGGGCGCTGAGCTGCAAAACCGAGCCCTGGGTTTGGGCAGGGATGAAGTGAGGAGCCACCTGGGTTCTCGGGACCTGCAGGGCTCCAGTGTCCACAGCACCGAGCTCTGCTTCCCACAGTTTTAAGCAGAGAACTCTGGTGTAGTTACCCCCCCCCCGACTTTATCACCGCCCCCTCTGTCCCCTCCTGCTCCCAGTGGTGCCGGGTCCCCATCCCCATCCCCGCAGTGACAGACAGACCTGACGCTTGTGCCATCCTGACATCCCCAGGTTATTTCCATGCCGAGAAGCCGTAGCACACTCCTTCGCTCGCCGCAGTGTGGCAAAAACACCAGGCCAGACACCATGTCCAAGTGTTAACCATTTATAAATAAGTACATTTTTTTTCATACATACAGTTTTCATTGTACAGATTACAATCTGTATACATTGGGGGGGGGGGGGGGGGAATGCATTCTTTTGAACTTTTCACATCTATCTCACAGCTCACATGTACAGACAAGAAAACTCTGCTCAAGCAAATACAGCAAAGGAAAAAAATATGTTTTCTTCTTTCCTTATACATGAGAGGCGAAGGCCTCCGCTGTCGGCAGGGGCTGCTCTTCCCACTGCACAATATCACAACTGTGTGGTGTTCAATATATCAGTAGAGAGAACAGAACATGCATTGAATAATATACTGTACAGAGAGAAAGTCCTTTACATCGGAATTATAGAAAAGCTAAAGGAAAATTTAAGTGTCTTAAAGATCTTCCCAGCAAGTGTCTCGGAGGATGGCAACCAGGGAATTGTACAAAGCACAAGGTGTGTGTACTGTACGTGTTTGTACCGAACTCGGATCCTCTCGGATGTGAAGACAGAAGGGAGACGAAACGCTGAATGCAACACGATGGGAAAGAAAAGGCTGGACAGAGGTGACGCCGGCAGTACTGGCAGAGTCCACGCGAGTCTCTGGGTTACTGGTGCACCAACAGAACAGAACGTAGCGCACGGTGCCGCTCTCAGCGTCTGGCTTATCAGTGCACAGCGAGGCAGACCCCCGGCGAAGTGACCCGATTCCTGGGGCGTGAGGCTCTCCCACCCACCCAGCACGACCCCGACCCGCCGGAGGAGACGACCCACCGCCGTCCCCAGGCAGTGTCACCTGGAAGGGACAGAGTCTTTTGGCAAAGCAGCCCTCTTGTTTTCCTGACTATAGGATACGATCCCGACAGGTGGGACCCGTCTGCTGACTCGCCAGTACCGTGACAGCTAGAAAATGAGCAGGAGGAAAGGATACGGCGGATGGGTTTGGTGTCTGTTGGCTTTCCCGGTGACAGTCGCGCTAGCTGTTTTCTCTTGGGTAGGTCTGTAACAGTTGCGGTGAGATCCAGCTGTATAGTCAGGAGTTGGACACGAACGCATCTTGCTAAAGAATTGAGCCCTTAGTGGTTTATATTAGAAAAAAAGAGTTTGATTGAATGAAAATCCAGCAATTATTCACACAAATCTGAAAAAAACGCAGATTAACTTTCAACCATTGTGCTTTGTGTCCAACATGCACCCCACCAGACTTTGCGCAGAGCAACCAGCATGGGGTGAAGGCATTTATCCACAGAGATCCCAGCGGGTACAACAGCTCTTCCCCTAAGCCCTTGGTTAAACACCGTTAACGCCGGTAGAAGAGTTATTTTGAATTCCCCAAGACTAAAGCAAAGTACAACCACCAAGGAGCTCGTCACAGCTCACCGCGGACGCCCCCGGCGAGGAACGGGGGCCGAGCAGGCACGCCGGCTTGCTTGTTTCTCTAGGTAAGGTGGAGCTGGCACTTCGGTTTTAGCTGGACTTCTTCTGGGTAACCCTGAATATACAGCGACCTTGGTACGAAGGGACTGAATCGCTCCAAATTTATTAGCCACCCCCGTTCCGGACTTAATCCAAGTATGGCTTAGGTGTTTGTCACGCGCACGCCCCAGTGCTCACGCTAGCCAAGCGCTTTTCTTTACAGCCAGGTGAAAGAAACAAGCCCCAAGGAGCAGCGCCCGGAGGGCCCCCCGTGGGCACTGGTGCCAGGCGGACGGACGGACGGACACACGCCTTGGTTTGCCGGGACCCGGTGCAGCCTGTGCCCCCCCAGCAGCGGGGTGGGGAAGGGGGCTCGGGCTGCGCAGCGCCTTTGCCTTTCCAGACTGATCCCAAGGGATCTGTCTGCGTAAACCCCTCCCTCTCCTACGAGCTCCAGGTGGATGCTGAAGACTATTCTCAAAGCCCTCCAACGCCCTGGCCAGCCTGGCTGGTGGGGACCCCTGCAGAGCACCCCCAAGACGGGTGGCCCCCTCCCCTGGGACCAGAGCATCCTCCCAGCCTGGGAGACAAAGCCAGAGCTGGGAGGCCCTGCCGAGGGTCCCGGTGGACCCCCCCCCCCCTCCCAAGTTGGGAGAGAAGCTTTGGGCTCTGCGGTGGCACAGCCCGCAGAGGGTGAGAGACATCTGGTGGGAACGCCGGCCAAACACAGGGCTCGGCTTTGGCATCGCCCACCCGATGCACCCCAAGAGCCCAACCCGCAGCTTTCAATGGCCTCAAGAACCTGGTTTACTCCGTGCGCCAAAGAATCACAATCGGGGGCTCGCCCGTGGTGCCACTGCAGCTGGGGAGGGGCTGGAGCCGCCGGCTGGCAGCATCGTCCCGCATCCCAGTTACTCAAGGAGTAATTAAACACGTAGCACAGATGGACAAGACAGCACCGTGTCTGGAACTCTGCGTGTGCTCCCGCCCCGCGGCCCGGGCTTCTCAGATCTCGGTCTCAGACACCGAGGCGAAGGGCCACCGGCGCCACCCGAGTCTCACGCCTCACGACAGGACCACGCACGACAGCACAAAACCCCAAACCCCCTCTGCTTCCCGTCCACGCCAAATCCGAATCGTGACTTTGTGGACACAGGGTACTGTGTAACAAACAGCTTTTCCAGGGAGAGGTGTGCTCCTCACCCACCCGGGGACTACAGCGGCCATCCTGCCTCGACTGTCCCTCAGAGAACTGCTGGGGAAGTGCTTTAAAACCACTGCAAATAATTTTGTATTTAAAAATTACTCAATCTGTTGATGCTTATATACAAGAGTCAGTTCTTGTGCTATAAATGTTATGATTCATTGCTTCGTTTCTTTTCTTTTTTCTTTTTTTTTTTTGAAAAATACACTAAGAGACAAGAGCTGTTTTGCTATTTTTCTAATGAAGACACTACTCACGCTTAAATATCCAGTATTTATCATAGTAACAAATTCAAACAGTAAAGTGCACCCATTTACAGAGAGAACAGATGGAAAACCATTAGTGCAAGAATCCTGTGAAAAATGTAACACGTGGTATCGTGAAAAAACCTGCACACCGCAGTATTTAAGCCTTCTTTCAGCTTGGTGTTTGTGTTATAAGTGTGAGCTGTTTTCTTTTTCCCTTAAAACATCTTCATAAACCCAAGAGTTATACACAGAAGTGCCGTGAGGGGACGTTTCGGAAGGACCGTACTGGGAGCACAAGGCAGTGAATAGCGAAAGCAAAGCACGGGCAGTTCTCGCATCGCTGCTTTCGGACCGTCCCGTTTGCATCTCAGCGGAGAGACCCGGCTCACGGCCGCAGCGCCTCTGGCTCGGCCACGTGAAATAGGGACGGGGCTCAACTTGTTACTTTTCCCTTTCAAAGAAGCAACTAAAGGTAGGAAGCCACTCACTCGATCAGAAAGCTGGAGGATGGGGGGCGCTGAGCAAAGCGACTGGCGCTACTCCAGACCCATGGTACGCACGCCCTAGCTATTGATGCGCTGTATGCAGAGAAAAAATCAGTAATTCCTTACAAAGCAGAACACACTACTTCAAAAGAGAGGAAGAAAAAAAAAAAACCCACCCCAACCCGATCAACCATTACACCCCCTTTGCAAGGAAAGAAATAGTGCATGGAGCTGAGTGTTCCCGCGGCCGCGGGGAGCCCACCCGCCCGGGGGGTCTCCCAGTCCACCCCCTGCTTTACAGAGCCCTGTAAGAAAGCAAAGAGTCAGTGCTGGGCTGCACCTCGAGAATAAAGACACCAACCTCAATCCAAATACTGGCTTGGACAAACAGCCCAAAAGAGCACAAACCCCACCAAACCCCACAGAGGAAACACCCCCCGAACACTCTCATGTGTCTATGAGACACGAGGCCCCACCGCCCCGAGGTGCGCACGTCCCAGTTTGCTCTGAGCAAATTAGGCAACGAAACAGCAACGAGATGTGTTGATCCATACACGGGGCGGGGGGGGAGAAAGAAAAAGAAAAAAAAAAAAAAAAAAAAAAAGAGCCCCATCGAAGCCATGGTTTGCTTAAGAGTTTCGGGCCAAGTCCTTAGCTGGTGTAAATGGATGCAGCTGCACTGATGTTGCGCTGGGGATATGCTCACTTACACCAGCAGAGGCTGGACCCCCCCGATTTGGTTCAAGAAGTCTTGCAATCTATTCGCATAGCCCTTTGGAAACACCGAAAGGTATCGCTCCTCCTGCTCAGCACTGACATCGCTCTGACGAGTTGATATGAGTGAGGTTTGGCGTTGGGCAACAGGCACTATTTTGCTTTAAAACAAGCTACAGGGTTATCGCTCCCCCCCCCCCCCCCCGCCCCCCCGGCTCATCCCGCCCTACACCCTCAGGAACTGAAAAGGCAGATTACAAACCCACCGGTAATAAATGGATCTGTAAAGAAAGCTCCTCCAACCCTGCGAAACAATTTCAGACAATAATTGAAAAATTATTGAAAATCCTCTAGAAAGGATTTTGGAACTGTCCCCTGCTTTTCACAACGTCTTGACGTGATTTGCATTTGATTTAAAAAAAAACAAACAACCAAACCAACACCCAAAACAATCCAAACCGAAAAATATCCTGAAATAGATTGCATAAATAAATTATAAATATCTCTCTTTTAACTACAGCTCCTTAGAAAGCAAAACGTGGTCTCTATCATTTACAGGTATGGGACACGGCAATCGCTTCCCAGGATATTGGGAACGGATCTTAGAGGAGAACAGCCCTCGCTACGGCGCGGGCTCCCCAGGTGGGAGCAAGCCAAAAGGAAGGGATGCTGCATGGCTGGCTTCGCAGAAGGACCCTTCCTGTCTCCGGAACCATCATGCCACGTTATGCATCCTCATTATAAAAAAAATAATTAAAATTTTTTTTTTAAATTGCAGTTTTCCTCCTTGAATGCCGTTTTCTAAGTCAGATTTTTGTTTTTCCTTGCAAGTAAAAACACCCCACCAAAATCAAACCCCCGCCATCGAACCGTCCCGATGGAAATGCGGTGCCGTGTGTGAGGTGCAGCCGCCCGCTAACGGTACGAAGAAGCCGTCGTTGCCATCCCAGTTCACGCGCAAGAGGCTCCTGGCCAGTTCCCTTGGCTGATTACGACGCGTACGAGGGGCCAACTTTCACCTCCCGAGGCTCGTGTAAAGCGCCCCAGAGCAAACCAGCGCCGGGGCACCCACAGGCAGCTCGCAAGTAGCAAAGCACCGCGTGACCCCCGCCCCTTCTGGCTGACGACGCGACTAAATAACGAAGGAATCCAACTCAGAATAAACCGCCCCAAACCAGATGAAGCAGGAGGGTTACTGTGCACAGCTGCTTGGTGTTAAAGCACACGGTGCCCTTGCTCGCTGCGGGTCATTTGCTCTTCGAGGGTAGAGAGCCAAAGGACCCGGCTGGCACGGGGACCTGCGGGTGCAGCCTCGGGAAAGGCTCCTGTGATCCCTGCCCTGCTCCCGCTAGGAATTCCCACCAGAACTGAGTAAGAGCTCAGCAAGACAAAAAAAACCCCAATTTAAATCGAATGCAACTGTCTCTTGAAAAAGAGCTGGTTACCTCCTGCTGCGTAGGGGATATTTCTGGACCACCCTGCGCGCACACTAAGGTATCCTGGTTGGGATCTTAGCTGGAATTGGGCAAACGATACTGGCTCGGCTGATGTTGGCTTCACGGTCAGCTGGGGAACGAAAGGGCTGGAGCACGTGCATGGCTGTCTGACCACCACACAGAGTACCGGAGAAACTTGGTCATGTAGCTACCAAAGAGAAATGAAAATAATAATAATAATAATAATAATCATAATATGCATGGAAATCAAGCTCGGAAGTGTGTGCTGAAAACATGAGGGTCTTACTCCAACAAGTGTCTTTTACACATTAGACTCCACAAATGGTCTCTTTGGTTTGATTGGGGATGTCTGCCCTTGCCTGGAGTCCCTCGAGAGCTGCCTGTACAGGTTGTCCTGGTAGGCCTGCGCCACAGGCAGCGTCCTTGCCACCTTGACGTCGGGGTACGAGGAGGCTTGGGTGACTCTCTCCAGGAGGTCTCCCCGGGACCCATTGGCCAGCATCCCATGGGGGCTGTAATAGTCTTCCTCTAGCAAATGGCCATTCTGTGCATTGTTGGTTTTGTTATAAAAGGCAATGTTGCTGATTGAAGAAGGCGGGCTAAATGATTCCGGCTGGGGGAGGTTGCCAGGAGACGTGGGACTAATGACAGTGTCCACCGACGACACAGCCCAGGTCCGGTTCTGCTGATGGAGGTGGGGGTACTGCTGAGTCCGAGCGGTTTTATCTATGATTCCCATGAACGGCGTGGTCCGGGATCGGGCTGGCTCGCTGGGGTAACCCCCCTGCGTGGGAGAGACCGGAGAAAGTTCATCGCACGACCTGTCGTAGGCTGGCTTGAGAGGGATCTCCATCTGCTGAATCGAGGCGGAAGGGCGGAAGCTGGGAGCCAGGTTGGCGGTGGAGGAGATGCTATTGCTGGAAGGAGAGAAGCGGAGGCCAACGCTCTGAGAGTGGAGCAGGGGCCTCGGAGTCGGCGGGTGAGGCTTGATTTCGCTGGGGTTGACTGAGATGGGCCTTCGTATGAGGTGAGACACGTCTGGAGAGCCCAGCTGGCTGGCGGGGAGGGAAGAACGCTCCAGGTCGAGCTTGGAGTGACACACCGGGTAGTAGGATGCGGACTGGCTTCGCCCAATCTGAGGGGTCTGGCTGTATCTCATGCCCCCCCGGTACGCCGAGGACGGTCTCTGTGGAAGGTCTTCTTTAGCCAGCCCTCCGTGCTGGCAGATGGCCCCTGCACTGAGGCTCGCCTGGACGTGCTGCACTGGCCTGCTGTCCCCGACGATGCCCCCGATGGAGCCCTGGTAGACCAGCCGGCTCTGGCTAACCCCCATTTCCCCCGACGCCGACTGGTACTTGCTGGCCATCGAGTGGGCGACCTGGCTGTAGGCGCCGGTTGGGATGACAGTACTTGAGTGGACGGCGGAGCTGGGCTGGTTGCTCCTCACGATCTGTGCCTTGGCTGGCTGCAGCCTCAGCCCCTGCTGCGGCACGGCCACGGGGAGCTGGGGCATCTGGAAAGATCTCTGCGTCATCTTGGAGAGCGGAGACTTTGGTCTGCCGGGGAGCGGGCTGACGCCGCTGGGTTCTTGCTGGTAACGCACCGGGGAGCCGGACTGTGACCTATAAACGCTCATGCTTTCTGCTGGGGGGCTGGCGCGATACTGAGGACCTCTACGAAGAGGAGAAGGCGGTGGGCTTTGATATTCCTTCCCTTGACTCCCAACGGGAGGTGGGCTGAAGCGGTAAGAGGAGCCCTGGTGAGCAGGGGACGTGTGCGGAGGACTGGGTCTGTAATGCGAGTTCTGGTGCGTCGGAGACAGAGCAGGAGATGTGGACTGGTACCCTTGCCTGGTCGGCGAACCCACGGAGCTATTGGACCTGAAATCAAAGACCTGATGAGAGCCGAGAGGGGAGCCAGAAATATAGGCTGAGTCCCTGTGAGCTGGGGACGGGGGTGGGCTCTGGATGACGGGCAGCCCTTGGTTTGGCCTGGACTCCGTCTGCAAGCCAATGGACACGTTTTCTACGTCCTGCTCAAGGTATTCCTCCTCAAAGATATCTTGCACAGAATACAGCTCTTCGTGCTGGGCTTCGGGCTCGGGCTCCGCCGGGAGCGGCGGCGGCTGCTGCTGCTGCTGCTGCACCTGCCTGCACTCCTCTTCCACCCGCATCAGCAGCCGCTGGATCTCACGGTTGTTGGGACACAGCTTGATGGCCTCGTTCAGGTCCTCCAGGGCTGCTGAAAACTGCCTGCTTGACAAAGGGACAGAAATGAGAACTGAAATTACTCTGGATTTGAACGGAGCCGTCCTCGGAGGCTCCAGAGGGGTAAGTGGCGTGTCCGTGCTACCAAGGGAGATGCCTGTGACCGCTGCCACGCGCGGCGGCTCCCAAACTCTGCCTTACACGCCTCCCTGGGGTTTATTTTATCCAAACTGAAGGAAAACACTGCCAGCCACTCTGGAGAAGAGGGGAACAGAGTCCTGAGATGGCACAACCCAGACTAGCAAAAACGCCTGTCCCGAGGTGTTCGTCACAGGCTCGTTAATTACTCCCCGTGGCACCACCAGGAGCTTTGCCCCTGCGCTAGCGAAGGGGAAGCCAAAGCGTTGGTAGCCCAGAGCCCGGCTCGCCGCCACCACAAAGCAGCGCAGCTCTGACAGAGGCGCAACCGCTTGCGCCCACGAGAACGTAAAGCTGTGCCCGGCGCGGGGAGCGCACAGCGCCGTGCCCTGCAGCTCGGGGCGTGGGTCAGCGCCTCGGGCCAGGCCGCTCGCTCCAGTTCCGCGATGGCCCCCGCTCACCTCGTCGGCAGGAAGGACCCGAGCGGCGCGCGGGGGTACCAGCCCCCCGGCAGGCTTTGCAGGGGGAAGGCCAGCCTGCGAGGAGGGAACGGGAGGCAGGGGGGTCGGGAAGGGGGTTGTCACTTACAGGGACACCGCTGGCTTTGGAGCAAACCCCTCTGTTAGAGCGTGGCTGTCGTCTGGGAGGATGACCCCAGTGAAGCTCCTCACACCTCCCAACGCCCGCCTACGCCGTGGCACCAGCCATGGAAGAGCAGGCAGAGGGGGGAGAAACGCCTGTTCCCCGGACGGGGCTGACCTCGGGGGGCTGCCGGGCACAGGCTGGGAAATGCAGGAGGGGAGGCAGCGTGGTGATGGATCCTGCTGGAGGGAGCCGGGGCAGACATGGCCGCCTGGACGTGGGGAGGCTGCGACCGCCTGGGAAGGGACCCGGCTCCTCCGGTTCCTTACAAGGGCTCCGGACACAGCGGGGAGGGAACCCACCGCAGGGCAGGCGTGAGGCCGGTGCGGCACGGCTGGGGGGGCTCCTCTGCCCCACAGAAGGGCACGGCCTTGCCCCCCACACCGTGGCCAGGAGCCCACTCCCACCCATCGCCTCCAGCAAGGAGGGTCAAAGCGGGGGGGCTGTACTGGCACAGGTGAGCTGGACGTTCCTCCGGCTACTGGTGACTCTCTGCACCGCCACGCCAGGCGTTCTGGTTGCCGTTTACAACCAAGACGTGCGCAATGACAGCGCGCCCAGCCCTGGAGCGCGGGGCTCACAGCAAGCCCTCCAGCTCATTGAGGAACGGCGTTGATGGGCTTAGAAATGAACCTGATCTCCCATCTTTTAGCCTTCGGGGAGATTAAGCAGGGAATCCTCTGGGCTCCGTCGGAGGTGCAGAGAGATCCCAGTGCCGCGGCTCCCTGGAAGCCGGCTGCAGTGCTGGGAGCAGGAGCTGCACCGTCACTGCCCAGCTGGGCAGCAGCTCCTGCCTCGCAAGAAGTGCTGCAGGACACACAGACTCACAGCTCTTAAAGCCAGGAGAGATCACCGTGATGAATAAGCCTGCCCTCTTGCACAACATGGGCCACAGGGCTTCCATGAGTCATATTTTGCTTCCAGTCCAAGCAGTGGTTGAACTAAAGTGTATTTTTAAAAAGAACACTCAACTTTGGTGTCAGGTTTCCAGTGTAGTGAGACGTTCAGACACAGTTCAACTAAGACGAACCTCTCAACGCGTTTGCGTTCAGCTGTCTCCAGAAATTACCAAATGAGGGAGGGTGTTACTCTGGAGTTTGAGAGGTTTGTAATTTCATTAACAAACGTTCCTTTGCCATTTCTTCCCGTGGGGACACTGGTACGGTTTTGCACGGCGGATGCCCACATCGATGTGGCATCGAAGAGACCAGCCCCTCGCACTTTTCTCTCTCTCTCCTCACCTGCTGCTGCGTTTGGCCCTTGCTCTTGCATAGTAAGCTTCGTAAGATTTCGGTTTCAGCTCCAGTGCTTTAGTAGCAAATTCCTCCGCCATTCCAAAATCCTGTCATTACAATAGGTGTGCAGATAAGTAACTGAATAGATATAGAAATAAAAATATATACAGCTTGGGGAAAAAAAACAAACTTAATATGGGCATTCGCTTTTGGTTTTCGGTTTTGCACATACCACGGAAAACTTGGTGGCACCGGATTCTTTCACACGGATTCAACATCATTTACAGCCAGAGAGCTACGATGGCACATCCAAAGCCCCCAAACCCTCTTGTAACGCCAGATGCTGTCAGCACCCAGAGAGCCCGGTGTGCCACCGGCTCCGTTCTCATTGACTGTGTCCCCAACAAGTGCATGCAATCCCTCTCCGACAACCTACAGCCTTGAGGAAACATCTGGTCTCGCAGAGGCTGGAATGTAATCTCACGAAGGATTTTTTTTCCATAGTTGAAAGCCATGGGAAGCCTTTCCCACGCCCTCTGTTTCCCACTCTGCAACACACTGACATGCTTTGAAGGGGCCGAGTACAAGTGCACGTGAAGGAAGGGACTAGGACATCTCAGCAGCTACAAACAGGACTTGCCTGGCAAAGGTCTCCTGCCAGTGCCACCCCCTCCACTGGTCCTTGCCTCTCTCCTACACCTCGCCTGGGAGACTGGTTAGGGAGTGGGGAGGGAGGGGGTAGCAGCTACTGAAGAGGTAGTGCCTAACAGACTACGCGGGGAATGTAATCAAGAGGTTGGTACCTGTATGGCCTCATCTATAGGTGCAAAAACTGTAGGAGCATCTATCAAGAAACCCGGGATTCCCTGGTTAAGGTTGGCACCTGTATGGTCTCGTCTATAGGTGCAAAAGCTGCAGGAGCATCCCAGAAACCTGGGATTCCCTGGTTAACAATAATCCAAAGCCCTTGTCCTCAAAGCACAGGCTTAGCTGCCAGTTGGCTTGTTTAAAGAGCAGGTTCACACTTTTTCTCCAAACTGTGGTGTTTCTTCACCCGCATTAAGATTTTACTTCTGTTGCTTTTCACCTTTCTCCCTCACAGCTTAAAGAAATGAAGGTGTCACAGAACCCCCTTCCCTTCCAGTGTAACCTGTGCTGGCTCATGGCCTCGGAGGAGATGTCACTTGCCGAGCCTGGCACCGCTCTGCGGGGCAGGACACATCCCGCAGGGCAGGACACATCCCGCGGGAGCTGCTGGCTCTGGGGCAGGACACATCCCGCGGGAGCCGCTCACTAGATGCTGCTTGACTGGAGCAAGGAGAGTGACAGTGATCTGGCAGTTCTGGGAGGAGAGGGAGTATGTGGGGGTGTTTCTGGATGAGTCACTGCCCTGGGGAAGTGCTAGCCCCCTAAGCATATGCTCCTTCGTTTTAAATTAATTAGCATTCAAAGCAGCACACCTCCTAGCTCCTCCCTCAGCGCTGCCCTAGAAATCTGGAAAATGCCTCCACCCCCAACTCACATCATCATCAAAAGGGAGTAATAAAAAATTCAAAGAGCTATAAACATAGCAATGAATTTTTAATCATCAGAAATGCACGTTAAACCATTACTCCTTTTGAATTCTAAGATGTCAGGGCTGGGTGAAAGACAACCAGGTTACACCGAGGAGAGATCTCGGAGGTCACAGCGCAGTTACGGGACGGACACGTCCCTGTGCACAGGCAGAGAACGGGCAGCTTGTGTGCGAGGCCAGCAAGAGCGCGGAGACTTACGTTCATTTTCCTTCGACACCGGGAGAGGTTGAGAAGGAGCGACACCTTCAGCTCGCGGAACGTTTTCAGGTCTTCTCCGAATCCTTCCCTGGGGAATTTTTTCAGAGCGTACTGGTAGCGCTGGGCAGCCTCTTTCACTTTACCTTTCTAATAGAAGGAGAACATGTCAAAGCACATCCTTGGGTTGAGTTCACTTCCCTGCAGAGAACTCACCAGCCCCACGAACGTTTTAGGTGGTTAAGGTAACACAGATTCACCGTTTAGCCCTTTTCTAGAAAGGAAAGCCAGAACCTTTGACCAAGGGAACATCTGATCTGGAACTGCAGGTGCCTCGTGCAAGCTGAGCTCTCCCACTTGGCGCAGAGCTGTCATGCCACGGGGGGAACCGCGGCAGGAATGGTGTTATGTTGGCTTGATACCGCTCCATCTGGTTTCTGGATGGATGGTCTTTTGAGCTGGGTGATTGGTAACCCGTTCCTGGGGGACACCCTACACCCACACCCGAACAAGCACCAGGGAGGGCAAAGAACAGCAGGTTCTTTGCGGGGAGCTCCTGGGGCTCAGAGAAGCCTCTGCAATAGCAAAGGGAAAAGTTATGGCACTGCCGTGGCTCTGAAGATGGACAAATAGGCTGAGATTCACCTCCCTGGACTTGAGATGTCTGAAAATTAGGTGTCTACATCTAAGCCTGTCAACTGGCTTCCATTTATAGTTATCAGGACGCAGCATTCACCTTCAAAGGGTGATTCATCTTTGCTATTCTAGGCACCTATTTTTGGCACGGGATGCTCTGTGCCCTGGAGGGGGGCAGCCACAGCAGCTAGGGTGAAAGAAAGAGGGCAAGATGGGATCTAGGGCGCGCGCAATTCATGATGACCCAGACATAAATTTTGTGGCTATGAACAGAAAGCTTTAGAACCTCGTAAACTCGGGTTTCTCAGCTGTATCGTGTATCTCTGGCAGATAACTCCAGTTACAATGCCAGCTTTGCATATTTTCTGCTTCACCCTTAGAGCTGAACAGTGAATCATTGTTGTACTTGCACATTTTGTGTGTGTGTGCAAATCTCCACGTTTTAAAGATCAGTTTAAAATAAACACAGAGCAAAAAAGACTCTCTAACTGTAACGGTGGAACGTCTCCCATGGGCGAAAGGACACGACAAAGCCATCTGTGTCCTGACAATCTGTTTTCATTGCAAAAAGCTGCTTCCACGAGTTTTTCTGGGGTATGCTATCTCGGTGCCTTGTCCCACCGCAATGACCCTGCTAGGCAACGACACCATCATCAGATCAGATGCAACGACATCAGCGCTCCGAACGAACACTTGGGATCTGGTATTTCCAGAGAGGAAATGAAGTGCTGGCTCAGACCCAGGCTGCAGAGAGACTTGGCTTTGCTTCAGCTTCATTATATGTTTGGGCACCCAGTGCCCCCTCCCCAGCCCCACAAACCACAACCGAAGTCTGCAGAGGCAGGACTGTGAAGGCTGCAGCACCGCTCAGCCAAAGCCCCGCGCCACGTCAGGCTGCACCGGCGCAGCTTTTCCAGAAACACCCTCCTCACCTTATAGAACATGTCTCCCTCCTCCATCAGCTTGCTCAACAGGATGATCATGATGTCTGGTTTGGAGGTTGCCATCGCCCATGTTGCTGGACCTGCAGTGTACAGGATGCATGATGGGTAAAAAACTCATACAATGCAAGGGTGGTAGGAAGCTGGGTGGAAAAAATACCCTGGGGTGGGAATTTCTGCTGGAGAGAACAACTTGGCGTGGTCAAAGGGCAGAGCGCTCCAAATGATTGAGCTGACAATTCCTCCCGCACTTCAATGAACATCATCCACACTGTCCTGGTTTTCCTTTGCAGTCACTAAGGCTAATCCTAATCCCCACCTGGGGCTGGGAATGCCAGGAGCCACTTCCACCAGAGGGCGCTGCTGGTCGTGGAACCAGCACGGGGGAGGGGACACGACAAAACTACTTAAAAGGGGGAAAAAAAAAAATTAAAAAAAAAAAATCAAGAGTGGTTACATAAAAGCATTTCTAAATTAAAATCTCTGGCAGCGTACTAGGAAATCTGCAGTTTGACTGTCAATAGGCGTTTTGCGTTAAGTGGATTGTGATTTCCAACTTCACAAGATGTTGTTTCTACGAGAGTAGAAAATCCGTTAGGGTGGAGAGTAGAAAATCCATCAGGGTGGAAAATACGACAGGGGAAAGGTGGTGCCAAGTGCTGCTGGTGCTGGGCTGGGGACACGCTGGCTCCGTGCGGAGCCGCTGGGTATCTCAGGGGCTCACACCGGGAGGGAAGGGGTGGCAAAAATCTGGGGGCGGCTCGTTAGTGTGGGTGAAGAACAAGTCAACAATATTCTACCAGTAGATTCAGTACGTTTTGAGGGAAGGAGGTTAGTTTTTGAGTTCAAGTTATTCTCTGCAACAGTCATTAAAAAAATTATTCGAAGGTGAGGTAAATTAAAAGATTAGAGGTGTTGGGGACGCATGCAGGCTAAATCAAACAGGAGAAAGCAAGGCTGACAAAGCTATCAGATCGAAGCTGATGCTGACAGCAATGAGATATACCTCGTGGGCGACTCGGTAACGTCTGACAACCTTCAAAGAAAGGAGAAAACAAAAAGTTGTAGGAGAGAGGGGAAAAAAAAATGGATGAAGGTGAAAAAAAAAAAAAAAAAAAAAAAAGAAAGGAAAAAAGCAGCTGTGAGAGGCAGGCAGCAAAGAAGCCAATGCACCAGCAAAATCCCCTTTCACAGGAAAACGTAACGTGAGCAGCTGTGTGGCGCAGCGCAGGTAACACTAAGATCTGAAAGCATACACAGAGCAAGTGAATGCAGCAGCTCACAGCAATGCACGGACACAGTACGTTTGTTGACTCAGACTAGTAAAGATAGAAAAAGCATTACCAGAGGAAAGACCTTGCCAAAGAAACAGTTGTTTATTGATTAACTTTGCTAAGTAATACGACAGCAAAAAAAAAATTAAAAAAAAATATAAAAATTTCCCCATTTTAAGAAAGAGAAGAAGGCAGTCATGACTCGCCGGCTGCTTTTGGAGCACGAAGCAGCAGCCGGGGCTGAGGCTGCCTCTCTCTTACGCTTGTGTTTTCTGGGAAGCCAGCCCCACTGCTCGGAGGGGCCTGAGCACGGAGCCGACGGCGGGCTGTCCCCTTGTCCCTACCTATCTTTGCTCCTTTCTTCAGGAGAGTGACGACGACCGAGGTGTTGCGGCACCCCACCGCCCTGTCGAGGGGCCGCATCCCGCTGTAGTCAACGTGCTCAATCATGGCCCCGTGGTCCACCAGAAACTGAACCTGCAACGAGAGGCCGGGGGGTCAGCGCTGCCCCGGGGCGGGACGCGGGGTGCTGGGGGCAGCAGGAGCTCGTCCCGCTCCGCCGCTCGGGCTGTGGCCACCCCTGCCGGGTCTCAGCCTCGGAAGCGCCTGCACGCACGGGGGGCCGGGACTCTGTGTGCTTCTTGCTCCACCGAGCTCAACCGTGCTGTCCTAGGGCTTTTACACCAACCGCCTGTTTGCTTCTGCACCCGCTACAGGCCACTTACCACCTCTGCATCGCCGTAAAACGCGGCCAGGTCCAGCGGAGTGCGTCCGTTTTTATCCGCGTGGTCGGTGGCAGCTCCGTTCTCCACCAGGGAACGCACCACGGTGAGGTGCCCCTTCAGGCAAGCCCAGCTGAGGGCCGTCAAACCCTCCTTGTCCATCAGAGCGATGGAGGCACCTGAAAGAACGAGCATCCCTTCACCAAAGAGCTCTCTGCTGTCGAGCACTACAATACAACCACCCATCCGCTTAGCGATGACAGCTTATTTTTAGAGAGCTATCTACATAATTATTAATGACTCTATTAACATTTCTCCCACTGCAGATCCCACCCTCCATGGCAACTTCAAATGCACCGATAGGAACTGTGGCAAAGGAGTTTATTCGCACCAAGCGGCAAACTTTTTCGCACCTAGCTCTGTAGGCTTTTCTGGCAAACATCTTCTGAGCAGCAGGGTGGATTTGACATCCCTCATCTGAGACATCAATCTTTCTTTTTAACTGTTTTGGTGGTGTTTTTTTTTTTTAATCAAAACCCATTGCAGCCTGTGTGAGTCAGAGATGAAGACCACTTTGCTGATTCAGCAGGTCACGGCGTACCAAGGGGAACTAAGTCAATTCAGCTCCGTCCTTCTAAAAAAGCACAGATTTTCCCCTCTTCACTCCCCTCCCCTTTACCCAAATTGACACAATTTCCAGCAGTGTTTCTCCTTGAAATTCACCCAACATAAATACGAAGCTGTGGGATAAACTACTGCCAACCGCAAGCCAAGGAGAGAGGGACCTGACATTTTCTTGGATGAAGAAATCACGCTGCCATACCAACGGGTCAGTTTTGCTTCATACAGCATATGGATACGCATGTGAGATCTGAACAGCAGCATTAAGCGAACGCTCCTGACGCCGTGGCACAGGCAGGACTTGGGCTCTGGGGCGAGCAGGAGAGGTCCCTACCAGCTCTGCTCCTCCGAGGAACCGCAGCTACCTGCGGGATGCTCCTGCCAGCAGGCCGGGGTGAATGCCTGCTGCAGCATTTTTCTCCTGTAGATAAAATCTCAAAACCGCCCGGCATGAGACCTTTGCCGGCTCCAGAAAGCCCAGCGAGTGGGGGAGTAATGTGAATTTCCTGAGCCTTCCCATTCATCCCAGCTGACATATCCCCCAGTTAGCACCACCGCCCCGATGCTAGCAAACTGCTAGGTCTTCCAGCTTGCACAACTTTTCCTTTGCGGAGGAGCACAACGCGCCAGCATCTGCCTGGGATATGTTCCGAAACCTCCGCCCAGAGCTCCCAGCCCAGCCGCAGGATCCGGCCCACCGTGTGCCCCCGAGCGGCACGGCCGGCTGGTGTGCCACGGGGGGACACGGGCTGCAGGGCGGCTCAAAGGCACAAGCAAAGGCACGGCAAAGTCCCCACATCTCGGCAGCCTTCCCTCACGTTGCCCACACCGCACCCAGGGACCCTTCGGAAGCCCCGGGAAAGCCCTGCCGACGATCCTCCGCTGACCCTGGGCCAACTTTTGTTCCTTTTTTTTTGCGTTTGTATTTCTGAAGAGAGATCATACGAGAGAATGAGCAGAAGGTCAAGAAAAATAGTTGTAGCAAGATTTCCATCCATTTTAGGAACTGAACCAGCTGCCTGGCTTGGTTTCAAGAACTTTCATTGATGCAGAAAAATAGCAAAGCAAGATGAAACCTCATTTCATTCCTTCTTGCTCGCACCAGCTACTTTCTTGCAATCAAACCGTCAAAGCCTTCTCTTGTGTTTTCCCTCTGGTGAGAAATCTCCTGCAAGCAGAGGGAAGGCTGGAAAGCCACATCATCGCTCAGCCTTCCCACTCTTTTCCTGGTCCAGTGGAAGAGACACGCCATCCCACGGGGTACAGGCTGGGGGTATCACTGCAGCGACGTGAGCTGAAGGTCTAAGCCAGTGGAGAACGCACATCGCTTGGAGATGCCAAAACGCTGCTGCGAGGCGGGCTGGGCACAACCCCCGCGGCAGCACGAAGCTCTGCTCGACTCTGAAGGCATCCTCCGCTCCTTCGGGGATCCCCATCCTACTGAGTGCTGAGGCACTGACGTCAACCCAACGGATGGTTCCGAGGGCCAGCGGATTAAGGTGACCTCGTGGGATGGACCCCTGCTGCGGTGGGGGAGGTTCTGTCTGGGTGACCCCAGCTGGCTGCTGAGAAGGGCTGGGCTGCTCCTTCCCTAAAACCCCCGAACCTGCTACATGCAAGAATTCATGATTTAATATGTCATCCAGCAGGCACGCCACGCAGCAATGAGCCGGCTGGTGAAAAAAAAAAAAATATATGACCGACACTTGGAGCATCAAAGAGAAGAAGGGAGCAGCCGGGATGGTCGGATCTTTTCTGTTCTGAGGATCCAGGCTCGGTGGCATGTGTCAGAGGCACAAGGCAGGGGGCGAGGAGCAGGATCCACAGGTACCATGTGCCCCACGGCAGCAAAACCATCGAGGGATTGATTTTTGTGGAAAATTGAGGTTCAGAATCAAGCTCTCTCCAAAAGGAATGAGCATCTCCAAAAGGAATGAGCATTTTTTGCTTTGTGTAACACAGATTTGTACAAATACCAGCTCTAGCAGCAGCTGGGGAGTTTAATTCACCATTCACACGTCCGTTACTTCTGGGTGTTAAGCAAGAGCAGTAGGTAACTCCAAAAATTTGGATTTCAAATTGATTGATGACTGCAACTCTGTTAATAAGAAGTGTTTACTAACGCTGACTGTGTTAATCAAGTACAGTCAAATGAGATTTGCTTTGCAACACACTAATTAATGCTTATGGCTTATGATTCACACACTTTGATTTTAATGAAACATTGAACAGGATTGTCAAAGCCATTTTAATTAAAATATAACATTTATCACTGTACTCTGCCCAGGCTTGCACTAACTTTTCAGGATCATGTGCTATAGCACATTTAGTGGAGCTTATTACACTATTCAGAAGAACGGATCTTTTAAAGTAAAAAAAGATTTTTGTATTTTTGACTTCTTGGGCTTTTCATGTCCAAAGAGCCAGGGAAACGTTACGTGCATTTGCTGGTGATCCCATAAGCCAAGATCAGATTATTTGGTACTTTCATCCTCCACTGAACCAGTTGGTCTTAAGCAACATGCACAGTTCGCAAGTCTGGCAGAAAACCACATTTGCTTATTTTAAGCCTTCTACATAGATTCAGCCAAGCTGCAAGAGGAGCCACATTACAACGCAAACACGGAGAGTGTTGATTTGAAATTTTTGAAAACCTAGAACCGCAGAAAAGAATTCATTGAGTTAATTTGTAAGAAACTCATCCCTCAAACTGATCTTTGTCACACCCCTATGCAGGTTACAGCACTGAACAGCAAGGATCCCACTGGCCTGCGTGCAGGACAGATGAGCAATGAGAAACTTCTTGGAAGCCTGGCAATTCGACCGCGAAAAAATATTCTTACAACTACTATGCAGAATATTCAAGTGTCTCACATTTTGGCTAAGAGGTCAGACACAGTCACTTACGATATGAAGAAAATATCCCTTCCCAAAGAGGGATCTTACCTGAAATAAAAATATCAAATAACAATACAAGAATTAAATGCTATTTCTAGGAAAAAGAAAAAGAAAAAAAAAAAAAAAAAGGAAAATCACCCAACCAAAACAAACAAACATTGGCTATTTGTCAAAATGACCCCACAAAAAACCAAACCCCCCTGAAGCCTCTCTAAGGAACTACTGAAATAAGAAATAGTCGTGTTCACACAGGTTGCAGGCAGCGTGTCGGGGTGACTCACCTCAAACACGAACAGCAGAAATGAGCAAAACTGAAACATGCTCCTGTGAGGGAGAGTCACCGGATACCGAAAGCGCTGAGCAAAGCCAACCTGTGAGTGAAAGCTTTGGAACGATTCTGGTTTCACTAAACACACCGAAGCCTTGCCTGGGCTGGGGCCTCACCCTCCTGCTGATGCAGTGTCAAACACGTGGCCACCAACGCTAGCACGAAAAATGGAAGCGTTAAAACGTGTCCCAAGCCCTGGTCCTGCGGCCAAGCCTTGCCTGCCTGTTCCGTGGCGATGCTGACAGCTGTCACATCACTTGTTGATTGTTTTTTTCTCTAAGGTGAAAGCTCCAAGCATGGTTCAAGGGCATGTTCTTAACTCAATGCTCAAAGCACCTGCGATTCATTAGTTCATTTTCCACCTCAAATGCGTGGTTTGGAGGCCGTGAGCACCAACCAGACAACAAAACGCATGGCCAAGATTAACGCTAGGGCTACTCTAGTCTGTCCCCAAGAAGCTGGATACGTTGCTGAGAACCTGCCCCACTGCCCGCTCCAGCAGCAGGATTACAGCCCCCAGCCCGACACGATGGACCCCAGCTGTGCAGGAGCCAGTGCGGTGGGACGTGCCAGGGCTGGTCCCCAACACGCTTCCAGCTGCGTGCTCTAACCTTGTGCAAGCAGGAACTCCACCGTGCCCAGGTGTCCCTCGGATGCAGCCATCATCAGCGGTGTCCGCCCCTGCTTGTCTGCCATGTTCACATCAGCGCCGTGCGTGAGCAAGAGGTCTACAATCTGCAACACAAAGCGAGACCAAGCGCTGTATGGAGAGACCAGCTGGGAACCAGAGCCGAGGATGAGCAGCGCGGTCCCCGTGGCGTGAAAACTCACCCCCCGGGGCACGGTGCCCTCTGGGATTACTGCTGCAAGGTCAGGGCACAGGAGGAGCAGCAGAGGTGTAAGGACAGGAAAAATGACCTTTTAAGTCAAGAGCATCTCATTTGCTTCCCCAACGGTGAGATAACACAGTACTTAAGCAAAAGCTGCGCGCAGCCAGTGAGAGCACGGGTGCATGAAGCATCAGCATCCTTGCTCCCATCACTCCCCGGAAGACCAGGGCCTGCCTCCTGCACCCGGCGTCCCGGCGGGCACACGGGACGGCCCGAGCGCGGACACCAGGCACCGCGCTGAGCCACTCACCTGCCAGTGGCCCTGTCTCACGGCGCTGAAGAGCGGGATGACACCGCGGCGGTTGGGCTGGGCCACCGCGGCGCCCTGCTCCAGGAGGAGCCGGCAGACATCCAGCTTCCCGCGTCCCGCCGCCGCCGTCAGGGCTGGAGGAGAGAGAAGAACAGTGAAGGGAAGGTGCTGCGCTCCCCACGGAGCTCCCCCCATCCCGAGGCAGGTCCTCCCGCTGGGCACTGGAGCGACGGAGCCTGAAATGCCAAACGTCCCTCCCGGCAGGCCAAAGGAGCAAAGAAAACTGGTTGGGTCAGGGCAGTTCGAGCTCTTATCATTTTAGTTAACTTCAAAGGTCAAGTCTTCCCCGGCAAGATCTCGGAACATTATGGAATAGGATGGAAATAATCAGCTTTTATTACTTTCCGCGAGTGAAACCGGGCGAGAACTGCAATGAGCGCGCCGTCGCCTACAGGCATGCACGGCTGGTGCCCACGGGGTGGCTGCGAAGGACCAAGAGCCTGGTCATGGAGAGCCCTCCCTGCTCCCCCCGGCGTCCCACGGGTTCCCCACCGCAGGCTGCGAGCCGGGTGCCCAGCCCCGCTCTCCTGCTCTCCGGGTCCGTGCCGTCTTGCCAAGACCCTCTGCAACCCGCCCTGGCTCACTCCACCGGGACTACACGTGCGGGACCGAGCGGGAGGCAGGGACAGATCGCTGCCACCCTGGGTGTCGGGCAGATTTGGGGGTCTTCTCTGTCTGAACAAGCACACAGCAGCACCATTCAGACAGAGGATTCCCCTTTTCAGTATCTCACCTTAGCCCGTAGAACTTTGAAACCAAAGAAACAACTGGAAGGCAAACCCGGTATGAAAATTTTCACCCGTTCTCCCAGAAAACCACGAATTCTGGGCTTTGTTTGTGGCCAAGACTGATCCTACCAGCAAGGGTCTTTGTGCAAACCCAAACTTCTCTCTCGCTCCCAGTATTACAGATGCTCCCAGCACCACAGGTGGGTGGAAGCAGCACCCGAGAGTCCTTCCCTGACAAAACGTGCTCCGTTAACTCAGAAAGTATGGGTGGGTTTAGAAAAGACACATTCAAACTGAAAATAGTTCCAGGCGCAGGCTCTGCCTTCGGCTCGTCTTGGGTAGTAATTTTAGACTTTGTGGTCCCTCCCTCCTCTCCCCAACTTTCCGTGCGCTCCAGCTCAGCTCCACTGGCTCGATGCTCTGCTGCTTCCAGTAGGAGTCAGAGCAGAAGGTGGGAGTCTATTTCTAACTGACGTAGCTTGTTTTTTCTTTGAAGTACATTTCTGTGGGATGGCTGATTACGAGGTGTTGATGGGTTTCCAACTGCAACACTGTTAATGTTGGGGGATTTAATTAATTCTCTATTCTGTTCCACATTATGGTTCAGTTTTCTTCTCTTGGGGTGGAGAGACACCAAGAGTTAAAAGAAAAATCATCTCGCTGCCACAAGCAGAACGTTCTGCAAAATCTATAATCAGATCCATGTGGGTTTTAAACGTAAGCTACAAATATAGAAGGAGGACTGCGCGTAATGTGCACGGCAGAGGGGTCGGTATGCAGGGCTTTTGGGTTCTATTTCTAAACCTGCCCGCACTTGAAATGTTGCAGGTTAATTTGAGGTGTTTCACGTCAAAACGACTTATATTTGCAACAACGAAATACTGTACAGCACCTGGGTGTTTGGTGTTAGTCATGAAATGTTCTTTGGAAAAGACAGTACTGAAACAGGGGGATTTGATCCGCGGCCATACCCTCACCCCCCTCCACCCTGCCCTGCCACCCGCTCTACCCGCACCGACACATCTTTCCGCTACTCTGTTCCTCAGGGTCAAAGCAACTGGTAGCTTCAGTCCGTCCCCTGCAGCTCCAAGCTGCAGAGCCCAAGGGGAGCTCAAAAATTTCTGTGCTATCAGCAGGTCACACCTTGCTGCTTCAGGAAGGTTCCACACCGATGTGCTGGATTTCTGCTGCCTGCCGAGAGAGACCTACCCGAGCTCGTCTCGTAGAACGCACAGACACCTAAACATCCATTCTCAGAAACGGGGAAACGCTCTGAGGGGTGAGAGGAGCTCGGTGCAGCTGGACCCTGGGGGACCAACTCACCAAGGCACACCAGGCTTCACCGGCGCCTGCACTTTGACCAGAAGGATGGACTAGATGACCCGCTGCAGTCCCTCCAGCTGCAACGAGCCCGACAGCCCCCGCTGCTCCCAGCACAGGCACCCACCCCTGCACCTCCAGCCTTCGGACCAAAGTGGCTTCTGACATCCCCAAGCTCCAGCTCCACTGCTGCCCACCTTGAGCCTGTGGCTGGTGTCCAACTGTCCAAGCCCAAAAGCTCAATTAAATTACTTCAGGAAAAATTCTAGAAGCATCTGCTTATTTAAGCCTTTCAGCACTCCTTAGAGGGACTCAGCAGCCTGTTTCTGGCGTCAGCAACGTGCCTTACAACAGCCATTAGTCTCCAAAAACCCCACAACACAAGGTAAGGCTCTGCCTGTGTGTTGAAAGGAGACTGGAAAAGCCAAGGAAAGGTGATGAGAGGAAATGAGAGAAATGGAAATGCTTTGTTTGAAGTTTTTCTGTCTGCCAGAGAGCTCCTATGGCCCAGCATGAGCGAGGCAAGCCCACCAAGCCCAGCCAAGGCACAGCAACCAGGATGCTGGGCTGGAAAACGTTCATTTGCAGCTTTTCCATGAGGACGTAATGCCAGGAGAACAACTCACAGTGCAATAACAAAGTCTTGGCATAAAGGCCATAAAACGGTTGCTGCATTTCTCAAAACACAGCTCAACCAAAACCCGAGACAAGTTTCAGGTGTGGGCATGCTCCCCTCCGTCAGCGAGCAACGTCCAGATGAGCCACAGTCTCCGACACCAGGGATCTGCAAGGGCGCATCCTGCCTCGGCTGTTGTGCAGAACACGTCTCGTTCTCGTAGAGGAAAAAACAACTTTATCTGGACAAGGAATCATGAAGTCGCCCTACACGGCACGTGTACCTGCCCCCCAGCCTGGCAGCCAGCCCAAGGCAGCCTGATGGGGTCGTTCCTTGCACCTCCAACTCTGACGGAGTTATTACAAGTGACTCAGATACTTTCGTGTTGGGTTTTGATCTTAGTCTTGTCCCTGGGAGAAATATTCCATCTGGAGTCGGCTTTAGTCTGCTGTCAGCAATTCCTAAACTTACGATGTCACTTGGCACTGCCACGGGGATGATATCAAGCTGATATCACTAAGGCAGGCAGGCAGCTCTGCTCTGCGGAAGATTAGACACATGAGCAACAAGTATCAAAAAAACCAGACAAGACATGATTCAGATTTTTAGAGCAGATTGCTATTTTTGGGTTGAAACCAGCATTTCTCTTCAAATTTAACTGAACTCGCTCTTTACTTTGGGGAAAATAATAATAATAATAATAATAATGATCAAGAAACGATCTAAAAGGGAGTCTGTAGATCCGCATAAACTTGTCCTGCCTGTGCCTGGACAGAAGACTGCTGAATTTAGTGGCTGGCTTGGTTTTGCTCATTTTCCCGTTTTCCCTACCACCAATTTTACTGGGATAAAACCCCATCCTTTGAGATGGCTCCTCAGTGTGTGTGTGATTTGTGAATCACAAATTCACATTCCCACCTATCCCAGTTACTCAGAAACCACTCCCAGACCTCTGGGTGAGCCCAGCTTTTGGCATTGTTGGGAGGAGAGGTGTGGGAAGGGGGACAACAGAGGTGGGAAAGGCTCCTGCTGAAGAGTCCTGGGGGCATCGGGCAGGCTAGGAACGGCAGAGCAGCCCAGCACAGAGGGAAGGAGCAAGGAGAAGAGCTGGATGGTGTCAGGGAGATGAGTGTGGTGCTCACTTCCAGCCTGGAGCGCAGGGCTGAGCAGGAGGGAGCGGGATGGCGTGACCTGCAAAGGCAGACCCCCAGCGATGGGCAGGGGTCAGATGGCCCCGGCTTCACACCAGGCTCTGCCAGGTCCATCCAGGCAGCCCGGGACTATCCCAACGCAGTATCTGTAGCGTCTGACGCTGCCCACGAGGTTACTTTGCAGGGAGACATCTCAGCAGCTTTCGATCTAACTCGGAAGGTGCCTGGATCACCATCCTATTTACACGATGGTCCTCAGGAGCCAAACAGCAGAGAACATTCTGGATGGCCCTGGCCTGGTCACCACTGCAGACCGTGAGCTCAGCGGTGGCGAAGCCGTTCTCCCGTTACCGAGGCTCAGCCATTTCACTTGGCTAATCCCATTCCTCATTCCCTTTTTCTCCCACGACACCCTAGGGGCACTTTTAATTGCTCGTTTATGTTGCCCTTATTTCCGCCAACAACGGCACAACGCCCCCGGCACTCCGTGACGTCCCTGTGGGCGCAGGAGCTGACTCTGTCCCTGCCACCCTGCGCGGGGCACAGAGCAGCCTGGGCACCCCCGGCGGCGCAGCTCATCCTTCTCTCCTTGTCCTTGACAGCTCAGGGGCAATACTTTCTGCTAGGCACCGTACCTTTCCGGAGGTAAACCAGCTCAGAACACAACCCTGCCCCCCCCCCCACCTCGCCCCCTTCTAAGCAGACACAGCCCCACCAAGGACCGAGCCACGTGCCCACCGCCGCCTGTGCCCTTGGATCGTGTCGTTCTTAAACAAAGGTGACAGACCCAACGTCAGCACCCGCTACCCCGACAGGAACGTTCCCTTGGTGTATTATCTTGACAGGAACATTCCCAGTGATGGAAGTAGATTAGTGAGTTGAGTACAAAAGGCGGTGGATAATATTTCTGAGGTCACTGGAGTGAAAAGCTAACGGCTGCGAGTTCGAGTATCTCAAGAAACGGAGACGACAGCGCGTTTTGTGTCTGTGGGGTGGAAGGGGTGACCGGCTGCTTTTGTTTTAGTAGAAGTTGGGAAAGCAAGGCTTCTGTGTTATACCCACTAATACCAAAATATAGTACTGCACAAACAGACATCGGTTTAATTACCAGGTACTAAATAATGAGAAGTTTTCAGAAAATCAATGGATAACTTAACAGTCATGGTGCTGCACGTAATGGGGAAGGCGAGAGAGAAGCAGGGAGATGCTTTGGATAAATATGCCCAATAACAAGAGAGAAAGAGCAGGATTGTGTGTCCCTCTCACGTAACGTGAGATGTTTCAGAGAAATCAGGGGTCTGGTTGTCAGAGATGCTGCACGCCTGCACACTCCTGAGAAGTGCCAGGGGCTGCAGCAGCTCAGGATTTTCAAAACTCAAACTTGTCTGTTTTACTTAAGCTGAGTGCAAGCTCCACCTTGGCTCATGTAAACCACCTGAAACCGGAGCAGAGGAGCTGATCCTTCTCCCTTCATCAGAACAGCCGAGGGATGCACCAGGTGATGGGGAGCCCATAAATACAAACACAAACACGCAAGATGAAGCTACCGCATCTAGAGAAATCACCTGTCTCTCCCCAGAGGCTGTCAAAGCTGTTGATTTGTGCTCGCTCCACCTCCTCTTCGTCTTTTTCTGGAAGATCGAGCAGGTAGGAGACAATCTAAAACAAAATGACATGTCAGCTCACGAACTGGGATGCGTTATCTATAAACGGCTGACATCTCAACACGAGCACCTCTGAATACACAGAGGGAAAGGAACAGCCTCTGCCTGCCCCCCCCGAGCTCCAGTAAGTATTCCTCCAGCGATCCACCACCAAACCTGCTGTCCTGGACGAGCAAAAAAACCCCACAGACCCACCCAAGGGTCTTGCTGCAGCCAGAGGTGACGAGCCTTTGTAGTGTCGGTTTCTTACGACCGTATCTGTTCTGGTACAGATGACCCGGCGCGTGCAGCGGGTGCCCCTGGGGGGAGGGTGTTTGGGTAAAATGGGACCCCTCCTCAGGGGAAGGGGCAGCAACTGCCGCAGGTGCTGGGGCTCTGCTGAGGGGACCGGCGGCAATACTGGACCTGGAGTTGTCAGGTGTATGGTTGGACTCGATCCGAAAGGTGTTTTCCAACCAAAATGATTCTATACATCATCTTGCACATGGCAGATCTTGAGCAGTATGACAGGACGAAGCTCTTGGACTCTTCTCTCCCCCAACACACAGTCCAAAGCCACCTGGTCTCACACTGCCCCAGCAGCGCTGGGCAGCGGCGTAAGCAGCGTGCTGGTTATCCCCCCTGCTTCAACGTTTGTTCCAGCGACCTGACGGCTTGTTGGGCTTCCCCTCCTGGATGCCCACCCAGACCCCGGCGCCTGCTGAGGGATGTGGGAATCCCACTGCCTGGGATGGGAAGGGGAGGAGGAGCAGGATGGAGGCACTGACTCCGGCTCCGAGACCCTCTTTGGTCAACACTCTGGCCAGGACCCACAGCCAAGCGGTGGTTCCCCACCCCCCAGAGGTGCTGGCAGACCTCACCTCGGTGTAGCCCATGCTGGCCGCGGCGATCAGCGCCTGCTGGATGGCGTGGCTCTTCTTAAACACACCCTGCTGCTGCCCAGCCATGGTCCAGTCGCACTGGATCAGGAACTTCACCACCTCCAGGTGTCCCCTGAGCGCAGCGTGGACCAGAGCGCACTGACCGTTCTTGTCCAGATGATCCACCTTGAAAAGAGATGACAAAATACAACTGAGCCAAATCACCAGCAAAATGCCTTTGTTTCTTCAGTGTTTCCAGCCCCAGTTTCAAAATAATGCCGCATGTGCATTTTTCTGGTAAACTATCCCTTCCACAACCAGAAAACAACCCTTCCCACAGCAATTCTGCCCCAGGCTCAGGCATCCTCATGGCCACAAGTGTTTGCTTTGGGTAACACCACTATTTTTTTAAGCTTTCTTCCATCTTCTTCAGACTCAAAGGCTGCAAAAGCATTTTTCCCTTTGTGTCCCAAAGTCCAGCAACTGTGTTTTCTTGCAGACTGAAATCATACACGCTGATATCATCTCCTTTATTCAAACCCACAAAGGGCAAACCAGCTTCTTTTCTAGATATTTCTGTTGAGAGCCACAGAAGCGCCTGAGCCTGCAGGAGCTCGTCAGGTGGGTTCTCAGGACAGGGCATGGTTTTCACTTGATGCCTGAAGACATCAGCTGGGATTTCTAGGTCCTATCCCAAGTCCAGTAACTTTGAGAAAACAGGACAGGTAGATCAGCTACCATCCTCCTGCTGGTTAACCCCTGCAGTGCTCTGCAACCTATTATATCTCGTATTATAAATATGAGAAATAATTATTTTAGGAATATATTCTACTAATATTAACTGGTTATATCATACATACAGGAAATATTTCTCATAATACATTAATATTTATAATGTATTAATGTATTTCTCATTTCTCAACTTACGCAGCAATCAGCGTTGCAGTTTTCTATGCCAGAATCAAACATCTCACCCTTCAAACCAAACCCAGCTGGTCCCCTCCACACAGTCCGGGATACTCAAGGAAAGCTGTGAGTGGCAGGACCTCTGCGTTGCACTGCGCTGCCCGAATATTCCTGCTCTCGGAGGTGGAATGCTGCTGCTCACCACTGAGTGCCAGCGAGTCACCCAACTCTCCCAACAAAAGCAGAAATCTTTTTTTCCTCCGCACTGTCCTCGCACTACTGCAGACAGCACAGCAAGATCTACACGCCCCCCCCCGCCCCCCCATCCCTCCTGACTTTCATACCAAGAGTACCCAAACCCATATATTGCGTTTTGAACTGAAGCTAAACATACAGAGAAACCACAAATTGTTTCCAGGAGGATCCACTTCAAAAATCAGCACAAGTTTCTTCTTCAACAAAATCTTTAAGCTTGACTCATTATATACAATTAAAACTCCAAACACCCACCACAAAGCTAAACAAAGGGTATTTTTCTACGACAAGTCTGATAGAAGTTTTGGGGAAACGTGTCTCAAGGAGGTATTTAAAGAGGGCCCCGTGCTGCAAAAGCAGCGCTGCCACTTCAACCTCGTGAGGTTCAGGGACTTCCCCAGAGCATCCTTCTGCAGGCCACCCGTGTGGTGCTGATTAGGCAGCTCCTACCTCAGACCTGAACTCCAGAATGCTAATTACTGACTCTCAGGAGCTACTTAGTTGGTGTCATGGCAAGATTCTCAAAGCCGCCGCGTTTTAGCAGAAAAGCCAACCCTCCGCAGCAGCACCCTGGCTTCAGCTGCTGGAGGGAATCCTTTGGCATTACGTGTCCCGACTGCAGCTTGTGCCCTGCCTTGCACCAACGTGGAACAGTTTACATCCGCTTTTAGAGGAACGTGGTCACTTTACCTTGGCCCGTTTCTTGCACAGCAGCACGACGATACTCAGAAATCCAGCAGCGGCCGCGTACCCAAGGGGGGTCAGGCCACTTTCTGAAGCGGCGTCTACATTGGCCCCAAACTCCAAGAGCAAAGCCACCATCTCCGTGTAACCCAGGTGAGACTGGACACACAAAATGGGAGCGTTGTTCAGGACTTCAGTTCGATAATTCACGTTTGCGCCTCCTAAAATCAGCAGCCGGCTGACCTGCGCAGGGAAAGCAGAGCTCCTGTTACAATGCTGAGCTTTATGGGGAGACATTAGTTTATTGTCAGGACAACGACAGAGGGTAAACCCGGGCCTCCTGCACACTTCCAAGCAAATAGCGAAGGATATAAAATGCTGAATAAAACCACTTATCAAATATATGGTCCCATTGTTGGTAGAAGGAACAGTTTAACCTTTCCCCTGAACGGCAGGTAAGAGGTTTGAAGGGTGCTGCCTCACTCCGTCTCAGAGCAAAGCCCCTACAGCCACCCTGCAACACTGGGGCCAGAGCATCCCCCCCACGGGGCTGGGACATCGGAACCCACGGTGGGACAGGACCACCCTTCCCGCGGGAGCCTCTCCAGGGCTGGCTCTGCTTACGGTGCTGCGCCCCCGGCTTGCCCGGCTCCCTCGGCACCCGGCAGCGGTGGCAAAGGCTCTGCCTGATGCTGGGGAGGGTGGCAAGGAAGGGACGGGGGGACAGACACCGGGCTCACCTCATCTGTACAGAAGGGAGCTAGGGCAAACACCCTTCCTGACGAGGTACACTTTGAAATGCGCATCGCTGCCTGAAACGCTTTCTGAAGTCACTTAACCCAACACGTGCAGCCCTAGCAAGGCAAACGGGCACAAAGGGCCTGAGCTGCCGCAGGGAGCACGTGGTGCTGAGATCGGCGTCGCCACCGAGCCAGTGCCCGGCTAAGGCTGAGCCTGTTACGGGGCTGTCACATTCCAGCACCGCCTGTCGCATCCCACATCTCTGGGGAGGAAAACCGCAGGGGAACTGCTCTGCACAGGTGCAAGCTCACCACCCCCTCGCTGCAGTGAGGAGGAGATCCCTGGTCAAGGCAGAGGAGTTGAGGGTCACCCCGGAGGGTACCCAAAGCCCGGCTGAACCAACCGGCCTCTCCCCAGCTCAGGAGGAACGTGCGGCACGATGCTGGGCACTGCCCGCCCGGCCCCGGCCCAGCGCAGGCGGCCACAGCCAACACCATGCGTGGCTGCTGCACATCGCCGCCAGCTCCTGCGAGCTCGGAACCGCCCCAGCTCTCCTTTTCCTCCTCCTCCCCCTCCTCCTTCTCCAAATCCTCCTCCTCCTGCAGTACCTTTATGTTTGGGGTGTAGAGATTTCTCAGAGATGCCAAAGCCATCGAAAGACCTTCAGTACTGTAGGAGATCCAAAGCCCTTGCAGGATGGAGGAAGATACCCCAACTTTTTTACTCAGCCCCTAAAAAAGAGAAGACAGTTTAGATCCAAGATTACAGACATGCTCAGACACACCGGGCAGATTCTCCTGGGTCTCTGGACTTCAAAGAATTTCAAGACACTAACAGCTCTACTCAAGGTAACGCAACAATTTGCCACATCTAACCTTTGCAGTGAATTAGTAAGCTTGTAGGAAATTACTTGCTAAGGTACTGTAGCCACCTCCAAGGTCTGGGAAGGGCAGGATCGAACTGCGAGCAACTTGAATCCATTCAACGCCCTCAGAAAATGTCACGCCAAGGAGCACAGCGTGCTGCTTTTCCCCTTTTTTTTTTAAATAAAGCACACATTGTTTGGGCAGAACTGATTCACAAAGTTTCCTTATTATTCACGCAGTTCAACTGGATGGCAATCCTCCCGCAGGAAGATAAACGGAGGAAGCCCCAGCCCCAGCCCAGCCCAGCATTCCCATCTCAAACCAGCCCACCTCCGACCTGCCTGGTGGCATCTGTGAGCAGGCTATAGGGGATATATAGAAGGTGTGACATCGTTTTCCAGCAATGCTAACTGGCAGAGCACGGAACTGCCTTCAGCATGTTTCCCTGCTGTCGCAGGAGCTGCGATCGCCCTGTCGGCAGGTGGGAGCAAACAGCGCGGTCACAGCGGGGGGGGGGAGGGGGGGAAGGGGTCTGCACCTCCAGCCACGAGTCGCTGTGCTCTGCGGAGCGATGCAGGTACGCCCCGTCTGTTGCTGTTCTGCTACCGATTCACCATCGAATTCTGCTGTTTCCATGGAAACCGCACAGACATCTTTTAGTTGTGTTTTGATATGCCAACCCTGCTTTCTACCTCCTGGCACGCCGTGTGGGCATTTCTGCCTGCAGGATCGCATCTCGGTTTGTGATCCCTTTGTATGACAGGCGGACACGGCTGCCGTGGGGCGGCGGGAAGAAAACCCCCACCAAAAAGGTGGGATTTGTTTCCTCTCAAGGGAGATGTGCAGGAATCATCGTCTGAGCCCACTGCTGGACTCGGCTGCGGACCTCTAACATCTACATGTGAAAGATATTCTGAAGCATCGCACCAGCCATCGACAGATTTGTCACTCAAAATGCTTTTGCCGTGAAAAGAAGCAACAGATTAGACAAGCTCTTATAAATAACAACTCCCTGCGCTTGTTTCCTTCAAAATTCAGGCAGCTGAATAGAGAAAAATATCTGCTCGTGTTAAGAGGCAGAAAAACTGCTCAGGAATTTCAGCCACCGTTAAACGCCGCTTTTGAAATGACACAATAAAGGACGTGAGAGGTTGATATTAGATTTCAGTGAACTCAGTTCAGTGTAACTGGACAAATGGAAAACAATTTTATAATAAATGGTTAGAATAATTTAAAAAGGGTTATAATACTATCAAACCCACAAGTAAACCGTTGGAGTCACCACCAGGCAAGGGGAAGAGCGTGTATCAGAACAGCCATCTGAAGACAATCGCACACGCTATAAAAACCGTAACTGCTGTACATTAGAACGTATATACTTAGATATTGGTGCAAGGCATGAAAGATTACATGTATCCTTTAAAGAATAAATGTATTCAACACCATTACCATTTAGCTGCTGAAACAAAACTGCACTGTTTCTCACTCTACAGATTGTATCTTCCTTTCCCATTTCTCTTCTCTGCCCAGACCTGTGAAGCAGGTTGAATCCTTCAGCGAAAGCAAATCCCAACCTGACCCAACACCAAACCCAAAGACCACCAGTGGTTTCCACTTCACTGGGACCTTCTGACACAGGACCAAGGCACGGCCTGACCATGCACATTTCATCTGAACAGCTTTGCCAACCCCCCCCAACCCCAGGCTCCAAACAGGCTCGCTTATTTTCATTCCGCACTTTTGTACGCAGTCATCAGCCTCCTCAATTTCTAATTTATCGCTTCCTCCACTATTTGGCCGTCGGCAGCTTCAACACAAGGTATTTATAAGGCTGTTTTTCGAGGAACATCAGACACCTTTACATACCTGTAGCTGTCAAAGTGAGCGCTTCTGCCTGTAATTGTCATTACATTCTCAGTGGGGGGATGAGGGATACCTGTTTCTGGATTACTGACATTTTAGCTAACTAATTTAAGATGAAATTAAAACCTTCTCTTTGGTTGATTTGCAAAACACACGTCAGCCTGAAGTTTGGGTCTTGTATCATTACTGCACATCTCTTGCCCTTTCACTCCATGCCAGGCTTTCTGAGCTGGGCTTCCATATGCTGCTGTTAAGACCGGTAATTGCTTCAAAAAACTAAACCACTTGTACTTCTCCCCCCCCCCCCCCCCCCCCCCAAACTGTTTGAGGATGTTTGTGTTTAAAAAAGTAAACCCAGCAGATCTCAGCCATCACGTGACGAGGGGAGTGTGAAGGCTTCCTACCACCCGTGTGTCAGATCATCCCCCTGTGCGAGTGCATCGCTGTATTTCCACAGCTGGGAATTCCAGGTGTCCCATCGTCACCTTGCACAAGGCACCCGCGGGTTCACCCTGACGGGGGCTGCGGAAGGACAGATAAGTTTTCCGCACTGTTTAATCAGAGTTTGTCTCTATACCCAGTTCTTGCTGCTCCCTGGCTGGTCCAAACGCTTTAGCCCTCTGGTAATCCTCTCCTGTCTTTGTGATGGGCAAATAAAACGCCGTTACCACGGCACCAGGCCTCCGTGAGTACCTTCAAAATCAGGATCTCGGTGTCTGTGGCAAGCTGCTGCTCTAAGATGCCAACTTCAGGCGAAGCACACGGGACTGATGCCCTGCCACGCTCCCTGCCTGGCAGAGGACCCGCACGGTATGGGGATGGCTCCAGCACAAGGTCGGGCTGAATTAAAGCTTGAGTGGAACAAACTGCTGGGTCAGAGACAACCCGGCCAGCAGCGGGGGGGGGAGAAGGAGCCTGTGTGCCTGCTCGTGGAAGCATCTTCTTTAAAGAATGCTTGAGATCTTAGATATGGTCTGCGACATTCCAGCTCAACACCTCCTTCAAACACGAACGCAGCTATTGTCTCACTCAGTAGACACTCACAAATCCTCGGTGAACACTCGTTAAAAAAAGGAGTGATAATGATCCTATTCAAGGAAAAGGGAAAGACTAAGTTTTACAGTGTCTCTAATCCAAACCCTTCCCAAATTTGATGGTACTCCTAACCAACGCGCTGCTAGGCTGATCTGTCACCGGGACATACCATTCTCACCGCTGTGTCGCAAACCCAAAGATTTTGCAAGTGATCAGAAACAGAAGGCTGCACTGACATTTTTCAGACGCTAATTGGCATTTTCTACTATTGTAAAAATTGCTCAATTAAATCTGGAATCTGCAGGCAACTTGTCCACTTAATGATGACTGTCTTTTGCTTAGAGCTTGAAACCCTGTTATTTGTTTCTGCCGTGGAAGTGTGAAACGAAAAGATCTGGAACCAGACTTCGACGTGAAGGGCAGCTGACTGGTAAACTCACTGCTGGATGTGGCCTTGGGATCGCAATGCAAAATTTGAAAATTATACACCGATTGGGTAACACATGGATCTGGGGCTCGTCCCTTGGGCTCCAGCTGTCCCTTTCCCAAACGAGGAGGCTTTGCTACTACACCTGGTGATGGCTTTGGCACGGGGAACTCCAGAAACACATCCAACAGGACCGACACGCGGCAGAAATTATCCGTTTGCTCTAGGACAGTGGAGAGCTGCAGTTCTTAACTCTATAAAATCACATACAGACCAGACAAAAACACAGCCTCGTTTTTACCAGTGCCGAGCACCCACAGGTCCTGACACTTTGAAGAAATTCTGTATTTGCTGTGACCTGACAAACCCACCCCCTGGCTTCCATCCTCCGGCATACGGGCCAGCAGGCACGAGAATGACACTCAGCTGATGGGCTGTATCGATGCTCGCATCCCGGCTGCCTTTCAGTCATCCGGGTCTCAAATGTCTGTGTGAGGTGTAAAATCGCCCGCCCGCCAGATTTTAATGACCACCCAAGTTTCCCTTTACAACCTCAATTTTGGGTTGGATTCTTCAAAACCACTCCTTTTAAGAAGATTCATTTTTTTCCTAGGTGTTGTTACAGGACTCATCTTACATGGTAGAAGAGTAATTTTAGGTAAGGAGGCTATCTGCTGAATTTACAGTCTGAAGGACGGTTTAATTCCAAGGATTTCTTACATCCCATTGCCAGTTTTCTAAAGCTCACTTCCACACGTTTCGGCAGCCCGAAGCAATCACACTTACAGCAACCCTAAACCAAGAAGAGCCCGAACGCTGCCAGCGCTGGCAGATGAGGTTGGCATAAGGCTCCATTTTAATTTTTGTTACCTTAAAAATATGTGCTTTGAGAATGTGATGTCCCAGTTCAATAGTTTGCTGTCGGTTTAGTTTTCCTTCTTGACGGGAAAACCAGAAGGCAAGTAATGTGTGGCCGCTCCTAAAAGCAGAGGGAAAAGTATGTTAGTGTTTGCTTGTTACACCGACTAAACAACTTTAGACACCAATTTTTGCCCTGGCTAAGCCTTCAACCTCATCCAGCTTGGGGAAACAGCTGGACTAATTCTCACTTATAAATCACTGACTAATTGCATCCGTTGTTATTGCTGATCACCGATAGCTCCAAAACCCCCTAAACACTGGAGGACAGCAAAAATAAACCAATATATTTTCAAGAGCAGACGTAAATTTGGAAACACCTGAGGGACCATTGCATGAAAGCTGAAGTGCAACTTTTACAGCCATTTTGCAGAGGAGAACCGCACTTTGAAAGCATGCCACCAATCCTGAAGTCATTAGAAAATGACATTATTTAAAATATCCACACTTTGAAAAAAACATCCTTTAAAGGACAGCTACATTCCCCAACCCGTGACACGTCCTGCAGAGTGAAGCAACTTTTTTCCCACGTAAAACTCCTTCTAAACACATTCTCCAGCTTTTCCAGTAATAAAGATGCTTCTGGCAACGACCAACCAGGTTGACAACCAAAGCAAATCAACGGAACCACACACAGAGCCCTGTTTGGGGCAAAAAGTAATAAAAGACACAATAACTTCCTTCGCTAACGGTGATTTTTACTGACGTTTTTAAACGTAACAGACTTCGAGCTTGTAACGCCAAAAGTTCAACGTGGCTGAGTCTTCCCAAAGATGCGAGAAGCTGATTCTCTGCACAAGCACAAAACACACACGGTGCAAAAATGTCCCGTACGGACACACACTTCTGGGGGGGCTGGGGACGGGCTGGGGGGGCACAGCAAGCCGGGGACGAGGCCACCGAGGGCTCTGGGGAGCTGCAGTTTTCTGGGGTTTGCCACTACATTTATACTCCTCAAGTCCCTGGCTGCACCCAAGGGAGTTCTTGTAAACCCACTTCATTTCTGGAACTAAATAAAAATGTGACTACACGTAAAAGGAATCAAACCCCTTCCAGCCAAAGAAAATAAAACATGGTATCAACTGCGGCTTTAAAGGGCTTTTAAGGACAGGGGATGTTATTAGCTCATCCCCGTTTGGTAAGGCAGAGAAGTACTCAGGATGGCCAGATGTCAAGTAAATACTACAGAAGTTTTCACAACGGTGGGGATTTACCAGCGCATCCACGTCTAGGGAGAACGATTTTATCTTCCCTGTCTGAGATAAAACTCAGAATAAAAGTGGAAGACGGGCGCTGCCAGGGCCCGGTGTTCGCCGAGGTACCCCCGTGCCTGCCGGTGTTGCTCCGTCGGGCTGCTCACACGCCGATCACTCGAGCGGAGCCCAGCGCTGCTCCGCCAGACCCTGCGGTGTCGGTAGGGTGAGGACACGTGCCTGCTGGAGGAGCGGGATGGAAAACAAAATGCCTTGATCTCACGAGGCAGGACTTGATCGCCAGGTTTTGATAGGTGGAAGAGCTCCGCATCCCATTTCCAGGTAATAAAATAAACTCTTTCACTGGTAAGTAACGCTGCTGTGCCTCTCTCCAAAATACAACTAAATTTAGAGGGGCGCCATCAACTCAAATCACAAACCGCTGTCTGAAATGTTTCTAACGATTCACTCTTTGGGTGACTTCAGCGTAAAAAGAAACGGAAGATCTGGGTTTTTTTGCCTGTCGAGCTCCTTTCCACACCCTGGGCTGGCACACGGCGAGATGCCGATGTCGGGATCCCACAACTCCGCGCTTCCCACCGCTGGAGAAGCTCCTCCTGATGGTGACGCTGCCCACCAAGATGTAGCTCCGATGCCTCAGCTGGGGGGTTCAAGTGAGGCAGGATGCCTTTGGGCACGGGGCAGTGCCACCGGTCTCCACGCACCGGTGCTGTGAGGATGCTCCAGGCAGCACCCACAGGAGGCACAAAACACACAGAGCTGGGAAAACAGAAGGGCCTTGGAAGGGGTTGTAGCACCGTAAGTTACCGACAGCTTGTTGCCTCACCTCCCGTTCGCTCCTGCCCTCTGCTCCCCGTCTCTGGAGTGGGAGCAGAACGTTGCTCATTACGCTGATTAACCACCAGGAATGCCCACGGAAAGGCAGGACAGATGAGGAGGTAACAAGCGGCTATGGACCACGGCCTGAGTGCTGCCAGACAAAGCCGCAAGTCAAGCCGCGCAGCAATTGCCAGATTTCATCCATCCCCGTTCCGCCAGATTATGCAAACCCGGAACCGTTCCGGTACACTCGGTGCATCTCGACAGCTCATCGGATTCACAACGCTGCGCTCAGGGCCTGGAGACGAGCCAACGCGTTTAGCGCTAAAAGGTCAGTGGTGCGAGTTCACTGGGAGCCGTCGGCCCGTTTCTGTTCCCGGGAAAGCGATCCGGCCGGCCGCGGTGAGCCCCATCCCCCCGCCGCCCTCCTTCCCACCGCCGAAAAGGAGCAATACCAGCTGTTGGCTTGTTGGTGGAGAACTCTGAAAATGTTTGGGAAGGCTCTGAATGGAGCCGTAAGTATATCAACCCTAAACATGAACCGAAGCTCCAGAAACTTCTAACGTGCCTGTTCTTTGCAGCAAGAGGCAAAGAGCAGCTCCTGCCTGAGACGTGAGCCCAGGTTCCCCAGTCAGCTTCCAAATTGCTCCTCAGCTGCCACTGGCAGGGCACGTACCTGCGTTTAATCACACGCATGGCTCCGGCTGTTATGAATAAGGCATGTATGAACTATTCCAGAATAAAGTACAGTATTCATGAGTAACACATTACCTCTGCAATGCTTCCCAGACCTTGGCTTTGGGCTTGTTGATGAATACCTGCAGTCACTTGTTCTGTCAACGTTAATTGCATGCTAAACCAGACTACAACAGAACAGGCTTTTTTTCTTTTTTTTTATTTTCTTTTTTTTTCCCCAATACAGCAGAGGATGGCAGTAATGATTTCTACATCAAGGAGCTCAGTGAAATGATTTGCTTTGAATTTCACCACTGCGGAGTTTCTCATCAGAATTTTTTCTATTTTTAATGTAAGATTTCTTTTTGTGAAAAATTAATAACGCTGCCCGCTCAATTCCAGCAGCTTTTGCCTGCTCTTGCAGGCTCCTGTAACGAGCAGGGGTGCCTGCAGGGATGTGCACATACATGTATGTATCAAGCCATGACGATGAATCTCCATCCTGCCAAGCCCCTGCACAGCACCAGGCGGTGCACGTAGCAAGGCCAACGTAGGGGCAGGCTGTCGGTGGGCACAAGGGGGGATGCTGGACTCAGCGGAGCGGTCCCTACGCGTCGGCTCCCTTATTCACCTGAAGCAGAGGCACACAGAGCTCTGGGTGCAGAGCAAGGCGACGCAGGGAGTTGGTACCTCAGGCACATCCCTCGGGCCACGGATGGAAGGCGACAAGGTGTCACGAATGCGATACCAGGGTGACCAAAGAGCTGTGACGGAGCATGGGGAAACACGAAAGAAAATACTGAAAGCTCCCAGATCCGTGCTTCATCTATACTGTTCTATCCCTGAGGTAAAGTAAAAGAGATTTAAAAGGGTGTAAAATTACTCTATGTTAAGGCATTGCACTACTGGAGTAAAAGGCAAAAAAAATGAGTGAGAATCAGTCCCATTTACTTCTGAACCTCCCAAAGTCCAGATGCCCTGATTTACACCCACATCTCCCTTCTCCCAGCTAACCCCATGAAACCATTCCAAAATCCAGAGATTTGACGCCGTGCCCAGTGAATCTGCTCTTCCAAGGGACGTGTATTCGTATTTCACTCAGCTCTGCCGAGTGCAATTTTATAACTTCAGCGCAGGGAATCATGTCTGCTCTGACGAAGCCGGGAGCCTCCTTTGCAGGATGCCTGTCCGGACGGCAGAAAGGCCAAGCTCAGCTCAGTGAGCTCCTCTTGAAATTTAATCACCAAAACTGATATATTGATTTTTGTAACATAGCTTCCCTCTGATGTTATAATTGCGAATTAACTTGGAAGGAATTAACATTATACAAGAAAATTCAAACAAAAAAGGGAGCACTGCTAAGCATGCGATATTCTTTCCTACAGAATTAAAGACGGGTTTAATTTTTTGAGCTAACCGGGACAGTCAAGTTCAAAGCCAAGAAAAATCTTTCCACCCCTCGGGTCAGATCTCGTTGCATCCAGACAAGCTATGGAGCATCTGATGGAAAACCATCGCCCTGCCTAGAAGTAACGGAGGACACAGCAGCGGTGTGCTGCAATCCTGGCTGCTTTGGGGAACCACAGACACGCTTCCCGGTGGGACGAGGAACCTGTGCCAGCACGGCTGCTGCTTGCTTTCTTCACCCAACAGCTGTCTTAATGGAACGGGCCCACACGTACTGTAATCACAGCTGTTGGTTACACAGAGCAACACCCAATGGTCTCAACCGTAAGTTAGAAACCCCCCGTTCTGGGCACCGACCGTGAGATTTCTAGGCTAAAAGGGGCTATACGTGATCAGCCAAGCTTCCTTTTTCATAGTGCAGATGAGAAGGCTCAAAATCAGCAGTGCAGCGGTCAGACCTACAAGCCAAGCGCGGTCCCGACGGGCTCCAGCCACGCCGCTGGCAGACGCCTGCGCTGCAGACCCGCGCGCCAAGCCCCGCTCCACTGAGGCAGGTCTCTTAGAAAGGCACCCGACTGGAATTCAAGATTTCAATCATGATGTTATTGCCGCCAAGCAGAAGTGCTAGACTGACTATTTCTGGTTTACAGGAGAGAAAGCGCTGCACAAAAAAATCCATATCCAGGCATCGTCCTTACTTTCGGCGCTTCGTTACCACTCCCCGCAGCCTCGTGCAGACTAAGCAGTAAAAGCAGCAAACCCGTGATTTGTGTAAAGGCGAGCTCAAGAACTGCACGAACCACTCTGTGAGCTCTTGAAAAGCAGAAATGGAATCACTTAACGGCATCTGGCCTATCCTTAAGAGCAATTTTAAATTAAGTAACAGCATCTTGGCGATGGAGGACTTTAAAGTTTCTGACATCTCATAAAATCAATAGGCTCGCTGGATGTTTCTTCATTGCCAGGGTGTGACTGAACACCAGTAAAACCAATACCATCTGCACAGCTCCAATCCTGCTTGCATCTAGAGGGATGTGCTCCAGGATCATGAGCTCCGAATGCTGCCGGCGCTGCCCTGCCCCTCGTCCTCGGCCCTGGGCAGGCAGGTCCAGCCTCCACGAGATGCAGCTCAGAGAGGACCAAACCGCAGTTAACACGAACCCGAGCAAGAAGAGATGCTTTTGAGCATTTGTGCTTAATGACTCCTAATTCTGAATGAGCTGGAAAGCTCCTTACCCCTCTTCGGTGGTATTAACGGCGCCCACAGCTGTATCCTTCAGGTAGAAAGTTTCTTCAAGTGACTCCCAGCGATGGAAGAGCCGTGACCTCACTGACGCAGCTCGGCTGAAACTGAGACTGTGCTGCAGCCCTGCTCGCAACCCCCATCTCATTACTTCTCAAGGCCACCTGTTAAAAATTCCATAGGTGCTAACCGTGCTGCGCCCGTATTTTATCAGGGATGGGGAGTGCATGCCCTGGCCTAGGTCACCCACGTGGCCTGGTGCGGAGGGTGGGTTTCTCGCCGTGTACCCGGGACACCAGCGCGGCAGCTGATCCCGTGGAGCATCCACGCTACACGCCAGCTGATCCCGTGGAGCATCCACGCTACACGCCAGCTGATCCCGTGGAGCATCCACGCTACACGCCAGCTGATCCCGTGGAGCATCCATGGCAGCCAGCACCGGGAACTGCCAAGAGAAGCAGCAAAGAGGACAACCAGACAGCTCCGATGGCACCCTTCAGATCTAAGGTAACAAAAGACACTTACAGCGATTTAAAAATACAGAACATAAAAGGAAGGATAAAGGGGAGAAAAAGAGCCTTCCTGAACGCTTACAGGCCCTGACTTAATGAGATTTAAAAAAACAGCTCGAGAGAGTAAAGACGCAATTCCCTTGTCTCTGTTCAGTTCATAAGGCTTTTCTGAAAATCTGCTGGTTGCCAGGAACAGATTACTTTATATTCAGAGAAAAGCAGCGTTGTCCAAGAGCAATGTGAAAAGACTGCTAGCGTATTTAATAAATATGTTGGATGGGTAAAATGACTAACACCGCCTTTCAGTAAGCTCTCCAGTGACTATGCAGTTAACACACGGAGAAGACCTCAAAACACCAGTGGTGGTAACACTTTCTGTTCTCGCTCGCCCTGACGTAATTCAAAATAAATGGGGTTACAGAAGAAGAGGGGCTGTGATTTGGGAGTGTTTTACTGCTGCTCTGACCAGGAGTAAATGCCCATGTAAGCAGCAAGACGGAACGCGAAGTCAGGGGCTGCTCTCTCCTGGATGGCTGGAAGTTGGCATTGCTCTGTAAGTGGGTCTTAAGATTTGGGAAATGAAATAACAGGAAGAAATTCAGCAACACTTCTTTCTTCGGTCAGCACTGATAATGCCTCTGATTAACTCCACTTCCCTCTTCTCAGTGGCTCAGTGCCACAGAATGGATTATTCCGTGAATATTTTCTTCCACTGAGATGCAAAAAAGGTACGGCACACAGAAGTTTGCAGTCCAGAAGAAAAGATTTTATGAGGACAGTAACTCAAGACACTAAATACACCCCAAAGCCGCTCCGCAGCCGAGCGCTTAGGTTGCATGTCTAACGAGCCAGTTAAATCTAGCTGCTCTAACGATGTCCTTTATGGTGGCAGCGACCACATCTGCTCTCCATCTCATCTGTCACAATTCACAGTCTGCCTCCCGCCCCTCCTCTGCCAACGGACCCTCAGCTGCACCCCTGCCCCAGTTTCAGAGGAAAAACCTGCAGCTCAGCCACCTCACCGCGCTGCTGGGGACACAGCCACCGCACCAACCAGTTCAAGCCTCCCTCTCTTCTGTGGGCAGCCAGTCCCCAACCCCGCGCTCCACAAGCATTGCTTCTGATGCTCGGAGGAGTCCCCGTAACAGCTGCCCAACCTGCTACCAACAGCTTCAGTAATTTATTTTTTAGGTCTGTATTTCTGCATGAGACTAGCGTTAACATTTAGAGATGCCGGAGATGTGGATACTTGCATAAAGCAAGTTTCCCATATTCATTCTGTTGAGCTATTGCCCGTTCTTTTTATGTTTCAAAATGTACTAGGTTAGAAGTCATGGAAGCAGAAAACTTAATTCTGGAAGTCATACGGGAAGCCTGGAAGTTGGATACTCAGAGTCAGCACTCAATCAGGCCTCTCCCACTTGGTGAACAGATTGCGTTTGCCCCTCCAATTAACTAGAGAACATTATGATGGATTCATCTCCGTGATTCAAAAATAAGGCACTCACGATGGTCCGCTTGAGGAGTAAATTAAAAGGGCAAGAAACATTGTACTGTTGTTCTTACGCTACGGGGACAGACGAAGCCCAGCCCCACACCACAGGCAAGGCACCGCTTCTAGCACGCTCCACGCTTCTGCCAGACGCAGAGCTGTGGAAACAGTCTTCAACCACCAGATCCCGTGGTGATTTGATAATTAATTACAGTAACTCAGCACAGGCCTTGCACAAGTGCAGATGAGCGGACAGCAGCTGGAGACGGCAAAGCAACAAATGACGATGTCTCCTCCTGGTTCTGCTGCTGCGCCAGGTGCTGGCGTGTCCCTGTACCTGGGGGCACCTGGAAAAGCCCAGTGTGAGCCACAGTACATGGGAAGCTGAAAGACCGGCACTCTGGAGCCACGAAAAACATGTTAAGAGAGGTAATTTCCACAGTAAAGCAATGGCAAATACTACCGGAAGCAGCAGTGCTCAGCTCCCTGCTGCACCTGGAGAGCTGGGCTTGCCATGGACCGCCAACCGCTTGTGAACATCGGATTATTTCATCCCCGTCCCCACAAGGGGCTAGTGGGCACTGCATTACTTTTCATTTTCTGCCTAAGTATATAAAGGATTCAAATAAATCGTAAACCCCTTATTTTGCCTCGCCTTGAGTTCAAACAACACGTTTGCTTCGCTGAGTAAAATCCACTCCACACGAATGCAGAGAAAACACTGAAGACGTGGCCCAAATTTTGGTGAACACTCCATCATTTCAGCTAACAGTAAAGCAGAGCGTAATTTAAGAGCTTTTCAGAATCTTGGAACATAAGAGAGGAAGACGACTAATCCATGTGCTGGAACAACCGAGTGAGCTACGTATGGAGGAGCTAAGTGTGGATCATTTTGAAGAATCAGATGTGTAACGTAAGAACCCATCCTCCACTTAACGCTGTTTATTGTATCCCTGAATTTTTATAAATATAATTTTCACAGACTTCTTTTCCTCCAAACTTTCTAAATTAATTATCTTTTGACTGGGGGTTGTTATTTGTGAATCAGATTAAACATTCCACCAAAATGAAAAAAAAAAAACCACCACCTGATTTTTTTCTAATGTATACGCTCTATCATTTTGCTGGGTAATATATAAAAACATTAATTTTGTGTAGGGAAAGTCTCCGCTTGCAGCATGCCTCCGAGAGAAAAAGGAAAATGCAAAATACCTCCACTGAATTGTATTCAAAGACAGCTCTGCTAGAAACCATGGCAACTGGGCGCGCTGGATTAGGGATGCATACTTGTGTTTGCATCCCTGCTGCATGCTAATCCACGCCGGGAGCCCTTCTCTGGGGACAGATTTGGTGTGCAGATCCGAAAGAGGAGGGAAGAGATGAGGAGATGCCCTCAACCTCAATGGTGGAGCCACCACTACCTCTCCCTTATTATTTTTTGGTGAGATCCCTGATTATTAGGTGTCTTCTCGTGAAGTCCATGAGCAGGAGCTGCCCGATAAGGCTGCGGTGTCCCAAGGACAGCACTGCAGAGCAGCGATGCCTCACGCAGCATTTCCAAGCTTGGGTTGCAGAGCCGGGTCAGCCCAGCGGTGCCATCGCTGAACGAGGCACCAACACCCTGATTTTCCGAGAGGCCAGACACCTCTTGGTCTCTCTCCATACCTGAACACTCAAGCTTTCCTGGAAACCCAGCCACAGATGCCTGGGATTTCAGGATAACACCGCATCCGCAGCATCCACCAGAACAGCTTGGCATCTCTGCGCAGTGGAAACGTCCTGCGCGTGGCAGGGCATCCCTCCAAAGTTCTCTACCAAGGAGAGTCTCCTCCGTCATCCTGCCAGTGACTCCGACTCCTGTCCTTGCTGCTTGCGCTCTTCCTACGGAAGGGGAGATACGAGCTGCTGTCCCCATCGGCGGGCAAGTCACGGTGAGCGCAGCTAGCCACACAGCTGCACAGCAGCGAGGAGCCACAAGCAGCTCAGAGCCTCCTCTGTGTCAAGGAACAGTGGTGAAGATCTAAACGCTTTGTTTCACTCAGGTGGCCCACATGCTGGAAGTTCCCCGAGCAGCGCAAAGAGCCTGCTCCTACCCGGCTCCAGGCTGAGCGGTGACCACAGGGACATGCCACCAGCATGCAACAGCCGTGTGCAGGCAACAGCACTGAGGGCATCTTCCTCCTCCCTCAGCTTTCCTGGACAAGAAAAGAAAATTTGTGAATCCACCTCAAAACTCGGCATACTGGTTAGAAGAGTAGCCTGGACGGGTTCATCTCATCCATGTTATTTGTCAGTCCAGGAGACATCTCCTGGTGAGCCCATCACCCCGAGCTCCTTCATAAATCAACAGGAGGAGATGCTTCCCAGGCGCTCTTTGTCTGACCTATTTTAGCCTTTTAGCTCATGATGAAATGAATTATTCTTATTTCTCTCCTCTTGACTATAAAGCAAGTCTAGACAAGTAACTCAGATGCCGGTACTTAAATCTGGATAGAGTAATTTCACTTCTGGGGTCCATATCTGACTACAGATCTCTTATTGCCTTGCCAGGGCAAATCACTTCACTTCTGTCTCTCTCACAGTCCCTTCATCAGCAACGCACGGATAAAACATTTTATTAGCATCATAAAATCATGGAAAATAATTGCACGGAAGTTTCTGATTAAGTCTAGGCAGAAAATGGCACAGCATTATGGCCGAATTTAGGTTAAGAAATACAAGTGTAAGACTGAATATACAATAATGACCACTTTCTCTGTGCACCAGTCACAAAGGATTGGGTCTTTCCCTAAAATGTTTTATGTTAGTTGTCAACTAAGATGCTTGGTTAACAGTGCTACATTGACAGGCTGGGGAAGTCATTACTGCAATGCTGGTTAAACACTCTGACAAATGCTTTTTTTGGTGCCCTGTTATTAAACAGCAGCGGATGCTGGGGGGTTCCCCTGCGGGGGAGCCTGCAGCGATAGCGTTCCCCTTCGATGCCAATTAGCCTTTGCTTTGGGCAGCAAACGCACGGTGAGCGTTCCAAGAAGAGGGTTAGCATCTCAAGAGGCTAATGCAAACACCTGCAGGATGGAAACCTGCTGTTTATTGTAAAAGCAGAGAAAAGTGTGTTAATTTCTGGATGTTGCGTTCTTCCTCTCCCCTCTTCTCCACGATTCCAAGAACATGGGAACTCACTCATTAACGAAATGAGGCCGATTACCCCAGCTGCAGTGCCAGGGACATGAGGCCCATTATCCCCATTTGCTTCGTAACATCCTCACACCTGGACACTCTGTCAGGGTAAGTCAATTAAAAGCAGCTTCACAAACCCACATTTCACTTCAAAGCTCTTCTCCCGGGGAAAAAACCCAGCCTCAGCAACCTGACTCTTTCTGTATCGACACGGCAAGGTCAGAAAGCCTCACATTAATGGCACATTTCTGCAGCGCCGTACAGTGAACCTGAGGAGCGGTCCCTGCAGCTGGCACGTCTTCTCAATTCCCAAGCGAGCAGAAAGAAACCAAACCGGCTGCCAATAACCCGGGCGCAGGCGAATTTCCATAGGCTACTCCTGTGAGCTCCGTCGGTGGCAAGCTGGGCTTCTTTTAGAAGAAATAAAATTAAAAAATTGTTACTTCATCATTGCTAAGGGTTAAGCATGCTCTGAGCTCAACATCTCAGTATCAGCTCTTCCCTCAGAGCTGGACAGGAGGATTCTGAGGAGCGCAACAGCTGAATCTCAGGGGTCTTCTCTATTAATCACCAAAACGTATCCTCTTTCATTATCTACCATCAGAGTATAATGCAATTAGTGCACATTATACATTAGAGATACTTATTAGTCCTCCAGTATGTACGGACTTGCACCCAGGGCAGCGGGAGCCCGTTGCATGCCCTGTAACTGCTTTTTCACTCCGCAGGGATCCCTGCCCGCAGAGCATCGCTCCCTGTGCACCTTACAGTCACCGCTAATTTATCCTGTGGAACGGCACAGGCGGGATGAAAAGTGATGCCTGGAAGTCTCCGGAATGGTGTTGAGGGCAGCGCGGAGTGTTTGTGATGCTCCTGAAAGGCAGAGCCCTCCCCCCCCCCCCCGGCTGGTGATGGGCGGAGCAGACATGGGTTGACCTGGCCTCCGTGATACAACTGCAGGTAGGCGGTTCCAGCACGGAACCACCCAAAACGCCGCACGTTTGGGTCTCCTTTGGCATTCTGAACGTGCCCCTACCATCGCTGTGAGAAGGAAGAGGAGTGTTTCTGGACCCAGAGGACCACAGCCGCATGCACTGCTGCCCCAGGCAGCACCAGCACCTGCGGGGAGCCTCACCCACCAGGTAAGCATCCCGCACCCCAATTCTGCTTTCAGGGTAACGGTGGAGAGTGGTGGTCTTCCCGAGTTGCTTTCATTATGATTCGTTATGGCAAGCGTTGCGTGATGAGCGATAATTGCTGGGCACGCTGGCTGCCATCCCCTGGCCCAGGTGTTGGCAGGCTCGGGCCAGCCAAAACCAGTAGCACCACTGGGAGCGACTGGGAGGGAGAAAGCTCTCAGCTCCACAGGCCTAAGTGCCGCACAGGCAGTGAGAACAGGGTGGAAAAGCATACAGGCGGTGAGAGCGCGTGACGACTCGGCGGAAGGGTATTAAATCCCTGACACCGGCATCGAGACGCCTGCTGCTGTGGGACGCGCTGCGAAGGGTTCGCTCGACAGGGCTGTTGTGCGGGACCCACCGAACAGAGAAGGTGCCCGTTGCGAGGAGCTATACGGTATTTTTCTGCTGCAGCCTGTTTACCGTAAAATTTCAAGTGGTAAATTACTCTGACGGCGTGAACAGCAATAGCTGCTTTGCACGCACTCCCAGCAAACACCATCTTACTTTCTTCAGCCTGACACTGGGGTCTGGGAGATGCATTGACTCGGCCTTGAATCCCTGTGCCTCCCTGATTTTTATAATCACATTTTAAGAAACAGGCACACAAAATGGAGCAAAGCTTACGAGCATAAACTACTAGAGTTACAGCCGGAGTGTCTGTTTCCACTCTTCAGTAGAAACAAAGATAACGCTGTTAATAGTGACCATAGGGTTTAGAGAATATAAATCTAACTGTGATTAAATTCTGTTCCCTGTGAGCTAAACCAGGGAGTCAGCTGCTATCAGGACGGAGATTACAGATGCATTTACAGTCCAAAATCACTATAGCCTGATTCTGTTCCTTATTTGTTTCCAAAAAAACCCATTTTGTAGGACTACAAGGACACTACTTCAAAAAGAAGCCGACTGCAAAAGACATACCCACACTGCTCATCTTTCATCCCCTTACCCTCCACTTCCCGCGGCTGCGACGCCTTTGGAGACAGGGAGGGCGATTCCCCACCCCCAGACGGAGCTGGCAGGAGCAACCTGCCGAAGGGCAGACACCACTGGTGATGCCCACACGGGAGCCAGCACCCTGGGGCTGCCTGCCCAACACCTCGTCTCACTCTGACGATGACCTTTAGGTTTGCCGGGTCAGTCGTGTGCCCAGCACGTGCTTACGTCTTTCCATGAACAACATAAAGATCTAAGGTGACTAGTACAGCCACAGGGATCTACAGTGTGGGCAGACCCACGTCAGGCAACCGCATCCATGGGCAAGCTTGTAATGAAATGGAATGATTCAGGTTAACAGCACGAGATGACCGCATCTGTGAGCTCTGATTTCTCAGGTTTCCTTACCTCGGATCACAAAGAAACTTGGTCTTTTCACCTTCTTCTCTCCAAATAAGCCATTCTCGGAAAGAGGGATGAACAAACATTCGTGTCATATCTCTACGTTTGATAAGAAACATAGAAAGGTTCTCCATCCTCTGCTGAAAGTCATCCCACTCCAAAGTGCCCTCAATGTTACCTGCATTAATGGCCTGAAAAATATGTTCATCTGTTAGTGGATGCAGCGATGCCACTGCTACATTCAAGAGAGGCATCACCCGATCAAAGGAAGACTGCGTTGGGAACTTCATATTGCACTGCAGCAGGTAAACTTCAGACAGAGACACTGGCACTACTTTGTAGCTGGAGCTTTTTAGGACTAGGTATCCTTTCTCTATGAGATCAAAGGTGAGTTTTAGGTACAGATAGGACCCTTGGCTCAAGGTCTTGAGGTGAGAACTGAGTTTGCCAAATGTAGTGTTGTCCATTTTGCCGTTAAGTGAGATGTTGTTCTGGATCTCCGAGCTGCTGTGTATCCGATGAAGGATATACGCCTGCAGGTCCTGGTCTATGGCTTCATTCTCCTCCAGTCTATCCAAAAATATTCTGTGGAAGGGCAACAGCTTAATTATTTCCTACAAAGAAAGAAAGAAAGAAAAAAAAAACGATACTCATGCTGGCAGTGTTTATTATTCATTAAGTAAACTTAATTCATATTACAATAGCACCTTTGAGACTCCTTTAAGACCTCTTCCATCAGGGCAAGCACACAAGATGGCAGTTTGTGCCCTCAGGACCTCACAGTCTCATCTATAATCAAGTAGGTTGCGTGTGAAACATGACTGAAATAAAAATGCGGGGCTGCTGTTCCTAACACCGTGGGAAGGGCTGGCGAATTCACGCAGAGCGGAGCCCTCGTTACCCCTGCCCCATCCCCAGCATGCCCCGACACGGTGTCCCTCCTGCCCCCCCGCCGGGGGCAGAGGACAACCAGGTGACAGATCCGGGGCCAGCAGCACTTTTGCTGCAGCCGAGCCCGAGCCCCGCGCCGGGAGCGCGCCCCGGCACCGCGCAGCCGCCAGCACCGGGAACCACGGGAACGCCGGGTGGAGCAGAGCATCCCGCAGCGCCAAGTACGCAGGTCTGGGTGCTGCAGGGCACCGCGGCCGGGGCTCCCCTGGCTGCCGAGCTCACGGGTGAGGCTCATGCAACGTAACCCAAGGATCACCAAAGGCCTTTCTTCTCGTGGCACGGGCTCCCGGTCACTGCTGAGGAGAGGAGAAAGGATGCAACGGAGCTGGACACGGCAGAGTCAGGAGAAGCCGTCAACTCTCTAATAAAATCACGAGGGTGAGCGCGGTGCAAAACTACAGCTTGCAGTGAGGACTGAAGGGCTGCAAGTGCCCTAATTAAATAATTCAAGCCACAGAGATGCAATTTACCTGCCATTAAGAAAGATTTCTTCCAAACGATGATTAATATACTCCATTTACTGAGCAGAAAAAGAACTCCAGCACCAAAGAGCAGCGAGCCCCTGCTCTCCCGGTGCCACTGCTGCTCCCGGCCACGATGGCCGCGTGCAGCCGGGTGCTGGGATGGGGCTGGGACCAGCACCCCGCTCCCCGCCAGCACCACCGCACCGAACCAGCCTGTGCATCTCAGTGAACGTCAGCAAATCTCAGTAAAGCTGCGTAACGGTGCTTGGCGAAAACAAACTCCCCAGCTCTGTGCTAATGAAAAAACAGCTAATAATGAAAAAACGAGAACCAAAGAGCTGCAGGCACGTCCCCCTGCCCGGAGCAGCTGGGCCGGCTGAAGAGCAGCTCTGAGCTGGCTCCCGAAGGTGTGTCCCGTCCCACTGACGTCTGTCTCCTCCGGGCTCCTGGCTCTGATGCTCAGTGGGAACGTTCCCAAGTGATGCTACGAAGCTACCAGCGCTACTTGGCAACCGCTGAGAGAGCAGACCTGTCCTAACGGGGTCACTGCGTGTGCTTCCCCGGAGCCTCATTCGGATGAGCAGCTGAGCCAAAAAACTACAGTCAGCTTAATCCTTATGCCAAGGGAGGTGTGATGAGTAGCTAAGGACAGGCTGAAGGTACAAACCTGCCCAGATGCAAACTAAAATAAAAATACGTAAGAATAACCCAAGCAACATTTGGCTCAGAGCTCCAGCACCTGCTCGAGACAGTTTTCTTTGAGCTGAAGAATGTCCTGGCCCGACACCGACTCCTCCAGAGCCAAACGATCCCCCCACCCTTGTGCTCCGGGTCACGCAGAAGGGCTGCGAAGACACAAATTCCTCTGCCCTTCCCCAGGGAGGATGGGATGCCCTCGAGCGGCGCAGGCTGACAGGCGTCGGGCCCTACGCTCCTACCACGCTCGGCGAGTAAACAGCCTGTTGGCAAATGATCTAAACTATCTGCTGATGAACATTTATTGACAGGAACAAGCGATGCTGGATTAGATCCACTGAAAGCTGTAGAGCGAGTCTGGGGACACAAATGTAAATCCAAGTACAAAAAAGCTAACGGGGAAACCTGGAATAAAGGGTCTTAGGCAAATCCAGGTATCCACAGAGATCTTCTTTACCAAAGCCCACCATGGCAATAACACGGTTTATCACAGCGTACCTGTAGACTCGTCCTGACTGTCACGACCAGCTTCAGCCAGGAAGGGAATTTTCCAATCATTTTGCTCAGGAATGAAACAATGGTGTCTCCATAATCTGGCTTGTGAAATTCAGCCTCATTTAAACCATCGATTAGTATAATGAAATCTTCGTCAGGGATCTTCCTCTCTGAGAGAAAGAGAAGAAGCATTTATTTGAAAGGCCAGACAGATGACTGTAACGTGCTGCAAAAATCGCTGGTGTTTTAAAGCACCGTCAGATATTGCTAAAGAGGAAAAAAGACACAGTAGCAGTGCTCTTCTCGTGATACCTTCATTGCGTATACACACAGAAGTAGGCTCACACGTACACAGTTTCAATTCTTACAAAATACATATTTTAGTTACAACGCACTCAGCTGTGATATCCCACAGATCACACAGCTAAACGTATTTTCAAAAATTACCTCTCCCACAAAGTCCGGTGTTCGATGACGTGAATCAGTAGCTTTCTGGCCAGTTTTCTGAACACCTTATCAGCAGCTCTCTATAGTTTGAGTATTACACTCTCACCCTGTCTTAAGTCAGCCTGTCTTAACTGTGCAACTGCTAAATAAAGGTTCACCAAGTCACCCCTCCCCCGCGCCTCTAGATCCTTCCAATGTTGGCGTCTGCACTTTGGGCACTGGCTTCTGGATCAACTTAAGGTCTGGGCAAGCGTTTTGAAACAAAGCCGAGCCTGATTCACAGGTGAAACAATTATCCGAGGAGAGTAAACCATCAGCTTGCACGTGGGGGAAGGTCACTCAGCGTTTTGGAGGTTCCATCCTCTGCTCAGCAAAGACTGTTCAAACCGACTCTGAACTTCCAGTACAGCGCAGGAGTCTGGTCACAAGCCTGCAGCCAAAGCCTCTTCTATAAATGAGTTGGGGGGAATAAAAATGTTCTACAAAAAGCAAATCTCGGAGGTTTCAGACAGGATCCTTCTGCTGCTGGTGAACACGGTAACCAGCTGATGTAGGCAATGAGGTCAGTGCTTCCACAGCGGGTCCTGAGAGCTGAGTACAGCTTTGTAACTAATGATACAGACTCTTTTGGACTTGCATCTTAAGCTCAAGTGCTACCTTCTCAGAGGTAATCTTGCCTGATAAAGTAAAAAACGGGTGGGAAATGGGACATCTGAGCCTACTGTGGCACAGGCTATTAACACATACTACAGACTGAGCTGTACAAAGTTTACTCTTCTTTGTAATTCACTGTGGATTAATCCTGCTATCAGCAAGCTCAGCATTCCCAGCAGCCGGTGAGCTTTCCTCTTTGACTTTAAATCGCATCAGGAAATTTTCTATAAAAACCCAGCACAAGATGTTCATCGATGAGATGAGCCATCTCTGTAGTGTTCCAGGGAGAACAGAAACACCTTGCGCCAGGCACTGCTGAGCATCTTGTCCTTGCCTTACGTTACCAAGTTGCATTTATTTCCTAACACGCTATTAATATCCATATGAAAAATGTGTATGTTGAATTTAAATTACCATAGATCCTTTTTCAGTTAACTTTTCAGTAAGATTACTGGGTGTATTAAAAAATACTCTCTGAAATCTGGGACTGAATATAGTGCCTGAGTTTTATACCCACATCTCATGTTTCTTATAAAGCCTAAGGGAGAGGGGAGAAAGCAGGGGAAGAATCAGAACTTTGTTCTCCTATATATTATTTAGATTCCTTGAGATTCAAAAAAAATATATTTGAGAAACATGAATCTAACTTTCTCAGTGACTTTCACCATTAACGGCTGTGCAATAATTTTGTCCCAGTAGCATTAAAGCTTCAACAGCACCTTGTAAAAGACCTGCTGATATATTTACAGAGTCTTAAATGTTATACATTTTAAAACCAATTTCCAGACACTGTTCATTTTGTTACAAAACACTTGGTGCAAATTAGCTTGCCAGCACTCTCCATCAGCAAGGCTGGAAGATGGGAGTCCTGATCATTGGCTCCATTGGAGCTGTATTGAGTGCAGAACCCAAGAGAAAAAAAAAAAGCAAGCTTTTATATAAAATTTTTCCACCCTGCAGAATTTGGGACCAGATGGGGGTCAACCTCTTTGGCAAGAAAAATAAGCATCCTCTGAAATGCTCTGAACTCAAGAGCTGGAATACCTCCCAAGGAGTTACTGTAATAACCAGGAATTATTTTCCTTTAGAGCAATTTAGAGCAGTGGTTCCTAAATGTATCTTTTGGGGTTTTTTTTTTTTTTTTTTTTTTTTTTTTGGTTGGGGTTTTTTTTGGTTGGTTTTTTTTTTTTTTTTTTTTTGGCCAGGATTGTTGGTAGGGAAGAGTAGCCACATTACTCCTACAGTGACATTTCTCCATGCCAGGAAAATCAACTGCTGTTGAGCTGTGCTGGCTCCGTGTGTGCCTTGTGCCTGGCGGAACCACGCGTGTTGGCCCCAGATGCTGCTGCTCACGGTTTGGCCGCCGTGTTTTGAAAAGCTGATGGGAATAACGAGGCTTTGAATCTGGGAAAAGCTGCATCTATTTCACATTGGCTCCTACATGGTGATATGTAGGGTGGGAACAGAAAATTATCTGGACTATTTTTGCAGCCAACTTGCAGCACGCCACTTTAATAAACATTGTTTTGCAGGACAACAGAGTCCTGAACCCTGCAACGCTCTGCCAGTTCTCATGGCAATGAGCGAAGAGCTGAAATTCAGGGATTGTCACCACGGATCAGTTCTATCTTGCAGAAGAAAGAAAGAAAAGGAGACAAAACCAACGCTGCGTCAGAAAAAGCTCTGAAGTCTCATCAGGACAAGGCTTGTTACCAGTTCCCCTCGAAGCCTCACACGGGGTGTCTGTAGATTTGTATAGTATCAGCTCTTTTGGTGAGAGCTTCAAATTCTCAGAAACTGAATAATGGCAGGGAAAGGGAAAAACGTTCACCCCCTAAACGAATAAATCAGGACAGAGCCGCGCATGGAAATTGCTGCTTGTTTTCACCCTCAACGCTGAGGCCAGGCTTGGGACGGGGAATAAAGCAAGAGAAGAGGGAGCCACGCACAGCTGTGGGCATCGCTCCACCTCCAGCCCCCAACGGGAGGAGCCGGACGGTTAATCCTGCGCTTCCAAACAAGCACAATGGCACGTTCTCAGCATCCCCACATCCCCCCTCTTGCCTGCAGCCCCTGAGATGCCACGCAGGAGGATTCACCTACCGCTTCGCTTAAAGGCTCAGATGCCACCAAGCAGCATTTTTTTTTTAAATAATAATTGCAAAGCGGTGCACAGGGCGAGCGCAGGGAGCGTCATGACCGTACCTTTGTGCAGGTTCTCCAGGGGCTCCAGGACCCCCCTGCGAAAGGAGGCCATGGGGTCCTGCACGCAGGAGCGCAGGCTGAGCATGCTCTGCAGGTGGGGCTCCCGCAGCAGCTGCTCCCGGTAGGCGACGAACTGCGGCGAGCGGCAGAGCAGGGCGGCCACGTTGTGCACGAACTCCGGCACCAGGCAGGTGTAGGCGTTGTCGGCTTGGCAGTAGTGGTAAGCGACGACCTAGCACAGAGGAGAAGGACAAAAAACCACATCTTCGTCAGACGCCAGTCGCAAGTTGTTGAAAGCAGCGCGTTGTGTTGGGTGAGTTCGATGCCTTCTGGCAGGCGAAGTCTTTAAGAGTACCGAGCGTTAACCACCCGTGACAAGAATCCAGACGAATCAGTTGGTAAAAACAGGCGCTGATCCTGAAAAATGACTGGACCTGCCACTTGAGGAATAAATGAAATTAAGCCGTAGCTGCTTGCAGAGACGGAGAGTGACAGTAACTGACATATCCGAAGCGCTGCACTGAGCAGGGAGCAACAGGACTGTGCTCCAAGCTCCGCTTAAGGACTCGACATCAGTAATGACTTGTGATTGTTTTCTTGAACTTATTTTTTATTTGCTGTTTTCAAACGTCAAGCCTGGCAGAAGCAGGCAGCGAGTGCTAGCTGCGCACCTTACAGCAAGGTAGCACCTGCAAACGACAGATGCCCGTGACTGGGGGAATGTCAGGCTTACTATATGTCACTCATCCACTGTAATCGCATTCTTCATTCAGAAAATTAATTTAATTATTAAAAAGGGGAAAAAAAAGGGGAAAAAGAAAGGAAAACTTCCTCTTTTCCCAGGTCATCTGTCTTCCCAGCTCTTCAGACTCTGCTAGAACCCACTAAATTCTGCCCATGTATTAAAATCGGCAGAAAACCAGTGCTATCTCCTCAGTCCAATCTGCCAACCTTCCTGTTTTCTCCCGCAATATCAAACCAGGCTCACCAAAACCCCGCTCTGCTTGTATAGCACCGGGCAGGCTGCACAGCACCACCAGCACCCGGCTCCTGCTCCCTGGCATCAGCGCCCTCGCAGAATTGCTGCCCGCCTGGTGCCAGCCTCTGCCAGGTCAGCAAGCTTTTCTCCAGCTCCCATTCACTGGGTTTGTTTTTCAAAGGTCGCTGACGGTATCCAAAAATATCCCAGCAAGGCAGGTGGGATCAGTTTTGTACCAAAATGCCCGCTGCCCGGGAGCACTGTACGTAAATACTGCAAAATAAACTAAATTTCTAAACGTGGGAAGGACAACGTAACTGAGGACACCGCGCACACGAGATCGCCGTGGCCTCTCCGGGGGCCGTGTCAGCTCGGATGAAAGGTGGCCCGTGGCCTGTGGCCGTGGTTAGGGGCTGCTGGCCCTCCACCTGCAGTGACCAGCCCTGGCTGGCAGCCAGCTCCAAGGGATGGGCTGGTGCATCCCACCAGGGATGGTACCAAGAAATGAAAACATCAGGCTGGGGGGTCCTCACACATTGGTGGCTCAGCACTGGCTTTTAATTTTAAATAGAATCATACGTAATTACCAGTGGGGTATAATGCAATGATTTCCTCTAACAGCCAAAACGAGCTGTGATGCATACAGCGATGATAACGCCAGGTTGTTATTTCAAGCATCAAGCCCTAATACATGTGCTTAAGCTTTAATGGTTACCTCCCAATTCCTAACAGAATTTTTCCTATCAGCCAGTTAAAATATAATTTACTGCCTTAGAGAACAGCACCAGGTAAAGTAATAATAAAGGCACTGATTTCTTTCCAACAATCCTATTTATATGGGGATTATAACTTGTGGATTCCACAGTCTGAAGTCCTTAAGCAGCTGTCCCTTGATACCGTGTTCCCAGGAACAGGAATCAAGTTGCTGTGTGCGGAGCTCTTATTTCCCACACAATAGGTGTGCAGGCACACAAATAAAAGTCACTTTTTTTATGAGAGGCCAATTAACTTCTCCCAGGAACCTAATGGAAGTCATGGAAGAGGGACACAGCTTGTACCCACGATAGGAATGGTCACCGCTAGACACCGGGACATACTTACAGTTACAACTCAATTAATTTAAGCCCCTTCACATACATTCTTGATCCTTATACTGGATTTACTGGTATACTGACTAAGCCTTAGGCAGTGAGATAATGCAATGCTCAATAGGGGGATCTGAAGCTAAACCAGTAAGCAATGAAGATTTTGCAAAGGCAACCGAAGGGAAGACATGATGATGTTCTCAGAAAAGCAACTGTGCCAAAATTTCCTCTTGATGTTATTTATTCTCCGTGACATTTTCTCTATCTTCAAATCAAAGAGAAGCTGCCAAGAGCCAGGGCTGCAAGCGGAGCCGGGTGCTAGAAACCAGGCTCCTCGCTTACACAACCAGGGCTGGGTGGGAAACGCTTTTCTCATCTTGTAAAACTTGTCAAGGTTTCCAAGCATTTCCCTGTTCCACCCTCGGGAACGAGAGCGGGGTTAGTGCAGGATGCGAATGGAAGAGGCTTCAGGACAACCCCTCGTCCCCCGACCAGTCCAACCCCTGTTCTTTCTCCCTCTGTATAGGTGAGCACCTTTAATGCCTGGCCACTGATGCTCTGGGGAAGGTCTCTCTCCAATTATTTTACTTTACATACTTTAGTAATTGCTCGAGGATCCAGGCAGAGTGATGGATTACCATCTCCACTGCTCAGAATTCTCTTCTGAGACGTGGGAGACCATGCCCCCACCTTGAGCTGCATCTGAAATGATCACTCAGTACACTGGTTGTAATTCTCGGGGGTTATTAGTCTCTTCTCCTTTTGCTCAACTGGACAAGCCAAGAAGTACACCCAAGATTAAAAAAAAAAAAAAAAAAAATAAAAATTTGTATAGCCTGGAAACGAACTTTTCATTGAAGAAGGTGCTCTCAATAAAAGCTTCATTTTCCATAAATTGAACTACTCTGATTGAAAAAAAACTGCTTCAAAACTTCCAACCATCTCTCATCATAAACAAAATCCTTGAATTAAACATTTAATTTTATCTAGAAACTGTGTTACAATATATGAAACCACCAGGGAACAGCAGACTCAACCAAAGGTATGGGCATGTCTGGACACTATGACCAACAAACAATTTATTTTTGTCTGACACAATTTAAAGCATAATTTTTCTAACCATAGTTTCAATTTGAACTTTGTCATCATGTAGCACTAAACCCTATAAACGCTAAATTGGACCTCCAAAACTTTTAAATCTTTATTTTAGCCATCAGGTTTGTCAAATGATGTTTACAAGGCTGGAAGGTAAAAAAATCCTGATTAAATTTAAATCGCCAGATTGCAAACAAAGTCTATAAGCAACCCCAATGCAAGAGAAGAGGATTACAAGAAAGGGTGTGGAAAGGAACACCTAGATCAAGGGAAGCGTTCGAAATACATTTGTCATTTTTGTAAGGGCCGAGAACGCGGTGTCGACAAGTCGAGAGACTCCACGCTGAGAAACCGATGCATTATGTTGTTTATATTAAAATATCAAATATCAAAAGTTACAAACTTGTATAATTTCCTTTCTTGCTTGAAAGGGAGCTTCAATAATTCACACTTGTATGGTGCGTATTTTACTTGCACTGATTACCTACCTCCTCTCCTAAAATGATCTGGAGAGCCTAGCTGGCCTCACAGCAAAGAAGTACATTTATCCTGAGCTTTTTTGGTAGCCAATTTTTTTAAAAACACCAACCACATGTTACATGGCTTGAGAAACACCAGAGGCGGTGAAGACAGAGCACTGCCTCTAACAGAGCATGGCCAATGGTCAACACAGCACCATTCCCTACTGAGGTGGGGTCAAGGAGCACCAAACCTCTCAGACGCGACACAACCTTTATCTTCTTAACTGTTAAAGCGGAACTACGAAAGGCACCATTCCTGTTCTCTTCAGGTGTTAAATCCAGGAGGTCTTCAGGAGTCTCTTCTCCAGCCCTTCCAACACCAGCCACCCTCCTCTCTTCCACAACCACTTCCCATTTCTCCCTCCATCCATGCCCACCTAACAACCTTCACCCTCCCACCACCCTCCCTGCTGCCCTCCCGTTTGGGTCCACCCCTCGGCCCACCCCTTCTTGGGTGCAGGACTTGGCAGCAGCATCCCACGCCGCCGTGGAGATGCCACGCGCCTGCGGGCAGCTCTGCTCCCCACCCAAAACGCTCCTTTAAATCACGGCTGAGCTGGCCCGTTTCACCTGCCTGGGCTCAGCTGAGTGGATACGGAATTCCATGGAATCGGAAAAAATGGGAGACCTCCTCATATAGGTTGGGACCTAGGAAAACTGCTGCTGGGAAAAAAAGGAAGCTTCACGCCTGCCAAAGCAAAGCAGCGATTGCGAGGATAACGGCAAGCAGCAGCACAAGGGAGGGGAAGAGCCGCACGACGGCAGCAGGAGGAAGGGGCTGGAGGGGGCACAGAGCGAGGAAAACCGAGGCACAGAGAGACTGTGTCTCACCTATGAAATACGGAGGGAGAGAAGAGAATGAACTGCGAAGGGAGGGAAAGGAGAGAGAAAATGATGTGTCGGGAGAGGCAGGAGATAACAGCAATACAAGGGCTGGAAGGACAGTGTGAACATCAAAGGAGAGAGAGGGGCTGGAGATGGCTCAAGGGAAATCAGTTATTTTTACTTAATAGGACAGGCCAATTCTAAGCAGTTCTCTGGCACTATTTGTGAAAAAGAACATCCTCCAGTGACGACGCATTCCTTTGACATTGCACCTCTGCCACCATTTGCCTCGGCATCCTTCTGTACGTGTGCCGCGCAGGGAGGCTGCTCTGCCAACCCCCCCTAAAAGCACGAACCTCACAGACTCCTGAGCTCACAACAACACCCCAGCTCCTCCTGGTCCCTTAAAGGGCTTCAACGATGTATTTTAACTGTATTCCCTCACCTAATAAAAGATTTATCTTTTTTTTTTTTGACCCATACAAAATAGCTTCAAATAAATTCAGCGTAATGCTTTTCCCTGCCAAAATGCCACTTGCCAGGCGTAACGCTGGTTGCAACGATGTAAATGGAAATCAGCACTGCTGAATTTTATCCATTGCACATGCCCGTGCGTGTATGTGGTGACCCAGTTTATTGGGAGCATTCGTTACTTTTACACAGCCGAGTACGCCAGTAAATGCCCTCTGAAACTCATTAGTGGCACAGGGCATCGGGGCGCAGAAGTAATGAATCCCTCCACCTCTGCGTAAGGTAGGAGTACTCACGTTCTCTGTGTATGCCTGCAGCGTTGCTAACGACCCTCTGGCTGATGGCTGGGAGGACGGGGCACAGAGGCTGGCAGCCACCAGCCGTGCTCAGCACCAGCCCAGCGCGCTAATGCGGCGGGCGCAGAGCTCCTCCACCAGCTGCTCCGCGCAGGGTACGACCCATTAGCGCAGCGGAGCTGCCTTTCAGCTCCATTTGTTTAAGTGCTGCTGCTACAACCCACCACACAGCATCCAGAAGCCCAAAGAATATCGCTGTTCAGTGGGTTATTCAAAACTGCGGAGCGAATCCATTAAAAAATCCTCTGCGAGTTAAAGGATAAAACCTGCAGGGAAAATGAGGAAGGTGACCCCGACCAGAGGGGACACGGCTCATGCCTCTTCCTTTGAGCTGAACTAACCCCACCTGGGGCTATCGTACCTCGGCGTGGCACGGGTGCCCCTCGCTGAATGGCAAAGGTCACCGAGGACACGTGCCTGTGGGTCAGGATTTTCAGCCCAGGCCAGGGCTGGGGAAAGCCTCTCCACTTGCCCGTGGGAAGGGGCCAGCTCTGGATGAGCAAGGCAGAGCCACCACCCCTGGAGGTGTTTAAAAGACGTGCAGACGTGGCGCTCGGGGACACGGTTTAGTGGTGGCCACGCCAGCACTGGGTTTACAGTTGGGCTCCATCAGCTGAAAGGTCTTTTCCAACCAGAAGGATTCCATGATTCCAGGTCATGCTCCAGCTGAGATGCATTGTTCCCAGTTACAGACGGCCTGGCATCGTTTAGAGACAGGCAGCACCAAGGGGACAGCGTGCGGTGACATAGCGATGGTCACCCTCCTCCCCTAGCTAGAGAAGTAACGTTGGGAAGTATTGTAATGGGTCAGACTCAAACAGCAAAAGGCAGGGAAGGCAAAGAGCAACACGGGAGAGGTGTGCAGCGCTGCCTTCTTAGGGGATCTCGGCTTTACAACCCTTCCTGATCATATTCACCACTTTTTTTTCCCCAGTGTCACCTTACAGTCATTCCGCAGCACCAGGCGGGATGCCTACCAGCGCTCAGCAGCGGCAGAGGGGGTTGCAGTTACGCGAAGCGACGCGCTCAGCAGCGTGCGGCCAGCTCCCCAGGCAAGCTGGTACGCGCCTACCGCAGCGAAGGAGCCAAGCCTAGCCTGACGCGTTGGCATTGCCGAAAAACTGGCAGCCTGCTCATAGTCGGAGGGTAGACTTGACAGAAATTCAGCAATCCTGCAAGCTTATTTCCGTAATACATGCATATATATTAAAACAAAAGACTAACCAAGCAGCTTTGCAGAAATGCTTATGTTTTATTTGCAAGTGTCAAGGCGGGTGTTGCAATGTTGAGTAGTTTTATTCATGACTTTTGAGGGTTTGCCAGGTCTGGCAAGACAACCGCTCTCGTCCTCCTTCCCCGCAAGGCTCCCTACTCCGCGCACGGCACAAACCCCTGCTGAGACCGGGGACTGCAGAGAAGCCCCCCCGGCAAGGAGCGCTCCGCAGCCCACTGCTGGGAGCTGGGGGCTGATCACATCCCCACGTGCCGCCCCGTGTCCGGTGGGAAGCCCCTCGGCAGCCCCTCGGAGGCAGGAGAGGCCCCTGAGTGAAAGGGAAAAAAGGGACTTGTGCCAGCTCGGTTCCCAGCAAGAGGATTAATGTGACTTTTAAAATTAGGAAATTGATTCACAGAAATCTCTGCCTAATATTTTCCTCGCAGGGAAGTGGAAGGCAAGGCGGTTACCTCCTGATGCCTCGAGTCTCCTGGCATGCTTCTTCATCCCCGCCTGAAGAACAGCCCCCAGCACCATCCCAGCACAGCCCCTGGTGTGACAGCAAGACTTTGAACGTTCCCTTGTAAAAATATTCTCCCTCCACATACCCAGGATAAGCACAGGGCTGCCAGAGCAGACCGAGGGGATGCTCCAGGTAGACCACTGTACCGCCGGTATTTTATCCACTAACCTCTCGTGGCAGGGTCACCCCGCTTCCATTCCCAAATCTGGGTAAGATAGGCTGTTGGGAAGAGAAATGAAACAACGAACAGAGCAATCCCTGTTCGAAGCTCCTTGGTTTCTCTCATTCTTTCAGCAGAAGCCACCGCAAAGCCTGAGAAGCACCCAAGCCTTCCAACCGTGGTTGGCACCCGCACGCCAAGAGACGCCGTTTCTGGCCAAAGAGGGACCTCTGCAGCCGCTCACCAGTGGCCGGGGGGAAGGGAATCCAGCTATCAATTTGAGAAACAACCCAAACCATTTTATTTGCCTTTATTTCTCTTCCTGAGGCTTGATAACCATCTGGGTTTGATGGTTTTCTCCTCCCGGGACCCACCGGTGAGGATAACTTCATGTAACTCCTGAACCAGTTGGATACAGTTTTCCTGGCAGTTTTTGTGGACAAAAATCACACCCGATACTGGTTTTTCAAGTTGCCATATTTCTAAGCATTCTTCTCCCTTAGCTGCCTGACGAATACTGAACTAGAAATCATGGGTGACTTCAAAGTGCTCTCGAAGAATACAACAAAACACCGCGCTTCTGCAGCACGGCCAGGCTGCGGGGAGCTCCTGCTAGGCAGCCTTCGGTTACTGATTGCTAAAATTACTGATTTCTCCATCTCTGACAGCAAGAGCGAAAAGCAACGCTTGCCCCCAAGAACTTAACTGCCTGAAAAACAGGCAGAAAAGTACAACCCTGAATAATCCAGAGGAGGAAAAGCAACTGTTCACCTTTCATTTCTGTCATCATAAACACACAACTTCTGAGTTTTGGGCTAAGTGACATTTTCAGAAGGAATGGAGTGGGTGAGAGGGACGGCGTGCTTCCCACTAGCATTCTGGAGCCTGCACCAACCCTTACCTTCAGGCTGTCAGTATATTATTAATCTGCTTTCGTAACGATCTCCATTTCGTTAGCACAACGACCACAGCACAACCTGAGAGCATCCTGCTCTGCTCAGTGCAAGCACAGGTGGAACATCTGCACACAGCTTTATCCAGCTCCTCACACACGCTTCCTATTTCTCCAAAAATACTCCCGACAATCGTGGTTGTCCATCACTGTCAACACTTTCTTCCCGAATTCCATTCTGACTCCAGCCTTACTGCAACCATAAACCACGCAAGTCCAAGAAATACTTTCCCAACCAGGCTAACCTACGGGTCAGTCCTTCCTTCACGTCCACTTTTTCCTTCAGCCAGTTGAATAAAATCTGCTTTAAGTAGGCCATCAGCCATTCTTTTTTTATGCCACAGCTATTGGTAACAGGAATATGCTGCTCTCCTCTCCCTTCCTCCTGCACCAAAGGACGTGGCGCTTTTTATTCCTTCTTTTCTTTTATAGATTAGACTTTGGAGAGCCTTTTAGCTTATCTACATGAAAGGTTTTCCTGAACTGTCCCCAGGACTGACTGTTGGAGAATGGGGCATCAGACATTCAGATCAGGCAGCTAAATCATTTTAACCAACTATTTCTACTATTGTCCACCAAGCCGTTCAGTCTATCCGCTCTGTTCAAGAGTTCAGCATCTTCAAAGCCTCTTATGAACAACAAATTCTCATGATCTCTCAAAGGCGAGCTAAATGCGTGTGATCGAGTTTCCGAACGAGGCGATCGCACACAGAACAAAGAGCTCAACGCTGTTATTTTAATGGATTTTCAATTCTGTTGCCAGGTCAGTAATCCTTTTTCTCCCAGTGTCACTCAGAGACTTCAAAAAAACACAGCTGGGGTGGAACAGTCAGTGTTTGTTTTATCTAGGAGGACATCATATGGCATGGTTCTTTCTAAGAAATCAATTTATCTGCTGTTGACAGCAAGTATTCATCAGCAGTGATGCTGAGTTGTACTGCTCAGGAGGTTACTAAGAGTGCACTGGGCACATGAATTCCAGCTATCAATTTGAGAAACATCCTAAACCATTTTATTTGCCTTTATTTACCTTCCTGAGGCTTGATAATCCATCGAACTTAGTGTTTGCAGCATGCTGCACAGCAGTTCTGGAAAAGGCTCGGATGCAATAAAACCAGAATTGTTGTTTATGATAAAGAATCAGCAGCAGGAACACAGAGCTCCAAAAAAAAAAAAAAAATTAAAAAAAAAATATTCCTATGCTTTCACAAAATCTTCCCTTTGTGGTAGCATCCAGGCACACACTGCAGCACTATCTGGAAGCCAACTGCTCTTGGGGGTTGAGAAACCCAAGTGACACCTGCCAGCATCAGGTATCAAAGGGCCGTTATCTGCATGGATCACCCTGCTTTTAGTAGCCAGGGAAAGGGAGGCAAGCAGATGAGATGCTGGTCTCCAAGGATGCCAGCGAGGCTAATGGCAAAGCTGGGAACAGACCCAAGGTCTCGGAATGCTGAATCAAGCCGTGCCGCTGCTGCTCTGACTCCTCCCGGGAGCTGTTTGCTAAACGCTGTGAAGCTTCTCAGAAGTTCCGCGCGCTGCGTCAGCTCTTCGGGCAGAGGCGGCGAGCTCAAGCGCTCTGAGGTCAGCTCACCAGCCTTGGCATCCGTCTTCTCAGGAAGGCCCGATGTCTGAAAGCCGGTGACGGTTATTTCTGGAATCTGCCTGCATTTACAGTGCTTGAAATTTACGGGGAGATGAACGATGGCACACAGTCAGTAATCCCGCAGCGAGCGCAGCAGCCTCTACATCTTCCCAACTCATTTGTCATGTTCTGACAGCAAAACACAGGACTGGTTTTGCAAAAAAATTTTGGCTGGGGGATCAGTAGGGCTTTAGAGCCCTCCTAAAGGAGTCTGCAGCCGAGGTACAACAACCTATTTTTACTTCGGTTTTGGCTATAAAGATTGTTTCTTGCTCTTTTCTCCAGCGATCAGAGATGCAAAAAGGCTTCGGTGCGTGATCTATGTACTGGATGTGATACGCTGTTTGAAAGAGCCGTTACCCCTTACCTTTTCCAGGAGGAAACCGAAGCTAAAACTGTATCCATTTATCAACTGCATACGCAGCAGGATTACTTAAGCACTCAGGGGAAGAAAGCCGAGATAGTTGAGGTATTTTAAGCAGAGAGAGCACACTTTAACGGCCCTTCTGGTAGTCTGTAAGACTTAAGATTTGCAAGGAATACGATGACTAATGTGTCCTGAACAAAACCAGACCTGGGCACGGCATTCCTTTCGGGAACTCCACGTGGAAGCGGAGAACATCAAGCCTTATGTATTTACGCTGATTTCGCACGCCCTGCCTCGCCATCTGGGTGCAGCAGCAAAGCAGACAGGACAAGGCAGTATCTGGCACAAAAAGCCAAGCCAAACACATCCTGGTAATAATTTAGAACAAAGACTTTGCTTGGTATTTTCCTCTCCAAAGCGGGAGCAGGCAACAGGAGAGCATGAACTACTGCCCTCCCCTCCAAAGGTGCAGGAGCAGCAAATCCTCGGATTCCAAAGCAACAGAATGGAAGCAGCGCTAAATCCTGGCAATACGATACAATTCAAGCTGTAAATCTCACCTACCGTAAGTGACAGCTACATACAATCGACTCCGGTGATTTGAGCATCGCTCAAAGGCCATGATCTGTTTTGTCGATGCCCTTCGTCTGGGACAGAGTTGATTTTCTGCTCCGAAGCCACTGCAGGCGCCGGGCTCTGCGGCTGAGTAACCTCTACACTCAGTCAAGGAGTTTTCAGTTTCCCAGGCCCTGCCACGGAGGAAGCTGGGGGGCACAAGCAGCGGGAGGGGGACACAGGCAGGAGTGACCCCAGTGGCCACAAGGCCACACAGACTGTGCGTAACCTGGGGGGAGCTGGCGGGGCCGCCGCTCGCACGTGGGGGCTGGCTGGGCACGGCCGGGCGCGTGGTGAGCAGTGGTACGGTGCACCACTGGGGTCCTCTCCTTCCCTTCGGGTTTCATTCCTCTCCCCCCTTTTCATGATAATTGTTATTATTATTATAAGGTTTTCCCCTATATATATTTTAATTATTAAATTCTTCCGATTTCAACCCTCAAGTTTTACATCCCTTTCGCATCCTCCTCCCCATCCCTTGAGCACGTGCGTGCGTGTGCCTGCGAGCGGCTGTGTGGCGCTTGGTTTCTGGTTGGGGTTAAACCACGACAGTCACCTTTTCCCCAAAACGCCCGAGCGCACACAGCAGTAACGCTCCCAGCCTGCGCCTTCACCTGCCGGTCGATACCAGCTCCTTCCAGAATGAAACACTGGTCAAACACTGGGCAATTTTGTTTTGCAAAAATAAGCGCAATAAATTGCAATTATTCTGGTAACTATGTCATATTGTAACATTTGTAAGGATGAAGTGTGATGGCTGGGAAAGACAAACTCCGGGAGTAGAAGGGGAGTGTATTTGACGTAATGGGAATTTCATTTTACAGAAATAACTTTCCTAGGACAATAAAACCTGTTCCAGAAGTTTTTCTCTAGACTCTCCCAGCCAGCGTTTGAACGCACCCATTTTCCAACGCACCAAGCGATGTAAGGCAGGAGACCTTCCACCAGGGTCCATCCCCAAGGACCAAACCATCCCGAGACGAGCGTTCCCGTACCTGCGAAGCCAGCCGCCGCATGGCCTCCTCCTGGCGCCGGCGCATCTCGGGGGTCCCCGGGCAGCTCCCGCTGGTGATGGACGAGTGAGCAGAAGGTGGCTGGGTTAAGGGCAGCTCTCGGTTGGCATCCACATCTGTCCCAAGGGAAGAGGTTATGAATCGCTACAGGATGAGCACGACCCACGTTACTATTACAGACTAGGCAGCTGCTGTTTTCTAGCAGGTCACGCACGGCAATTTAAGTACCACGGGTCCCCTGGTTAGGATTTCGGGCAGCAAGAGGCTGCCAGACCGTCCAGCCAGGCCAGGGGCTCCCCAAGAAACTTCTTTTGGAAGCAGCACTTTTGGGAAGGGCTGCTAAGACAAAGCATTGAGCTTGTCTTATTCATCTTCTCCCCTGTCATTTCATTGACTTTAAAATAATCACAATAATTGAGCGAACTGTGCTCTCTCGAAGGTGCGCTCTGTCTTCAGGTTTGGTGTATTTTAGGGCACTGCTCTCCTACGCTGCGGTTCTGCCAATAGATCTTCTCTTGTTATGAACAATCGCTTGTTAATTTTGTTCCCAGCCCTTCTTCAGCGGAGACAGCCAATTTCTCTGAATTATGTGCCTATTTTATAACACAAATAAAAGTAGAGCCACGGCTAACATATCCATCTGAAGCCCATTAATATAATCAGAGGGAGAGAAGCAGGAGTAGCACCAGGACCTGGAAAAGGCTTGGAAGCAAATAATGAATTATACTGGCATCATTTCTGTCAGGTTTAACTGCTTTCTACTGTTTTAGCTGTTTCTTTGGCAGCAGTTGGCTTTACCAGCACATTGCTACCACAGCCCTTTCACCTGCCCTTTGCGGGTAACATTTTCAAGCCACTCTTCGCTCATAGGTACTCATGTGGATTATTTTTGAATGAGGCCAAGACATACAGGAATCGATGATGTCTAATTCCTGCTTTCTTTATTTCAGGAAGGTTTCAAAAGCAACATTCCTCTTAAGTGCAGTCTGTACTGGCAGAGGGTTTTCCTGAATGGACTGCTGCAACGCACCCTTGAGCTTGACTTGAAATCCTAATGCAAACAACGATGCATTTAATGGCAAACAACAGAGCAGGATGACTGCTGCCTGCATAATTGAACCCCGAATGTGCTAGCGATGATGCACATTCTTGATTTTGAGCATGCAACACCACCCTCACCTGTAGTGTTTCTCTGAGACAGGAATTAAGAGTATGAGGCTGTGTGTGCCAGTTCACTAATGCCGACAGCACAACTGCTGGGTCAGGTCGCCTGATTAGCACTCACTGTTAAACACAGACTTCACCAAGCATAATAGATTTTACTTTTTTTATCAACGTGTGAAATCAAAGGCACTCACAAAACAGTTATTATCTTCTACAGCTAGACTAGGATGTGTGATCTCTTTAGGAAATAAAGTCAAATCAGTTGATTGATTCTGAAGGTCTCCATCCCTGTAAGTAACACTGAGGAGTCGTTCAGCTTTCACCTTCATGGACAGCAGCGTGTGAGCTGTGACCAAGGACCTTCGTCCTTTGTGCACAGAGACAGATGTGGGGCACCTTCTCATTGGAAATACCCAAGCTTTCAGTTTGGAAACAGTTAAGTACAGCAGTCTCTTTAATCTCCACAATCCCTCTAAGCAGACCGGGGAGACATACAGTTGCTGCACTGCAGAGCTGCAGCGAAAATACAGGAGCAAGCCCTGCCTTTCACTACGCATCGTTCATTTCGCTCTGACAGGCGACACTATCCAACATGCCATCGTTCGGTGACATTTCAGGTATTTCGACATGGCTAAGAGCGCTGCATTCCAGTGAACAGATCTACCTGACACTGAGATACAGTGACCTAGATCCTTAAAGATACCTTTCGCTACCTAGCCCAGTATTTTTAGTCCTGTCTTACTCACTTACTGAGAGCTGAATGACTTTAAAATGTTGTCATCTCTACCTGCAAACATGTCAGCACAGAGTGATGTGAATGGGATGGGACCACAAGAGGTAGAGAAATCCTGAGTGCTGAGCCTGCACAGGCTTGCAATCCATCCTAAACATTTATACCATGATAAACTGAAATAAACAAACCATACGGGAAGGAGAATGCACCAGAGTGGATTTGTAATAACAGAATATTGGCAATTAAAACTGGGAGTCTTCCCAACTGGAGAAAATCTGTGATGTTTCTAAGCCAGAGAGATAAGAGACAGACTATTTTGACTCTTCAAAAAAGTAGATTTGGAGCAGGAGCAGTATAAATATTGCAGGCAGGTGCGTCCTTTGCTTGGCAACAAAGACCAGCCTGAGGAGGAACGGGATCTTTCCAGCCAAAACCGTTACAAAAGCTGATGGGAAAGGTCTCTGGTGTTTGAAGATGTGCGTGCTGCTGTACTTACGTTTGGGGGAGGCGTGTGGGCTATCAGAAGCAATCTGTCTCATCCGTGTGCCGTGGCAACTGAGCGCAACCAGTCTGGAGATGATGGCGGTTTTTCCGAAGCCGATGTTCCCAACGATGACTACGCCTCGGTTGACGCTGGCGTTGGAGCTCTGCAGCTGCGCATCTATCTCGTGGAACACCCAGTCCCGGCCCACGAAGACAGACTCGGTGGTGATGCTGGGCACCTCGAAGAGCAGGGGCTTCAGAGAGATGTCAGGGGGGCGGTAAGGGGCGAAGCGTACTACAAAGGAGAAGCAGAGGGCAAGGACGCAAATGTCAATGCTAACGGTAAAACTATAGTGTGGAAATTGCTGTTTAACCTTCCTTAGAAATCTTCTCATTGCAATGGGTAGAAAAAAATAGAAGCTTGCTTATTACCCACAGGTTTGTTGTTAAAACCGTCTGGCTCACGCATGGCATTTTCCACCGAAGGGGTTCAGAGAATTTTACAGGACGAAGTAGTTTACAGCTAGGGGAGGCATAGCTGGAGAACTGATTTTTTTTGCTCAAAGTCACCATAACAGAAGGCCCTGGCAGGGGCAGAACGGTGTGCTCGCCCAGGGAGCGTGCCCGCCCCCCCCCCCGTACGGCTGCTCACAGGGGTCTGTGCCCGCTCCCATGAGCGCACTCAAAACAGCCTCAGCACTTCGCAGTGTTAAATCCATCTCAGCAGAGTTATCCCAACTAAAGCCCATAAATGACACCAGATTGTTGAGCGGATTTGCCTAGATGGCAATTCAAACATTTCCTCTTTTCACAAGGAAAAGCGGCGTCGCAAGCAACATCGAGGTACCAAGGAGCACAAGAAACACCTCCCCAGCAGACCACGTGTGCTGTGTGGCGCTAACACCTACAAACACGTGCTGTCTTACTTTTCCCATTTTTTTTTAATGCATTAGATTATAATAAAACTATACAACTAGACCCAAACCAGCCTTGAATTTTTTTCAGGAACGCTTCGGGGTGGAGGGAGAGGGCATGTGCCATTCGCTTCATTTGGCACAAGCTGTCGAGGGCAAGCACACCTAAAAGGAGTAACAACCGCGTGCAGACCCGCTGCAAAGATGCTATTAGAAAGACGAGCTCACACGGTCCGCTCTGCCTAACCAGATCTGTAACGGGGAGGTGATATGCATAAATCTATCAAAAAAATTTAAAAAATTTAAGAAGTGAGGGAAGCACTTTGTGCCAGCAGAGACAGTTGCTGGATTTTCCCAATTTACCACCAAAATGGTTTCTTAATTAAAAATGTTCAGAAGGTGGTGGCAGGCGATCCCCGCGGGGGGGGGGGGGGGGGGTCAGCCTCACTGCGCGTTTTAGCTCGAACTGTGAATTTCAGAACAGAATTCCAAGTCAGGGCTAAGTGACGTGGATGGAGCCGCATCCATGGGACACGATTTGGGACCTGGACCTGGTACGGCAGCTCTGAAGGCACCTTCCAACTGCAATACACGTATCACACCCGCCGTTCAACGCGCGGATCGACGCTGATGTGCCTGAGCTGTGCAAAATCTGAGCTGCGGATCGCAGAAGTTGAGCTCAATGTGTTCTGAGTTCACACGGCATGCTGCAAATGAAAACCACCACACAAAATCTAATTGTCTTCATAGCGTATTTCACAAGAAACCCCAGGAAGCTGCAGAGGAGGAGTGCCCCGAGCAGGGCTGCAGCGGGATTTAAGTACAAAATCTACTGGTTTGCTCTGCATTATCTCTTGGCACCATCACGCTCCCGTCACCTACACCAGCTGCTTCCAGCGGAGACCCTTTGGTTCCTTTGAAGTTTTAAAAGCCCTCAGACACTTAAAAGAGCTCACACAACATGCAGGCACTGCTGACTTCTGTCACTTCTTCCCTGCTCGCCCTTGGCCATGGAGGCGCGGGCGGTGGTCTGACCCCGCGCAGACCCCCCTCCCGGTCCGGCTGGGGGCAGCGCTGCCGCACGCCTCCTGCTCAACTTGTTGGAAAGAGTTTATCAAATTGCAGCACTGGGATGCTTTATCTACACGGGAAGAGGTTACCGATGCGCTACCACCCTGAAGATCCCACTGCAAATACAAAGACGTGTTCTTTGAACAGACCAGCGTGCTGGGTCGAGCTCCGCACCTCGGGACGAGCCCCACTGCCAGGCTGCGCCACAGGTCCCTCTGGAAGCTACGGACCCCAGCGGCGTCTGCTCCATCCAGACCAGTCCCAGCATCGCAGACTGGTGGGGCTGGGAGGGGAGCTCCGGGGGTCGCCCGGCCCAGCCCCTGCTAGAGCAGGCTCTCCTCCAGCAGGCTGCACGGAGCTGCCCGGCGGGTCTGGGTGTCCCCAGAGACGGGGACCCCGCAGCCGCTCTGGGCAGCCTGTCCCAGCGCCCCCTCACCCTCAGGGCAGACAAGGTCTCCCTCATGTTCAGGTGGAACTTCCCGCGCTGCAGCTGGTGCCCGTGGCCCCTCGTCCTGGCGCTGGGCACCGCTGAGAAGAGCCTGGCCCCGTCCTCCTGACACCCACCCTCCAGATATCTGTAGGCATCGTCAGATCCCCCCTCCGCCTGCTCCAGGCTGAACAGCCCCAGCTCTCTCAGCCCTTCCTCTAAGGAAGACGCTCCAGCCCCCTCATCATCTTTGCAGCCCACGCTGGTCCCTCTCCAGCAGCTCCCAGTCTCTCTAACTGGGAAGCCCAGTGCTGGCCCCCATCCAGCAGTATCAGGGAGCTCCCCTGACTCCGAGACCCCAGCCCCAGCCCTGCACCCCGATGCCAGCACCACACTCCCTGGGAATCCTCCACCTGATGTCCGCAGCTCCAACCACCTCGAAATCCCTCACAGACCTGGCCAGGAGCTGATCCATTACACCAGAGCTCGAAAAGGGGCTGGGATTTAACGTTACATCAGCTACGCCTAAGGAAAATAGCCTGTATTTAAAAACGTTAGGCGTTTTGAATTTCCTTTTTTTTAACTGATACAGAAAAATGCTGCAGACAGGAGCTGTATTTTCATTCCCACTTGAAAACGATGAATGTGCTGTAAATCTACCCTCGGGTGGAGAAGGCGTTTGAATTGCATGAGCTCCCAAGCAGTTTGTTTGATTCCCCTTGCTGGGGTCTGTCATGTGAGCGCAGCGGGACGTGCTGGCACGGGAAGATGCTGGAGAAGCAAAATCCACGGCGGTGGGAGGGGACGCGGCAGCCGGCTGTGCCGAGTCAGCCCCGGGGCTGCCTGTCCCCATGTCCCCATCACAGCTCCTGCCTGTGGCAGCACCAGCCCGGCTCCTGGTGTCAGCAGGACTGATGGGCTTCCCACCGGAGGATGGATATTGCACGAGCAATAGCGTATGGACGTGGCAGAGATAACCAGCTGTAGTGGTCTGACTTGTGCAGATCAAGCGTTCCAGCAGTGTGTTTGATGAGGGAAATTTTTTGTTTGCATGATGCCACCCAAACTATATAGAGAAAAAGAAATAAAAAAGCCAATTAAATCAAAAGACTCCATTTGGAAACCATCAAGCTAAGAGTTGCGCTTGATAAACTACAGCTTTACTTTATTTGTGCGTGCGTGTATATACGTGACAGGTTGTGTTAGTGAGGGAACAGGTACAAGAACGCCCCTCTGAAAGGCAGAGGTCTAACGGGGACCGAGTGGTCTCAGGGGTAATGCAAGACAGGACGGATTAAATGCAGAGGCTGTGGGACCTGACAAGCTCCTGCTGCAGGTGGTGGGGACCTGGACTCGCACCTTGCTTCCCTTCCAGGGGTGCAGGTGGCTTTGAGGCTGTGTGACAGCTCCAGCTCCAGCCACGCCACCTCAAACAAGACAAAGGACATCCCAAAGACTGGTCTTTACCTGAGTGGACATGACTATCTGCATCGTGGCTGTCACCTGGGAATGGCATATCCTTCCTAAAAAAGGCCTAACAAAATCCCCAGAAGAGACGTACCCACCCACATACCGACAGCCAACGCTCCTGCCCCCCCGACCTGCCAACACCACCAGTCACTGACCACAGCAAAGCCAACCTCTTCTCCTCCAGCCTGGGGGGACACGTCACACCTTCAGGCGTTGTCACCCCAGGGCTCCCGGCGCGGCAGGGGATGCTGGTCAGCATCTCGGCACCAGGGACGCACTCAGTGCCACACTGGTTTGGACAGGAGGGCTGGGAACACGCTTCTTGTCCCACCAGCACCACCTCCACGTGCCAGCAGAAGACATTTCATTTCCCTATGCTGCCTTTGGAAGACAAGTGCAGCATCAACGTTTTCCTAGCTGGACTGTTGAAAGCATTTATGAATAATTTAACACTGCCATTGACTAATTGCAACCATGTGCCAGATCCTCATTAATTCCTGGTACTGTCTGTTGAACCATGCCAAAATTCTCTCGTTACTATTTATTTCACAGCAGCCAGCGGTCCCCAGGCACAGGCAGGGCACAATCGGGGGAAAGACCCCAGAGCCCTGAAGGAATTTTTCAACTCTGATGAAAAAGAGTTGAAAAAAATACCCCAGATCGCAGGGAAAGGAGAACCAGAGAGCAGGAGGGCTGCACCGGAGCGTCAGCGTCTGGGGCAGAAATTAATTAAAGAATAAGCTAATGGAAAGTGCTCCAAAAAAAAGAGGGTAAGAAAGTTCAGGAGTAGCGGGGGAGGATGTGCGCACACGCGTTGGATGAACCCCATTAGCCACTCAACTTCAGTACCTGTGAAAAATCAAAGTACGTGAATAAGCTGCCTTCCCATCCTTGAAAATTTGTCAAATGCTTGCTGGGTTTTATAGTCCTTTTTAATGAAGCATTTTATAGAACATAAGCCAGAGTACCACAGAAATACCCAGAAGTTCTGATAATATCTTAACATAAATTAAACCCATACTTTTCCTGGAAATTACTGTGTGGAGTGGAACAGAACAAGGTCTGGTGGCGTGAAATTTTCATGAGAGTTGATGAAATACCGTGCAACTTCTGTACAGCCCAAGCAATACATTCAAATCCCAAGCTGAAGCATCGCCCACCATACCCATCCTGGTTCCTCTTCTGCGGCTAAAAACTTCCATCACATCAAACCAAAGCTGGCTGTATCATCTGCACGATTGAAAAAAAAAGCCATGGGGCTGGAAATGAGCAGGGGCAGAGTCAGAGCAAGGCCCATCCTGCTACACCGAGAGACTTTTTAGTTATTTTAGCTGTCGAAAGACTCTAAAATGCAAGTTTGGAAATAGTTTGTTTTACAGGCTCCCCCCTCTCTTCAAACGGGATTTTTTTCAGCTACGCTGCCAATCAGCACCCACAGCTCATTAGTTGTTTTACATTTTGTTCTAGATGCGTTTTGTTGCCGTTTGAGCATCCCCGGGTGGAAGATACACCCGGCTGCCGAAAGGGACCGGCACGGAGCGGAGCCCAGGTGGGAAGTGCTTTAATATCTATTAGGGTGAAATGCTGCTCTGAATAACGCTCAGCACCTGCTGTGTCCTTTGTTAAATAAGAACCCATCAATTAGCCAAATGCCTGAGTTTATCTCCTCTGCTTGCTTTAGACTGCAACTTCCAGCATCGTCTTCAATGCATGCATCCAGCAGGATGAGGCCAGTGCCCGTTTTTCACTGGCAGCCTCAAAAGGTTGAACTGGTTTTTAGCATTTTTAAGAAGCTCGTCAAACTCTCTTATGCAAAAGGCGACAGGATTAAACGCATACCACAAGGGGAAAAAAAAAACCCTGCGAGTAAATGATAAAAGACACTTTAAAGAAAAATGCCACTGCCACATCGCTTATCTTGGTAAATAATATACTGGTGGAGTACGAGCCACCCGCTCCTCCGCTCCAAACCTCACCTGAACGCCACGGCTCGTCACACGCTGCAGCAGCGCGCGGGAAAAATACATTAAAAATCACAATGGCAACAGGGGGGGTGTTGTAACACCACAAAATGTTGTTGCCAGCTGGCTGCTGCCCCCCGGCGCCCCGCAGCCCTCGCCGTGTGCTGTGGGTTACGGCGCCCCTGCCCAGCTCCAGCCCCCCCCGCCGCAAACCGCCACGCTGTGTTCACCCCCAGCAGGAATCTGGCGTGCTCCTGCCTTTGCATCGCAAAATTGCTCCCCTGGTTCAATTAATTGATTTAACCGAAAACAGCAGGGACGGTCTCCCATGTGGTTCCTCTCCACCGGGTTTCTTGAAAACTGGGACCATATCCGGGGGCTGCAACGTGTCCCCCCAAAACGGGGCCAGGAATCGCTTCACTTTCAGCCCAGTGCCAAGAACAGAGACATTCCAGTTAAACCCCGTTCAGGATTTCCAGTTGAAACAAAGAGCTTGTGATACTAACAGCCCAGGCAGACCCAGTTTCACAGGAACACCTGGGACACGGAGCATCTGGGGGGGGGGGCACCCACCCCCTCACCCTCCATTTCTTCAATGAAAGTATTTCCAAATAGCAGTGGTCTGGTTTTTTCACATCCTCTTCTTCTCCCTCTCTTTTTAAAAACAGCACGGCACCTCGACCAAGATCAGAAGCAAATTCAAAAAAATTGAAACACTGCTGCTATTCTCATGCAACCTTCACCGAAAAAGGGGGAAAAAAAAGAACAAAAAGAAGAGAGAAAATATGTAGCGCTACATGGTTTTAAAAAGTGTGTCTGGAAAACAATTCGATTCTGTTCCTACAATAAAGTTTAATGTTTTGGATGCAATCACTGCAAATTACGAAGCCTTGGCAAGCTGCTCCCTTCGAACATATGGAAATTTTGTCTGTCAAACTTTGCTTTCTTCACTTTCTGCCTGCTAATACATTTTTATAACCACCTCACCAGCCAGTATGATTTCATTACAGACTGCGATCCAAAGCAACACAAATCCACTTTTTTCTTCTAGTCAGGGGCTCGTGCATTTGGTAGAGATCCCGGCCGGGCTGTAACAGGGCACGCTCGGGGTGCTGAGCGAGAACCCAGCCTGCCAGCCCTCCCGCTCCTCAGCTCCTACCCCAGGATGACAGGCACTTGCAAAAAAAAAACCACCAAAAAACCCCAGAGAAAAGGAAATTTTCATGTACTGCTAGCAGAAACCCTTCTGCCTATGTAAGGGGAGAACAAACAAGTCCGATGGGACAGCAACGACTAGAAAAAACCCCAAACAAGCCCTCTCGGATATTTACTCATCTGTGCAATGCCGAGCGATGGGGACCCAGCACTAAGCTGGATCTGCTGCGGACGCGGGGCTGTCACGGGCATCGCTTCAGGCCGTGGCCAAAGACCACGCTCGGATTAGGGGGGATGGAAGCGGTAGGGTGGGCTCAAACCCCGGGGGCACGGGGCGAGTCTCGTGGAGTTGCCTGAGAATAAACAAAATGCTAAAATGTCAGCCCTGGCTCCTCTTCTCATTGCTAACGTCTTTTTTGGTGGATTTTGCCAGGAAGGACCACAAAAATTTCCCCTCTCAAAAGGCCTTTCAGAAGTCGAAGGCTGCCTGAATACCCGCATTGTGAGCATCCGCGAGAGGGACGTGGCGGGCTGGTGGCCCCATCCCCTGCGCCTGGCTCCTTCCCTGCCGGGATGCTGCAAACCGCAAAGCGGGGACGGCGAGCCTGCGCTTTGTATGAAAAAAGAAGAAAAAAAATAGTGGCCCACCATAATTTCTCTTTTTTTTTTTTTCTTTAGAAACCATCAAAGTTTCAGCCCCGCAGGGCTCAGGGATGAGCAGAGGGCTGGCAGGGGGCAATCAGGGAGAGGAATCTGGGGACGTTTTGCAGGAATATCCTTCTCGGATACCGGGTGGGTGTATAGGCTGCGTGCCAGGCTGCCCGTAGGCACGCACCGCCGTGGCCGCCGGGCTCAGGGAGGGCAGCACCCTCAGCCAGCTGAACACGGAGGAGACGGCCATCACCCCCCCTCGGGGCACGGGGCAGCAATGGAAGGCGGCGCAGGGGCTGCAGTGCCACATGCTGGCTTCAACGTACAATTTGCTGGCTGCGCGCGTGTCCCCGAAAAATGAGGCTGCTCACGCTTTGGGTCTGTCGAGTAACACGCGGTTGCCTCTGTAATGCCCCTTTCCACCACAGCTACACGCAGCGTGCACCTGGCGAAGCCGACACCTACGGCAGCGCAGAGAAGCGACCCCAGAGCGTTGCACCGACGGCGCCTGGCTGGCCAGGGAGCAGCGGGGCACCGGCCGCCTCCGGACAGAGGGTAGGTCCTTCCTGACTCCATTTATCTCCTCCTCCCTCCCCGCTGGCCGTGCCGGCAGGGACACGCATCCCTAGGAGAGGCGGCTCCGGCGCGTTCCTACCTCGCAGGTCCTGCGGCGTGCGGGCACCGGCCATGCTCTGCCGCGGCATTCGCAGGGACGTCCGCAGCGGTGTGTGTCTCTGCTCATCCAGGTAGGCCAGGTCTTCCAGGTGGGCTGAGCTGGTGGCTGCCACGAGAAAGCAAACAACTACGTCACACCTGGCTTTCGGATCTAATACCCTGGTTCTTGGGTTTTTTATTTCTTTTTTTTAAACAAAGCACACGGAATTGTAACTACATTGAGTCAACACAGCTAAGATGAACCATGTCCAGTTTCCCCCAGTTAGGAGTAAGGAACTGTTTTGGTAACTTTTTCTCACGCCCTGTTGGTGTTTGCTCTGGTTTGGTCTCCTGTTGATGTTGACAAATAAATAAATAAAAAAACCCCACGGAAAATGGAGACACAGAGTCTCTATTATCTGATCTACGTTCTCCCGATGACAAAACTCGCTCAGCTGCGTGTGTGCAAAGCCTGACGGAGGCAGTTGACATCTCCTACTACGTAGAAGATTACTCAATAGTGCATTTTACGCTGAAGCCCACAGTCACCTCCTCTTCAATTATTTCAGAACCACTTCGGTTGGATATTAACATTTATCTGTTCAGAAAGCCAGACTTAGCAGCAGGAAAATGAAACTTTCAGCTGATCAGCAAAAATACACAAATAAATGAGAAAAATGTTACCTGAACTAAAAAAGATAACTTTACTATGCCAATGTTACTCCCTCACGGAAGGATTTTAGTTTCTTTACAACGCTAGATTAAATAGGAATAATTTATTGTCACTGCTGAAGGTGGCACCACTGCAGAAATATGCAGAAGCCGCAGGTAGAACCTTGTCTCACAGGTGGCACCTCCTACCACGATGCACCACGTACAGCAGCCACTCCAGCCATCGGTTTTTAAGTGACACTTTCTCCACAGCTGCCTGATGATTACAAATATTTCTAAAATTTAATTTCACGATGGGTGCTGCAGGGTTCGGTGGGATCTGCCTCCGGAGAAGATCAGAGGGGAATGACCAGCTGATGCTGGCACAAAGCTGCAGCAATCCAATTTTTTTTTATTTTTTTTTAATTGGTGGTGATTGGAAGATGGGAGAAAATGTAGTTTAAACAAAATAAATCTGGATCACTTGCATCCCAATTCACCCACTGCTCTGCCATGTCAAAATGCTTTCAGCCAAGTAATCTACAGAATATAAAACAAAGGAATGGAAACTCCACTGCATGGAATAATCTTCCCAATTAGAAACAGAAAACTTAAAAATAGTCTTTGCAGATCACCAGTTCTCTTACTGTCCTGACAACGATGTCCAGAGTGCACGTACCAGTGGACACCACGCTGCTCAGTATGGGGCTGCCCAGCACTCTATCTGATACCACCTTTTGCTTCTTTAGTTTTTGGTCAATTCCCATAACAAGATTATTATTTTATTTTGAACTAATTCATTAAATGACTCCTTCAAAGACTACCCGTGAAGCTGACATTAATTCTTCGCTGTGAAACAGGTAAATATTTTGATACAGCTCTCCAGAGGAGCTCAGGGCACTGGACTTTGAACCCTTCCTCCTCGGCACCCGACACAAGATGCAACAGTCCCATAAAACCAAAAGGCAGAAAATTGCAAGAGAAAACTAAGAGAAACTTTTTTTTTTTTTTTTCTTTCATACAATGCCTAATGACCATGCAAAAACCTTGACAAGTTTGTGTTGCAGTCAAAACCCAAGCAAGACTCAGAGACCGTAAGCAGGGGCAGGGAGAATGGACTCAACGCTGGCAGCGGGTTTTAATGCTGTTCAAATTACCCGAACTCGCTAAATAAGTTTTAAGAAAAAGATGGAGAGACAGACAGAGGGCAGACAAAAGGTAAAACAACAGGAGCAAGAAAAAGGGGAGATAAGCCCATCAAAGGCTGTTTGTAGAAGCCCTTCATGCTCTTCTGCTCTTGTACAGTTGATGAGGTGTCCGCGGCGCAGGAGCGGAGCAGAGCTGAAACGCTGCCATGAGGCAGACGTGGCTCTGGCACGTCAGGCAGGTCAGTCCTGCCCCGCTTCACCCTCCACCCCACCCGCCGTACCTGCACCAGCTGGGATATGCTGGGACGCCCCATCCCCCGCAGCACCCGAGGCCAGGCTGGGGGGCTCCGAGCACCCTGCCCCGGGTCGGGGTGGGGGGTGGGGGGGGCAGCCAGATGCTCCTTAAGGTCCCTTCGAACCCAAACCCTTCCCTGACTCTACACATGTGGGGAAGTCGCACACGGGGCTGGCCAGCTTTGCCATGACAAGCAGGACCGCGACAGATAATCCTTTCCCGTAAATCAACGTCCCCTCTCACTGGATTGTCAGGCAAGAAGATAAAAAGCAGCCAGACAGGAGCGCCCAGCACTGGCAGCTCCTTTAGGATGGGCTGGAAATCCAGACCAGAAACAGTCCTGATTGATCCTGGGGGAGCTCAGAAAGCCCACTCCCTTAAAAAAAAATAAAAAATAAAAAAATAATCAAAGTGAATGCTTTTTTTTCCCATTTGTAAATGGCACTGCAGTAAGCTCATGCAGACCATTCAACCAGGATAAGGGTTATCGCCCTTTCCAGGCATATTTTCTACCCCTGAGCAGGAGTTACTAACACGTTACACACAGCTGGGCAGCTCTGCTCGCCCAGGCCTCGCTGCATACAATACACAAACTCGCTGGCCACAGGAACTGCTGTTCCTCTGCGGAGACACTGCCCTGTCTCCTTCCCGACTTCTGCTCAATGTCCTCATGAATTCGGCTCAAGTTACCCTGTCGGAAAGAAAAAAGGAAAGAAAACAAAACTCCCCGTATTGTGCTTGCTGATAAATATATATATATATATATATGGGGGGGGGGGGGGAGTGGGTGGGTGTCTCTCTCTGAGCCGCTGAAGGACAGTTTCCTCCCCCTAAATCCCATACTCAGCCCTGCTCCAGTCCCATTTTCATCCTGTCAAGCATGTAAAGATCCATCAAGGATGACCAGAAACATTAATCTTGCTGGTAATTTAATTTCTTCATACAAGACCATTCAACCTAACAAAAAAACTGATAAAAGCTCCTTTTTCCGATTTATGTAGCAACGGTTAAACCCAAGAATTATTCCCTCCCTAATCAGTCATCACTAAAAAACTAAAATAACTTTCTTTTTTTTTTTTTTTGAAAATTCACATTGGTCCTCGAGCAGACAATCAGTTTTACGACATGATTATTGCCAATAATTTTTTGACTTGCAGTTTCCTACAAGCTAATCCTGGGCACACCAAGGTTGCCAGAAGACCCGGCACCGCCGACACGCAGCATCTGCAGCGGCGAGGCCAGCGCCGAGCATCCTCCTAACGCCAGGCGGTGACTGCCGGGGCACAGATCGTACACACAGCCCGTGCTGCCCAAACCGCATCCCAGTCTCCAAATGGACGCGACTTCTTGCAGCGGATTGTGTCAGAAGCATCAACATCTGGCTGCTCCACAACTAGCGCCGGGGTTCCCTAAATCGGTGCTAATTGTGCTCGTTTAAAGCTGTGGGAAAAACCCGGATGAAGAGACTCCCTGCCAGAGAGTGCCCAGGGTTTGAAACCCAGTTTTCCGAACTCTGCCAGCTGCTCCGATCCAGCACAGCACCTCCCGCTCTGCACAGCACCTCCCGATCCAGCACAGCACCTCCCGATCCAGCACAGCACCTCCTGCAACGGAGGCAAAACCCCGCACGGCATGTCCTTCACTTGCCAGTATCGGTGCCTCAACTTTTTCCTTCCGAGAAGGTTGACCTTTCTTCTTTTTTTTTTCTCCTTTTTAAGTCCTCCAAACCGGCTTTTAGAATAGCTTCAGATGAACAGAATCCTGTGATACTTCTAAAGCCCACGGTCAATCGAACAGATATAGCCAGGTGCCTCCTGTTCCCATGTTCCCACCTTCTCCTTCTGGGCCACGGGATCTTCTACTCATTGTGCAGGGAAAGGTTTTCACCACGAAGCCAAGATTCCTGAAGCCTAAATGATGGACAACCGGTCAGCACAGCTGTCAGTGCAGGGCCAGACTTCGGAAACATCCTTAGGGAATGGCTTCCAGCCTACATCCGCGCCAGCCGGCAGCTACAGGGAGGGTTAGCGATGCTGGGACTTCGATGATTTCTGCAGAACTTAAATTTCGCCAGCACTTGTGGAGTCACATAATTAAAAAGCTTTTCTAATGCAAAGGGTTGAAAAATGTTTCTAAATTGCATTAATCTTCTAGGAGGTGGAAGAGGAGCAGGAAGCGAGGGTGGCAGGCGGCAGGGGCACTCCGCCAGGCGTGGAGAGCATCTACCCGACGTGTCGCCTGTCCTGGTGGCAGCTGGGTGGGAAAGGGCTTCCCAGCAACAACTCAACATTTTCTGAGTCCTACAATACACGTGCAGGCTCCTGGAAGAAGAATTGTTCCATTTCCTGGGAAGAACTGCAATCCCGTTGGTGGTTTTTCTATTTTCATTCTATTTATTTAAAGAGTCTGCATTTCAGCCCCTGTCCTGTCTGCGGAAGGCGAAGCCAGCTGCAGTCCCAGATGTTTTCTGGGGGACATGACGACTTTATGTGCTGCCGGAGAAGAGCAGGATGACGGCCAGTGGCCTGATTTACTGCTGGTGCTGGGAGAAGCCAGGAGTTGTCCCTCAGCAGCCCAAAGCCAGGCTCCCTTCCTGCCTTCACCATCATCGTCATCCCACAGCCGCCACCGAGGTGGCTCGTACATGCAGACAGTGCGAGCTGTCGGATCCATTGCACACTTTGCCACGGGTTATTTCTGCAATTGTCAGGACAACTATCCTGCCACTGCTCAGGCTGAGAACTGAGATTTATCTTCCTGATTTAGAACCGAGGAATAATTAAAAAGACCTCAGGCCGGGAGAACCAGAAATAATTTTTCCCGTGAATATGCTTCTATACTTCAAAAATCATGCAAGATCAATCTATCTTAGAAAATACAATATTAAACTGTTGAAAGCTTCCCCTCGATGCCGAACCTTATTCCGTGTAACAGGAGGTGGTGGCTGCAGCTGAGGACAACGGAGAAGCAGCAGCACCTCCTGAAAAGTGCTTGCACATCGCCAGCGCAACTCTCCCAGGGAAATGGCAAACAAATAGTGGAAGATAATTCACTGTTGATGCACTATGTGAATCACACCCCAACCAACCAGACTTGAAATTCCTCTTTGGGCAGCCCAGGGAGGGGCGGGTTTTGCAGGCAGGGTGATCTGGGGATGCGGGATTGCTGGGGGAGGGGTGCTGCTCGCATCTGAGTCAAGGGATTCAGCTTGCCATGGCTGATGCATGCAGGGTTTTTTTTATATATTACCAGGTATTCTCCATGTACCCCAAATTCAGGTTCCTGACAGCTCTATTAATAAGTGTGTTTCAGATTTAATGACTTCTAATTTTTGGCTGGATTATCCGGTTTAAGTTATTGAGAAATGGCCAAACACAATGCTAAGGATTTGGGGTTTCTCCAAAGCATCGTCATGTCATCTCTCTCCTTGGAACAATTCATGTGAAGAGCTGCATCTAATTCAGAGCCAACCATACCCCATCACAAGAAAGTAAAAAAAAGAAAAAAGGTGTAAATTGTGGTGATGCTGCACCGCAGCTACCATGGCAGGGCTGGCGGAGAAGCATGTGCTCTGCGGCCGATCTCATTCCAGCTCCCTTTCCCCCTGCTGCAGTGCCTTGTGTTTGACATCCCATTGCTCTCTCTGCTATTTTTGTACCAATTCTCTTTCCCCTGGGCAGAGTTAGAAGTATTCCTAACAAGCTTCTGCTCTCCTTCCTCCCGTGTGCTCTTCAACGGGGTCTCGCTGCGGCTCCGCATCACACAGCTCCAGAGAGGGACCACTGCTCCCGCCCGGCTTCCCCGGCCTCTCCCCAGGCTCCTCTGGAGAAGCCATGGGACGGAGGAAAATATGAACTCAATTCAGCAGGAAAACCCCCATTTCTATGATCAGTTGCTTCCAATCACTTCCCTCACCTGCTCAAACCCCGCTGCTCGATCTCCTGTTTGCCTGCCCTCCGGAGAGGGAGGGATTTGCTTTTCTGAGCATCACACTTTCCACGACCCGTTTTATACCTGTTCTCGTGCTGTCAGCTTGTGCTTCTGCCCGGCGCGGTGCAGGCAGAGGCAGGCAGGCCTGCCAGACCCTCAGATCTCTGCCAGAACCACCCCCAGAGGGCCAGCTGCTGGGATGCAGGATGCTCCGAGGTAACAGCTGCTCCCCGTGCTCTCACAATGACGGGATTCACAGGTTTTACACAAATCCTGCCCTCACCTCCAACAACACACCTTCCTAACGAATAAAGATTTCCAAGTTAATAACTAATAACGTATTTGCTGTTATTTTCTATTCTCCACAAGGAAAAAGAGAGGAGCCAGTACTAAATAATGGCATTTTAACTCTCTATTAACGCTTAAACAGACCTTATAAACCATGCACATGGCCAAAGTAACACAAGATTTCATGTTTGGTTTCTGGAAACAGAGACGTTCATTGTGTAACCAAAACGCAAAATTTCCCAAGAAATTTGTGTTCATTCAAAAATCTGAATGCCCAACTCCAGTGCCGACAATGATTAGTATAAAAAAATATTGAGGTATAAAATGAATTACTGTGCATATTTGCCGGGGATGGGGTAGGAAGCCAAGGCAGCTGAAACTTTCTGTTTCTGGGAACAATAAAAGAGCAAAGCAAATGGATTCATATGGGGCTCGACTGTAAAACGGAGTTTTATAGAATTACTGGAAGACCTGGGATTACTTTTATAGTTTTTTTTTTCTTGGATCATAACCTCTCTAAATAGCAGCCCCCTCTCATCTTGGAGCACACCCCATCTCTCCTGACAGGTAAAAAGTCCCGCACCGTGCAGAAGTACTGACCGCTTGCTTTCGTTCTTTTGGGTAGTTTTTTGCAAAGAATTTCGCTAGCAGCTCCTGCCTGCCCCTCTGAAACCATACCCAAATCACTGGAGAACAGGTAAGTGCAACAACAACAAAAAAGAGAATTATAACTGCTTTTTTGGTACTTGCTGTGGCTACCAGTACCACAACCATGGAGGCTGCTCTGGACCCTGTGCCAGCGCCGCTGCCGAATCACCGACACTTTTTCCGTATCATCACCCTGGCACAGACGCACGTTACCCCGGCTCCCTGTTTTGTTCCCTTCCATGTCCTGCCTTTCCTTTTTTTTTTTAAAGCTTTGTGATTTGGGGTTGTGGTTTGGGCTGGTGGTTACAGGGTTGCACTTTCCGAACGCCACGTCCTGGAGAGGCAGCGCACACCGCCCCGCGCTCCCTGCCTGCACTGCGTAGGAAGGGAAGGGAATTTCCTTAATTAAAACTAAGAAAATATGTAATTTGCTTTTTTGTGGGTGTCCCCTCTCCCCCCAGTTAAGTATAATATAGCACTGGCTAAACAAAAAGGATTTGAGCTATAACTTGAGGTTAACAGAAAACATAACCACTGCCCCGTGCACAACCAATTTAAAATACTGTTTTAAAATCCTAAAATACTAACGTGACTTTTTCTTCTCTGTAAGCAAGGGTGGTTCTAACCTGGTAGTCCGTTACATTTGACATTAGTTAGGGCTGGAGTTCACCCAAATAAGAGTGAATTTTCAAGTTATATCAGGACTAAACTTGATTTTTACAACTATTTCCTCAACAACATGATCATCATGTAAATGAAGCTGTCTCAAGACCACTGAAGCCAGTGCCATTACCAGAATTTTAGAGCCTCAAGAGGGATTTAACAAAAGCAGTTCAACACCAAGGAAATCCAGCTGTGCCCAGGTGGCGAAGCTGGAGGAGCTGGGATCTCTCCCCTGTGCCCAGTGCAGGAATTCACCTCCAGCAAAACGCTGCATTTCCCCTTATTTTCCCATCTAATGTGGTGGAACAGTTAACGGTAAAGCTTTTCAGAAAATTCAGCCACCTGACCTTAAAACGCTGAACTCAAGCAGTCTGAATCTGCAGTCTCGTTTGCCAAAACAAGAAGCCACTAAATGCACAATATTAAAATTATTTGGTACATCTTCTCCGACTGCAAGAAACTAGGAGAAGCCAAGGGCAATACCCACGGGGGGCCACCGTGCCCTGCACCCCGCCAGAGCGGGCCACGTCTCAGTTTCCAAGCTGAAAGCTGTACAAGTGTTTCATGCCAGTTGGTTTTCTGCAATTTAGCTGATGGAAATCCAAATTTCTCAGCCTGCGCTGTGGCAACAAGTCTTTTCTCCCAAAGAGAAGAGGAACACACTGGGGGAACCACTTCTCTTTGTGAATCGATAGGGACTTTGTAAGTGAAATGGCAGAGAGAGTATAATCTAGAAAAGACCAAAAAATCTTGGAATTCCAGAGAGACATAACTAAAAAATGCTGAAAGAATATTTACCTCCACCAGCCTGCGAGAAAGAAAGTGCAGATGAAATGCTAACTTGAGAAGATGCTCTTTAAAGGATTCCCTGGGGAGACCAAAACCAGTTTTTCTCTATCAAAAAAATTTTGTCTTGTTTTGAGACAAAAAGGACAATACGGAGCCGGGCTGGGCTCCTCTCCGCATTGACAAAGCCCACCTGCCAACGGTGCACGGAAGCGATTTTGGGAGCCGAATTGAATTTTTAGCTTTGAAAAGACTTGCTGGAATTTGAAGGTGGCATGGGCTTGGTGCCTGGGCTGCCCCCCTCCTCTAAGGGGGATGGCTGTGACGTGTGGTGGCACCGATGGGAACGTCACCAAGAGCTGCTCGTGGGGGTACTCGGAGGGAAGGAGCGGCTAGTCTCTCCTTAAGGTTTCCCCCCGCCTCAAACTCTGTATTAATGCACAGAGACGATGCTCACGTTTTGCTTAACATCCCTACCCCGCGCCGTCACTCATCAGCACCGGCCACCAGGCTGCGGAAGATGCGCTCTCACTGCCGTCAGAGCCCGGCTTTTAAAAAGGTACACAGATGGGGCAACCCAGAAATCTCAGCCACTTGCCAAAACCCAGACGCGGCTCTGCCAAATCCACCGTCCCTCTTCAGCATCTTATGGTACACGAGAGCCTGGAGTGGGATGGAGTTTCTTTTGGATTTTGATTGGGGTTCTTTTGGGGGGTGTGCGGGTGGGTCTGTTTGTTTTTTTTAAGAGAAAGTGTTTACCAAAAAAAAGTACTTTTAATTGTTTCTAAAGAAATATGCAATAAAATGCGAGATGAAGCCAAGACGTGTTGGAGAAGTGCTTCCAGTGGGAAGCTGGTTGGTGAGCGAGGGATGCGTTACGGCTGCTTGTAAGGCTGCTATAGGAACAAACACTATTGTGCCATTATTCAGAGATATTCGGAGAGAAGCTTACAAACCCCAAAACAATCAGAAAACAGAAGACAAAAAAGCCAGAAGGTCTAAGTGCTGCCATGATCTGCTTCCCAAGAATAGACTGCTTGTATATAATTTCAACCTTTTTTTTATTTTTTTGTGTGGGGGGAAAGACAACAACAGTGTTTTAGCAAAGCTGTGGTTTCATGATCACCTGAGAATGTGGGCTATCACCGAAAGAAAAGCAGCCGTCTGCCCCGCTCCCCGCCACGCTTTGCCTCCACACTAGTGACCTGTGGCTCAAACTTGATATCGATGTTTTCTGGAGGGTTAATTTTCAGTCGGATTAGTCTACTGATCTGGTTTATCAAACGGGTACCCCAAGTGTAGCTCTGGTGCAAGGGCGCGGAGCTGGCAGTCAGCGCAGGATTAACCTTGGGCAATGGCACGTTTTGCAGATAGGCTGAAGTCAACCATGAAACCACATCTGGTTTCCCTCTCCCACCATTCACGCACACAGATAACGAGGTCAACTGCTCTGGGGAGAAAACCCATATAAATCTATTACCTAGAAAACATAATTTTCTGGTTCCATAAACTTACACGAGATAACATGTAATCATTTGATGATAAAAGGTTAAACCAAATCTTGCATTCTTGTGCATAGTTAACACCACCACAATTTATCCTGGGATGCAACTGTGCTAGCAGACATACGACTTAAAAGCAGCAAAACCCCCAGAAAACAAAATTGTCTAGAAGGAAAAGGTATTCCAGAATCTTGCCAGATTTGTTTTCTTTTGAAACAATATTTGCCTCTAAATGCATCAAGCAAGCTAACAGCTTCCCAAGCCAATTAAACCAACACATATGCATATTTAAATTGCTGGGACCTGACCTACCCTGTTTCCTTTCGAAGGTGTTTGCACAGTGTCATTTGTAAGAAATGAACCTCAAGTAAACAGGCTACGCCAGCCGAGCTTCCCGCTTTCTCCTGTCCCCTTTCCGCTCTGAAATCCCAGACTTTTAGTCCTTCAGACACAGCAAAGTAGCACGTGTCGCTGTACCCCCCTGCTTCGGGCGCCCAGATTTTAGCATCTATAAAAATCTCATGTGACTGTCCAAAGTGGGATTAGAAAGGAAACCCAGTCCAGTTATGGAGCGAGCCTGGCTGGGCAGGGATGCTGCTCCCGGCTCTGTGCGCCTGGGGGCTCTGGATTCTCTTAACCCCAAAGTTCTTAAGACCTTCAGAGAAGGTGAGACGCTTGATTTTACTTGCAGTACCCCCTTTGAAAGGGTAGAAAAGGCTATCGCGTCTTGGAATCACGTGGTACTTCAAACCCAAGTTTATTTGCAGTGCAATGAGAGCAAAGAACCGTCTTCCTTTAAACAGTCTCCAACAACCTTACAGTTGTACAATTTCGTACAAAAGGGGCCACGGACTGCTGAAATAACCATCAAACACCAGCACAACCAGTTTTCCCCCCAGAAATTTTCCATTTAGAAGCAAGGAGTCAAACGAAATGACAATTTTTGTCACGCTTCATCACCGAATCATAGAATCACTGAGGTTGGGAAAGGACCTTTAAGATCACCGAGCCCAGCCCCCCAGGATGACTACGGAAAGGAGCTTTCTCCTTGGATCACAGGGACATGAGAAGGGCTGTGACACGCGCGCACCGTGTCGCACTCTGACCTCAAGGCAACGACGTTTATTTCTTACCTGCTACCGAGTTTGGCCGTGGCATAAGGTAAAGAGGAATAGACTGCACTGACTGGGACAGGACCGTCTCCAGGTTCCTCTCCGGGATTTTGTTCAGGCTGTAGGTGGAGGCCGTCATGTTCTCGTCCACGCGGTACAAGCAGGAGTCCATGCTGGATTTCTGGGACTGCCAAGGTTTCAGGTTTCCTCCGGATCCAAGTTCTTTACTGCTCTCCCCTCCATATTTAGTGCGTTCCACGTTTTCTGAGTAGCTTGTCAAAGTAGCTTGAAGGAAGAAATTATAAACAAAATGAGTAACGAAGAAAGAACGGCTCGCACACATGCTGCTCTGCACCGAGTTGTGCAATGCAATAGCCAAAAAGCGATGTTCATCATATTTTCCACATTCACATAAATCAGAGATTATGGAGTTTAGTTTTTAATGATACTGTTCCTGCTTACAACTTCTAACAGAACATTTAGGCTACAATGTTTTGGCTCATACTGATAAAAGCCATTTGTAATTACAAAGAGTATTAAAAATCGTGTGCAGCATTGTATTCAAATATGCAATTCCAGAAACCAGAAATTACAAAGGCAAAAAATATCGGTGCTCCTCGGACCTTTTGCTTTGCATGGCAGTCACCACCTTTCCAGGGAAGGGCTGTACGAGTGCACAACCTCGTGATGCCGGACAGCGGGGAGCCGCCGCATGAACCACCAGCCCTCACGGATTAGCTTGGTTCAGGGAACCGAACCCAGTGTCTTGTTCGATTGACAGCAGGTTTTTACGAAGCTGGACTGCAATCCACACGCTTTCCCTGATACTATTTCATTTTGCAGATCAGGACTGTGGCTATACTGACTTTCACGTGGGGAAGAGACACCACCAATCTGCACCGCTACCATCATCTCCCCATCGGTATTTTCTCTTCTGGATTCTGATGCAATTATCCACGGGCTGTAACTCCCTTCGGGCTGTTGAATTCCCTTTCGTCTTTAGTCTCCCACATATTCAAGGTCATAACCAGACCTCTCAGTCATGGGGAGAAGGTCCCAACACCCTATGCCAGCTTCCCGGAGCGTCAGACTTGCCTGCTTCCTAACCTGGGGGTTGGGGACGGGACAAAAGAAGAAAAGGGAAAAACCAAACAAACCAACCCCCCAAAAGAGAGCTCCTGAACCAGAGCTCACTGTCCTCTCATTGCCCCAGTCACACGCATCTCCACTGCTATTCCAAACCCTGAAGTTCAACGCAGCCCTGAATACCCTGATGCGCCCTTGTGCTTGTAGATCTGCCTGCAAAATCCACTGAAATCAGGCATTTTCACTTAACGGTGGCAAATACCTTTCCCAGTCCAAATTCTCTGCTAATTTCTGTGCCATCTGTCCCTGGACACCACAGCGTGGGTCTCCCATGTCTCGTCAGCAGCACAACTCACACCGGGGCGCCTCCTCAGGGGCAGCCTCGGTGCCACAAAGCCCACTCCTCGACCAAGGGAGATGCTGCCTCATTAACAACACATTATTTTTTATATTGATAAACACAAAAATTATATCAATATTATATCGATAAACACAAAAAATAAATTACTCGGAAGGCTCACATGCGTTTAAGCTAAAGCTTTTTCCAAAGTTTTGTGAGTGAGCAGCCTAGAGAAGACGTTCCAGCCAAAGCGCACAAAACAAAGGGTTACGTTGCTGTTTTTTCTGAACACACCCAGCAGCAGAGCGCTACGTGGTTTAGCCCGTCATTTGTTGAGTACAGGAACGAATTCACTGCCTAAAACCAGGTGTTCAGTCTAAACTCTCAGCAATACCCACACAGAGCTGACGAAATACAGAAGTGTTGACACTGAAAGCCGGGGGCTTGGGATGCTTCTCCCCCCCCCCCCCCCCGAGGTGCCACCAGACCTTACGACTCCATCCCCAGTGTAAAACCGTGAACGAAATGACCAAGGACTAATCGGGCTTAATTAGAAACGTTAAATGCTATTATAATAGGAATCGAAATTAACTGCTGACATCTGAAGTCATGAAATCGTCATGGAAAAAACCAACCCAAGACCTGCAATTCGTTCATCCACCCCAACAAACTCTACGCAGCTCCAGCCTCTACCCCTATTTCTATCATTTTATTTCTCAGTATGAGTTTCCTGTCTATGCAGCGGGATCAATACCTTCCTATCTCATCAAGCGTTACAAAATTTACCTGTTTGTAACATATTTGAAACCTAAACCCAACACACGCAACCGCTAAGAACCAGTACTTGTTTGTTGGCATTTAAAAACCAGTTTGCTGTCAGGTACACCTGTTTACACTTCAGCATAGGAAAAGAAGATAAACCCAAGAAACAGATGTTCACAGATTTCTCTCGCTCCCTCGAACTGTTTAATAGTGAGAAAGATGTTTGAAATGGTTTTCTAGAAAATCTCTGTTTCAAAGCCTGGGTCTGCAGTGCATTTACAGAAAAAAATAATATCCATCAATCTGTTAAAATCCATTGATTAAAAAAAGCTATCTTAGTATGTGTCTAACTAATCTTTGTAGAAACACATCAGCATCGGAAATCAATCACCTTCCAACACATCAAGCTGAGGAAAAGCAAAACAACTATGTGTCAAAATAAGTTTTCTCTAAATGAAGAAAAAAAAAAAAGAAAACAAGAGCTAATAAGTCCTGCCGGCCCCTTTTCTGATCGTCAATTTGTGTTCATTTTAAACATAATTTTCACTGTTTTACACTAAAGCTGGTTTATGTGCAAACTCTTCATTGAATCAGGTATTTAGGATTGTTCCCTGTGGATTAATTTACCTTCTGAACAGCCCTGGATGATATAAGTACTGCTACACAGGCTGGAAGCAATTGCTCTGTGGACTTAATCTCTTCTATGAGCTATTTTAAACCAAACCAATTTTGACTTTATTTAAAAGGCAAAAAGCGTGCAGTTAGCTACGAGCCAGCAACATGAACCGACACGCAGAGCGTGTCTCCTGGGGGAACTAAAGCTCACTAACGGCGCGACTCGGGGAGCTGCTCAGAAATTACAACTGCACAATCAAAACCCGAGAAAGCCACGTCTCATTTCAGCAAATTCGCGTTATCTGCAACCGCTGAGGCTGACGCCGCGTGTTCTGCTCCGAGGTAAAAAGCTGGTGATGCGAAGTTGGTTGATGTAAAGGGAGTACAAAGGTTTGGGCAGCCCCGAAGCGGCGGGGCAGCTGGACGGGACGGCCCCGTAGCCCCCTCCCACCGCAAATATTCTGTTCTACTCCATTTCTTGGGCAGAACGAACTTCACGTCACTCCCCGGTAGCATCAAGCCCATGACCACCCACAATCAGAAAGAAACCTGCAAAATAACATTATTTCTGTAAGCTTGCCATACCCACACCCTAAACTATCCAGCAGTGCCGAGGGTATTCCAGGACAGGGGCTGTGCAAGCCCCCCTCCCCATCACCCCCCGTGGGTGCTTCACAGTGCCCATCCCTGCTGCACGGGGAATGACGACCCACCCTCACATCACAACAGGACTCCTGTCGCATCACTACATCCCTAAATCCTATCTCCATGTTAAAAATCTTCCGGGCTTTAATCCAGAAGCGGAGAAGCTGAGTGAAACAGGCAACGGCAGCTGCAAAGCAACATGATGACACGGCTGTCCCTGCTCCTGTCGTCAGGCAGCCGGGGGGGGGGGGGGGGGGGGGGGGGGGGGGAGCATCAGAACGTCAGCTTGTGCCAAAAACGGGCTCTCTTTAGCTCGAACGCCTAAACCACAGAAGTATTCTGTGCTCATCCTTCAAGGTCTCCCAGCTCTCTAGCCGGTAGCCATGGCTCTGGCGAGCCCAGGTGACAGCCTGCAGGCAGGAGGTCCTGAGTCCCCGCAGCCCCCCCGGTGACATCCTTCAAACTGCCCCACTGCCAATGGACCCAGCCGGACCCACGCGCCACAGACTCGACGTCTGAGGGTTTTGCTGCCGGTAACAGCTCAGCTGGCTCGGGGGGCTGCACAGTGAGGGGTGTCACAGCCTCGGGAGGAGACCCCCGTCCCCACGGGGGCTCCCAGCATCCCTGCCACTGGCAAGTGGCAAACAACAACGGAACTGCCATGCTGATGGAGATAGAAGAATTAATGCTTCCTTAATGCAAGGTTTAAAAAAGAAACGAACGGGCCTTCAGACGTTGCCAGAAAGTTTCTTACGGGTCCCAGGGATTTCACTTGCAATGAGGGCGGCAAGGCGCCGGCACAGGGTGCCCCATCCCTGGCGTGTCCCAGGCCAGGCTGGATGGGGGCTGAGAGCGACCTGGGCTGCTAGGAGGTGTCCCTACCCGTGGCAGCGGGCTGGACTAGATGATCTTTAAAGGTTCCTTCCAACCCTAATCATTCTAATAACTTGAAGATTCTAAAACTCAAGGATCCCTGATCAACCAAAAGCTCAAAAAAAAAAAAAAAAAAAAAAAAAAAGGCAACCTCGTACAAGACAGCATGTTCTACATTTTGGAAAGATAAACTGATGACCTCAAATCCATCAAAGAACAGGAATTTCTGCCTTAAGCCATCTGCTGAGAGGCAGATCTTGCAACCGCGAGTCTCTCACAGCCGATACCCAGCGCATCAGGTTAGTGATGGGACACGCTGGGCCGGGGGCGACAGGGCAGGAGCCACCGGGATGCGAGAGGGGCTGCAGAGGCCGTCGGGGAACGCGCGTCTACCTGAGGCTCTCTTCACCCCCAAATCCAGCCAGAAAGCATGACCCTGGAGAAAAAACCAGAACCCTGCTGCACCGGGCTCCCACAGACCGCGGCGTGTGCCGGGGCAGGAGCCCTCGCCGAGGCACCGAGGGGGTTATCGCAGGGACGGAGCGAGACGGGGCAGCGGCGCCAGCCACACGCAGAGCACGCAAAACCCAGTGCAGAGGCATCTGGGGGCCTCCACAGCACCGGAGTAGTGCCACCTGTATATACAGATGTGGGGGGGATATATATTTATTTTTAAATATAGATATATGTACCTCCAGTCTCTGCTGGCACGCAGTCTCACACTATTTAAAATGAACACGGAATCTGAGGCACCTAAAGCATCCGAGTGCTAAACCACGTCCATGAACAGGAACATGGCAAGACCCTCTGAGGATGCAGGCAGCCCCTCCGCAGCTTTCTCCGAGGATTTGCCGTGTCCCTGTCCACCAGCTTTCAACACCACCACCCGCCCCAGCTCCGAGCAGCCCAGCCTGGGAGCCCTTGAAGACACGTGGCCGTTGACACCAGACGGGGACACGCTCCAGAGACGCTGGAGTCCTTTTCCAAGCCTACCTGGCCTTCAGACTTCCAGATTTACGCCCGCACGCTCCTTGGCAGAGGACTTGCCTGTGTCAAGCTTTCATTTTCAAACTTGGCTCATTTCTCTCGGTGAAACCTTTTGATTAGAACTTTTTGCAAATAACATGCTTTAAAATATCTTTTATTTCTTTGGGACAAAACCAGAACTGTACCAAGGCAGCAGTTCATCCAAGACAGCACCTTAGATGCCACTGCAGACAGAGCGACGCTTCTGGGAGAGCTTCATCACGTATATACAGGATGGTAAATATTATTTCTTATTTAGTTGCAAGCTGGCCTATGCGCCGGAGCACGAGGCTTTCCACGACTTGTCTTGAGTCAAAACACAGGAGGGGATTTTTACCACCCCATCCAGTTCTCCTTGAGGCAGAGATCTGAACACCCACCTTCACGTCCACCTTTCAGACGGCGCTGCAGGAGAAAGCGCTTTTCTCTAGCTACCCCTTCATGATGACCAACCGCTGTAACGTTAATTATACGTGAAGATTTATAACATCTGAAGTAGGAAAGAGGGGGTTTGTTGCTTTAAAGGAGTAACTGGGGCAAAGCTGCGAGCTTCATACGTTGCACTGAAGTTAGGCACTAAACCCCGATGCTCCCCCCTGCCTCCAGCCACGCACCGAACCAGACCTGCCGTCCCGCAGCAGAGAACTCCTAGCTAACGCTAGCAAGGAGTAAAATCAATTTTTTACCCTAATCTACATAAGCCTTCATAAACTTGGCCACAGCAGGATACACCTAATTAGAGCTGCGCTGCCCCGGACTCTCCAGGGCGCCCGGCTGCCGAGCAGGATTTGGCCAGCAGAGCAGCCCCAGCCCCAGCCCTGCCCGTGCCCCCCCAACCCCGGCAGCACTTGGGGCTTTGGGGGGAGGGTAGGCATTTAGAGGGCTTTGTATTCTCTACCACACACCATCAGCCAGCGAGTTGGCTTCTCCATTCCAAAAAAAAAAAAAAAAAAGCCCCCCAAAACCTTCAGTCTGCCCTGCTCGAGGTTGAGGTCCAAATCCACGCCGCTCTTGGTATGTTTAACTTCTCACAACACTGGCCTCAAATGGGGGGGCGGGCAGGGAAATCACCCCCTTAATTCATATCAACAATCCTGTAGAAAGGCAGAGATGAAACAGGTAAAACCATTTCTGTCGCAAGCCTCAAGGTATCTATAAATCACGGCCCGCACACAACAGGTCTTGAAACCTAATGAAAAATACCCCGACAGCAGCATCGTACTGACCCCGCGCTCGTCCTGTTCTAAAGCTGAATTCCCCGCCGCGCCGGCTGACAGGCGGGATGACGAATGGCACGAATGCCCCGCGGGGCTCGTACCTGTGCGCTGCGTGGAGCAGGGAGGCAAGGCCTGGGTAAAAAGCGTTTCAGCAGAGCGAGGCGCTGCGCCGTCAGAGCACAACACGCTGGAACGCTGTGCCGGTGAGACAGAGCAGAGCAGCAAAGCTTTAGTTAACCAACTTCAGTTTATCACTTGCGGAAATAAAGTAATGAAGGTTTCCAAGCACAGTCTGCTACTACAGACATTTTAGAAATCTGTTAAAAAGCTTCCAAATCTAAGACAGGTGCAGCAACCTTGATGGCGGATTTACCAAAGCATCATAAACCCCTGCCATGCTCCTAAGCGCTCTTACTTTAAACGTACCCCTCTGAGAGAACCACATGTGCACACCTGGGGTACCGCCTCTGCGACAGCGACGCACTGATGCTACGGACAAGGGCTGCACGCCCCTTGCCTGCCCACCCGACCCCGGCCGCCGTCCTTCCCCTCCCCGCACCTCGCTGCACGCCTCCGTGCCCTGGTTCCAGGTGGGATAGGATGGGACAGGGCTCATTTTTCTCCCTAGCAGCTGGTATGGAGCTGCGTTTTGGGGTTAGGATGAGAATAACGTCGATAACGCGCCGATGTTTACACTCGGTGTAAGCGCTGCTCAGCGGGGAGGACTCTGCAGGCTCCCCTGTCCCGCCAGCGAGGGGGATGGGGGGCACAGGGGCTGGGGGGCACAGCCAGGACAGCTGACCTGGACCAGCTAAAGGGATATTCCGTACCATATGGCATCGTGCTCCCTATATAAATGGGGGGAAAGGTGTCCGGGGGCCGCAGCTGGGGAACAGGCTGGGCATCCGTCAGCGGGCAGCGGGCAACTGGATTTCCTTCCCATCACTTGTTTTTCTTGGGTTTTATTTTTGTCTTTTTTGTTATTTTCCCTTTCACTACAATTTACTATTATTAATATTTGACTTCGGTTATGAAACTGTTCTTATCTCAACCCACAAGTTTTCCCACTTTTACCCTTGTCTCCCCCACCGTGCCGTGCGGAGCGAGCGGCTGCGCAGGGCTCAGCTGCTGCCGGGGGTGGCACCGTGACAGCCAGCTACAGGGAACCACTGGATTTTAACAGTGAGGCTGTTAAATTTTCAGAAGAAATGCACATACACATCCCTTCAACCCTACACCAACTCCCATCGCCTTCTTGATTCAGTGCCTTCTCTGTACTCTCCATCTTTTACCACTTTGGATCCTTCTTTCTTTTTGCCTGTCTCATCAATATCAGTTCACCTTTTTTTTTTCCTTCTTTAGCATCAGCAAGGACAATTTTTCTTCTTTTTTTATGTCCACGACAGTCTTGAAACTGATTTTAAAATTCTCAGATTTAAACAAGAAAGCAGAAAGGAGCATGTGTGGGGGTGTGTGCACAAGGGGAGGGAAGTTATTTTATCCCTGGCATTCAACTTTTTGGGCAAGCTTGGATCCCTGTGCAGCTTTTCATAACCATGAAGATTAAAATCTTGCTGGTCTTAAAATAAAAGCTGAGAGTCCCATCTAATCTCACGCCATCAACAGCTAAAACATTAAAGAAAAGTCACTTACCACAGTATCCAAAATAACACCGTGGGAGCTGACAACACTGAATTTTCCTCTAGCTGTCTTCTGATCTGTCTTTTCAGTTAATTCTTTCTTTCAATTTTTCACTCTTTTTTTTTTTTTTTTTTTTTCCATCTACCGGGCTGGACCGTAAACCGCAGCAAATTTCACAGTTTGAGTATAACATCTGTTCCGGGCCACCTCCCTCAGCTTTAAACACTTTTCCTTCTCCTTACGTCTTTTCAGTAACACAACAAACACCTGTAGCTGACCCTTCATCCAGTATTTAAGGTCAGATTTTGGTGCCAAACCCAACCCTTGATGCCTCAGTGGCTTAACACGGGGGAAGGCAGAACTCTGATTCATGACTTCATGGCTTCTCACCCCCGACACCAACCACGCCCCACGTGTGCACGCACACGTTCGCTTTCTGCTTAATTTGCCCTTGTAATGAAACGGAGAAGGAATTTAATCAGGATTCAGAGATGGTGTCCTTTTGCAATTCATTTGCTGGGACTCTGCGAGCCCACTGATTTTGCTCAAGAGCTGATGAGACGCTGATAAATAGCCCCCCTCCTCACCTCCTAAACCATCAGCCCCGTCACCTGCAATATGCAGATGCATCAGTGAACAAAAGCTCATTATTCATCAATATTAGACATTTTTCAGGGAGCTCCTCCTTTGGGGAATGAGTCCAAATGGAAGCTGGCGAGAGGTAAAAAAAGATCTCTAATTCTTAGAAATCTCATTCATTATTAACAGAGCATTTCATAAGACTGATTCAAATGCTTTAGCTGTAAGATCACAAAAATATTTAACCTGAGTTAAATTTATCTTGATGTGCCTTTCGAGCTGCTCTTTGTTCCATTCTCAAAGCAGTTTAACTTGCAAACAAATCTATCTTGTTTTATTGCCAGCAGCATCTATTCTGCTTAGCACAAACTCCAGATTAATTTATTAACAAACCTATTTTTAACCCACAAACACACAAACCTGTAGAAAGCAGCAACTCGATAAAAGCTCGGGGGCCAGAGTGAAAAACACCAAAAAAAAGAACATGAGAAAAGCTACATGCCAGAGACCTCCAGAAGGGAACGGGGGTCCTTTACATCTTGCTCTTCATTGTAAAATTGCACAAAATCTAAGTGAAGGCAACCGGCCCGCACAGTGTTAGACCTGTCCGCATCACTGCGGTGCGGGGCAGGAGGGTTTACGCAGCCCGCTGGCTGCCCTTTAAGCGGCTTTAGCATCACACCTATTTTCCCTGCTCAAGACGATCCCCCTAACAATTAGGTGGGGAACACAGCCTAGATCATCACAGGACTCTACCTTCAGAAAAACCGTGGCCTCTTTTCATACCGGAGTAAATTACAGCACTTCCCCAGGAAGATTCACCACGGAAAAGAGCCCTTCAAAATTTTAGCACCCTTGGGAGGCTGCTGCTAAATGACATCAAGTGCTGCTTGTAAAGCTCACCCGAGTGCTTGTGGTGTTCATACTGGCAAGAAATGTTTTCTGTTTTATTTTGCAGGCTTGCTAGAATTGCTGGAGATTTTCTTCTGTTCTGCTGCATTCAAACAGCAAAACTTTACAGTCCACTTCTGCGGGGGCGTGAAGTGCAAAGTTCCCCCGTAGCAGCACGTGATTCCTTGACCAGTTTTCTTTTCAGTAGCAGATTTTGAACATTAACAGTTGGCTGCTTCTACACAGCGAGAGCCAAAAACCCCTGGAAGCTATGCCGAGGTTAAAGGCAGGTCAGCGTTTTCACCAGCCATTCTGTTCTACATGAAAAGGATTTAGTGGCTTCCAGGAGAAAGGGCTGACTTGCTCCTCTCTCTCCTCTTGGCTCACCTCCCCTCTCCTCCTCCCCCCTTCCCCATTTTGTTTCTTTTACAAATAAGGGTGCCTGAATTTGAAGATCTGGACCTTGTAACATTTTTTTTTCTTACGCTTTCAAAGTAGATTGAACTTCCCTCTACTGTAGAGGATCTAAAATTTCAAAATAAGTCTGGTTCTAACCCAAGCGATGCACTTCTCAACATTATCTGCAAGCGCCAAGCAGTCCCTGTGCCGGGCGCGTTAGAAACAGGACACACTTGTTCTCTAATAATGGAAATTATATCAGAGGCGACATACAAATGGACAGGAAAAATTCCAAGAGGACAAGTCATCATAGAAAAAACCTGACTGGTTAAAAACTGGTACCCACATCCAAACTGGAACACCAAAACGGCCACTCCACACACCTTAGTGGCTAGTTACACTCTTCAGGCAGGGAACTCGGAGTCTGAGGAGCCACACTCTGATTCAACTTTGACCGATTAATGCTGTGTCTAGCAATATAGACATGAAAATAAGCTTAATATGTACAAACCCCTTTTGTGCTAAGCGAGATCACACGGAGAGCCACAAGCATACGTAATGCTGTAGGATCAGCTTCCCACCTTGATTAATGGTTTTCTGCCCTTTGCCGATTCTCAAAATATTTTACAAAGGGCACGCTAACCTTCTGGGACACGTGTTCAAGCCTCTGTGTTTTTAAAATATGAAATTCGGTGGCTACTCCTGATCGCGAGATTTGGAGGTGATGCTCCTTGCAGCTCAGGCAGAGATCAAGAGATCTTCCCCGAACCAAAGCTTTTATCAGGGTGAATAAGATATATTTATTTATTTATAATAAATAAAATATATTTATTGGAGCTGCCTATTAGAAAAATACACCTTCTGGGAGCTCATGAGCTAATAGCTTAAAGCACATATTTGGGAGGAGCGGGAGGGACCGTGACTCAGGAAACACAAAACACCCAGGGAAATGTTCACTCTTTTTCTACACACCAAACCACAAGTAGCTTTGACAGGGAAATCTCCAGCAGATTTACACTTTTGAGGTACCACGCGAAGCTGCTCAGACCAAAAGCCACGTCATCCCAGCCAACCTTGCAGGGAACAAACGCGAGCAAGGGACATGCATCCAAGATCTGTATCTGATAATCGAGGAATGCAACCGAAAGGGAAACCTGATCCCTGACCCTCCAGAAACGAAGCAGCCGATCTGTTCCCAAGGGGAGCGCGAAGCGCGAGGTGGGTCTCGCTCCCTGCATGCGGACAATTTGTCCGCTCCGTTCTGCGGTGAAAATAATTCTAGGGAGCCGCTGTCATGCAGAGAGCACCTTTCACCATCACCACACACCCGGTTCCCACCCCAGCCGGAGGGCAACGACCAAACCGCGCATCCAACTCCCACCGGGAAACGGCCCCCCCGGCTCCAGCTGACCTCACGCTTGCAGAAGACAGCGGAGGTACAGAAAAACAGACTTCGTGGAAAACCTCCCAATTTTTTTTTTCACTGCTGGAAAGGATGACGGGAGAAGACTGTTTTCCCCACAATTTGTTACAGCTGTTCAGCTTCTATCAAATGCCAGAGTAAGAAGGTGTTGAAAATGTTATTGTCAAAATAAAGGGGGAGAGAAACAAGGGGAGAAGGAGGCTCTTGTTTCCCATTGAGTGCAAACACCAGCAGAGAAAAGCCGTGAGAAGTCCTTCCCTTACTCCACACGAACATACTTTTACACGACTCTTCCATCTGGGATACATTAACATAGCCTTGGGATAAGACACCTTCTATTATTTCCCAAGTTTCCATGGGAAAATCTACGTTCCTGACAGAAGAACCTCGAAGAGAGAACCTTCCTGGGGTGGCGGTGGTTGGGGTGAACATTCCAGACTTAAAAATTAATTACTATAGAGCTACTGAAAAAAGGGATAGGGCAGAAAGGCTGAGCAAAGAGACTCAATACTTCACCACATCAGGCATCGGGGTTACGCTGCCGCTTCTGTGAGTGCAGCAGAAAGGCTGCCCACAGCTCCTCGGGCTTCCACCTGGACAAGAAAGCCCCGAGGAAGCCCAAGTGCAGCCCCACAGCCCTGCTGTGCCGAGCCGATCGCCCCACGGGTCTCATGGGCAAGAGCAGCTCGAAAAAGCAGAGCACGTGCTTTTTTACTGATTCTGCTGCTCCGCTTCGGGCTTCGTTCAGGTCTTAGAATGGAGGCAGGACCCGGCTGGAACTGAGCCTCCACTTCTCCTGAGCGTGGCCCCCCCAGCCCACCCGGGCGGCAAGGGGCAGGCTGGATGGGGTGAAGCTCTGCCATGGGGCATCCTGAGCAGAGAACGACGGGTGTGTGATCCCGCAAGGGCTTCTCCCAGAATTCATTAACCTACTTCGGTCTGCGGCTCAGAATAGCTTACATATTTGCATTCGAAGATCACGCAGGCAGAAGTGCTACAAAGGTTGCTGCGGCACGCAGGAGCTGAACCAAGCCCAGGTTTCTTGATCAGCCACGGAAAATATTAATCACTAGTACAACTAACCTCCCTAAATTATCAACCCTCCTTGCTGGGTTTTTTTTAAGCACTACTAAACCGTTGGCAAAGTAAAATCTTCTTAGCTGGAGAAACACTCACACGTGGCAAGGACAACTCAAGGCAGGACCATCCCACCTGACGTTACACAGACATCGCTCTCCTCCTCTTGCACCTTTACGGCCACCGAACAGAAATTAATCAGTGCCTGTTATTTTCCCAAGATCCTTTACAATTGCAACCTACAGACCGCTTGAATGAAAAACCTGCTACAGCAGCTACAAAAATTCACTGAAATCTGCGTTAATTTAACCCAGCTCCTGCCCAAGGCTGAGCTTAAGAGCAGCAGGTCACTTCTGAGGCACAGAGTCACCGGGAGGGTGGCAGTGACACTCACGGGGCACAGAAGGTAATCAATCAGTCTTTTACATTTATAATAATGCAATCCAACAGTATTTGAACTATGAACGTGATGCCATCAGCCATTCTCTTTCCTCTGACATCAGAGCAGTGGCTATGGACTAAATGACATTAAGGGAAGGAAAATGGTGAAAAATAGATGCCTCTGAAATTCCTGTATCTGGCACCGAGACCATCCCATCTTCCTTACTGGGTGAAAAAAAAGCTGGCATCTCTCTTAAATTAGAAGATTCTAAATACCTCCATGTTTGTAAATGGACACGGACAGCAGCTGAAGGAGAGGACACAGAACAAAAGAAAAACTTGGTAGAAAAAAGCCCCAATAACCCCACTAGAGTTAAAGGAGGCATTGGGAAGAAAGATTGCGAGGAACAAAAAGGTAAAGTTGGGATACAAAAATAGGAGAAGAAAGATAAAACTCTTCCTCTTTCACCATTTAAACAAGTTCCAAAATTTTGCATCGATTAATTTGCTTATTAACTTCATGCATCCCAACTTGCACCAGCTCTACACAGCTTTCCCTATGATGAGTGGCAGACGGAGGGGCACCATCCACCTCGGGTCACCACGGCATTAACTTGAATAATGCAAAACCCCCGCGTTAATTAGCGAACACGCGTTGATTATCTCGAGTAACTTGTTCAGCCAGTGCCGCCGGTGACTGTGTGGGCGGGCAGCAGAGCGAGGGGGAGGAGGTGGCAGGACTCACCGATGATTCCGCTGTCCCTGCTCTCCAGCGTGGAGGTGGGGCTGGTGACGGCGCCGTAGGTGCAGTCCTTGGCCGTGACGCTGGTGCTGACGGGTGGCAGGGTGGAGCAGGGGCTGCTGGCCGGCGGCGAGGCCGTGCTGCTGGTCAGCGTGGAGCAGGGGCTGATGCGCTGCGTCACGGCCGAGCTCTGAAAAACGGCAAGAGGGAACACGTCACTCACCGCAGCCGGGCAGGGGGCAGGGGGGAAAGTCTCATTATAGCTCATACTTGAGGATCTGCTCCGTACGGTGGAGTTAAAAAGCGCTTTACTGTTCACAGTGCCCGCCGCGCCACCATGCACCTGGGAAAATGCAGACACTGCGCTCGTTTGCTGCTGCGTGCCTTACAGACTCCAGCTTCCACGTTCAATAGGCAACACAGAAAACAGAAATACAGTGGTATTTACTAAAAGCCTAATTCCTTCCTTTATTAGGAATTGCGATCATTTTGTTAGTGTTGAACTGGAAGTAAAAAAAAATATGAAAAAGCAAAAGCACAAATAAGCAAAAATCACGATACAGCATGTATCGCACATGCTTACATCACAGGTAAGCACACAGCGTGATCTCACCTCCACTTACAGCACGAACCAGCATGACCAGGAAACCCTACAAAGACCTCTGGGTCCCTTCTGCCTGCTCCCAAGCCTCCGTGGAGCTGCAATTTTTATTTTGCTGCAATTTTTATTTTGCTTTGTAAATGTTTCCTCCATTCAAGAAAAACAAGAGTGCTTTTACATCCTTGCAAGGAGGAAGCTTGAAATCCCTCACCTAGATGTGAGGCAGCCCTTCCCCACCCAGGCATGGCTTCCCCACCAGATAAAAGTTAAAAAAAAAAAGAAAAAAAACCACCAGAAATGTAATAGGGGTTGCTCTCCAAAGGCAGAGAAAAAAAAAAAAAAAAAAAAAAAGAAAAAAGCAGCACAAAAAATCTGGTGCTTTCAGCATTATTTTGGAAAGGCCCTGTAAGATATGGCGTGCAAAAAACCTGCAAGAGTTTATACATGTGATATATATGTGATATGCGCACGGAGATTAGTTTATTAAGAAAACAAAGCCCTGGAATTCAATTTGAGAGAAGCTGCGATACAAGACAGCGCCCTTGTTTTAACCACAGGCTGCTGGATACAGAAACTTCCCCGGCAAAAGGTTCTCCTCCCTGGAGGGCAGCCCCAGAGCACCTGCAGGGAGCCAGAACGGCTGCGCAGCACGGGGAGATGCTCGTCTGCCCCCAGCACAGCAACTCCGTCACCCTCAGGCCGGGCTGCAGAGCAGACACCTGGGAATCACCTTAAAACGGGCAACTTCAGCGTCTGCCTCCCGCAGAACGAAGCCCCGCGCCCCAGGGTGGGCACCCTGCCGGGGTGCGAGCACCCAGGAGCCGGCACCCTCGCCCTGGGCAGCCCAGCAGCCCACCTCCCTCCCGCAGATGGGGGTGCACAAAGAAAGCTCTTAAAAAAAATAATAAATGGGCTTTTGAGCATGTGATCATCCCTTAAATTCCTCTTTCAGCCCCCGCAGAGGGGAGGTGACCCCATCTCCCCCTTCTCAGGGGACGCTGCAGAACACTGTCCCCGTGCTCTCTTGCCATAGTTAGCCTCTGCGGACAGCATCTTACTCACTGTTGTAAAATGATATTGGTCCCAAGAAAGGAACTGCAGAAGGTTAATTCCCCATTTGGAATTTGCTTAAATGAAGTTTCTTTTATTCTGTGCGAATATTTCCCTAATGATCGTACAGATTTGTATTCCTCTTTCCATGTCATTTGAACCCAAGGTGACCACAGAGAGCACCATGCTTGCAAACTGCAGAGCGGGTTTGACATCTCTTTTTTTTTTTTTCCCCCACCCACCCCTTCCTCACTATTTCATACTTGAAGCTGAAAAAATGCCTGGGACAGACTTTTGCGAGTAGAACATGTGAAAGATTTACTGATTTTTAAATCAGAAGGCAGATACCATGTGTAGCTACCAGGAAGCCATCTCATTTGTCCAAGGTATCCCAATGGGGTTTGTAAAAATCCTTACTCAGAGTGTAAACACTCCAGCCCCGGCATGTGAGGCGAAACGGAGCATCCCTGCCTGCGGCGGGACGGGGTGGCACCGAGGCAGGCATCCCCCTCCCTTGCCCCATGCCTCTGCCTTCACGCCAGCGCAGCTGCATCGATCTTAACTTAATTACAGAGTGCCCTGAACATGGATTAGCACATCGACAAACCGGGGACGAAGCGCTAATGTGACAGCTCCACGGGCACGTTCATACATTACATGGAGAGACCGCAACGCGGTAGACAATGAACCCTGTGAGTATTTCCGTGATAATTGATGCTCTCCCTCCGGTACCCAGGCAAAACGCCCACCAGCGAAGGAGATGGCTGCCACCACATCGGCAGCTGAAGCACTCGGGAGAAGCAACCCAACGCCTTCCTCTCCCCATCCAATTTGCCGTGCCGCTCGTGGGTCACCGCTATTGTTATTTTCCATTCTTATATGTTCCAGGTACTTAGAAATACATCTCTTTTTTTTTCCCCTGCAGCCTTCTAGGAATGGCAGGCAAGCTGACTGCTCTATAAATTCTGGGTCCCAGTATATTCTGGTTTCACACATTTGTTACATCACCTGTCAGACGCCCTCTCTCTCAACGAACCTTTTTCATCTTCCCATACCACAATCTTTTCAGATGTCTGAATACCGTACTGATTTTTGTAAATCTCTTTTGAAGTTTGCAGAATTATTCCTAAGTCATTAATTCTAGTGGCCAAATTTTAAACTACTTTTCTGTCAGTATTCAATGAAAATATCCCATGATTTCCCCCCCCCCCCCCCCCCCCCCCTTAAAATTGCTGGGGTTTATTCTTCTTAATCTAACCTACCACGGGGCTCTTTTCAGATTGCTGCTATGTATCAAGCAGATGTTTTCACAGAGCTACCCACCACAGCGGAACTGTCTCTTCTGGTTTATCACAGCTGATCAGACTCCATCAGCACACCTGAGCTATTAAATCACCTTTTCCAATATTCATGTTCTTTAACTCGCTGACAGCACCATGAACTGCATCAAGTTTCAGATAACATAATTTCTAAGTTTGGACAAGGAAGGCCAAGGGCATCCTGGGCTGCTGGCGGGTGAAGGTGATGGATGCGTCTCCTCTACTGCGCTCTGGTGGGACCACACCTGGGGCGCTGCACCCAGGTCTGGCCTCCCCAGTACGGGGAGTACTGGTGGCAGGTGGGGATACCGGAGCGAGTCCGGCCACGGACTACAGAGACAACTGGAGCATCTGACACGGGTGATACAGGGATATTCAAATCCCGAGCGGAGACGGTCCTGAGCAACCTGCTGCGAGCTGGCCCCGCTCTGAGCGGGTGGGTGGGACTGGACCATCGCCAGAGGTGCCTTCCAACCTCATACTGCAGCATCTAAAAATTTAATCAGCTCCCACGTGGGATCTTTCAGCCTGTGAAGCATTATTACCAGCATAAATCTTCCCGGGTGAGGTTTTTCTGTGTCAGTTTCACCTGTGACTTTAAACAAATCTTGGCTGAAACTTACCCCAGTACTAACAAAATAACATCCGCTAACCTGAAAACACAGAAAAATTACACTTCAAAGCACATTAAAATGCAGTGCAAGAACAGTAGGCTCATCTTCCCTTCAGCTGATAACACTATTGTTTCATGAAAAGCCAAAAGTGATATTCTCCTAAATTCTTTTTTATTTGTAGTGCTATCAATGCAGCCCCCTAAGAACAAGCTACTTGCAACTGGAAATTACTAAATAACACGGTATATCACTTGGCATTGATTGACATGTTTTATTTTTGTATTGATATAGGAAAATGTTCCTCTGTGCAAGTTTTAAATATAAATTTCCATTGACAGAACATTCTGTATTATTATTGCTGCTGTTTCATCTGTCACATTTTCGCTAAGCCTTGAAAAATTACACTGTTCTGTCACAGTCTCATTGTCCTTTGTGCTTCTCTGGCAGCCGGTGCAGTTAAAAAAATAGTTTCCCAAAAAGTAGGAGAAAAAGGATTTATTCTTCAGCGTTTGCGATCTCTCATTAAGGAAGGCACGATTAAGGAAGAGACAGCACATAAACCACACAATTCCATAGCGATCTGGATTAGAGAATATATCCTTTGACTTATTCAAAATAAGGCAACCGAATGAGAATGCAACGTGCCGATTTACAGATTGGGGCAGTTTTAGTGAAAACACCTCTATTCCTTATCTCCACTTTAGCTCAAGCCCTGGTAAGATTGCAAATAATTATTTTCTCGCTTGAGAAGGCAAAGCATGGTTAGAATAACAAGCAGCAGCCGAGTCCCAGCTTTCGATACAAAGAACATTTTCTTCGCCCAGGCCATGGAAATTAACACATTTAAAACCTAGAAAATTGTTCTCCTTTTTAAATTCAAGTGCAAACTAGTAGTCAAAGTCTCAATCAGATTTTAATTAATTAATGATTAATGGAAGAATTAAACTTTGCAAATCCCACAGACATCTCACCGTGTGATTTCCAACACTACTTTGGGTGGGGTAGCTGAAGAAATTCCATTTGGGAAGGTGAGCTGGATTTTCGGGACATGCAGTGGCAGCTTTGGCTTGGCCAGGCTTCATGTCCTGAGACGGCCAGCGGTAAATGACGGGAGCCAGAGGAGGGCCACCAGGACCGTGGGATGGCTGGAGGAGAGGCTGATGGAAAGGGTTCCATCCGCCTGGAGAAGAGACGGCTAAACCGCATGGAGGGACACCCGCAGCATCCCGCCGTCGGCAGGGGGATGCAGGAAAGGCACCCCCGTGCTCCTCTGAGGGGTGCAAAGGGAAAGGACATGACACTATGTCACCGGCTGTACCCGGGCCATGATGTGTTGGGCAGAAGGAAGAAGTCCTTCACAACTGGAGTCGCCAAGCCCCAGAAGAGGCTGCCCAGAGCCTGTCCGTCTCCATCCGTGGAGAGCATCAGAACTCACCTGGACCAGCCCTGAGCAAGGCGGTCCGGTTTGGACGCTAGCCCTGCCTCCAGCAGGCGGCTGGACGGGACCTCCAGAGTCATCTCCGACCTCCAGCACCCTGCGGCTCTAGGCAAGTGCTGACAGCGGGAGATGCTCACAAAGAAAGAAAAAAAAATTAACTTGGTAATTGAGGAACCAGCCTCTCTTTATCTTCACCAGCACATGAATAGCATTCAAAGGCCCTGGAAAACTTTTTCATGCAAAAATTAGCAGACAGCCCAGGATATCAATCTATTTTAGAGGACAACTCTCTGCTGTTTCTTTTTAGATTTTTCTTTTATTTATTCTCCAAAGACATCATTGGATAGGATTTTAATTTTTGTCAAAAGGCAACAACAAAAGGAACCATTTATAGTAGAAAGCTCTGCTTGGCTTTGAAGTATTCAGCTCAAATAGGTGCCTGTTAAAAGTACATTTTCTAGCACAATGTATAGTAAAATACATTTCAAATCCACCACAACTTGCATAAAAAAAAAAAAAAATAATCAATGAAAGTGTTGAAAGCTTAATGAATGTGTTAAAAAATTTACAAGAACACATTTCTTGGCTCTCAGGCATGCTTTAGCCCATGCAGAAGATTCAAAACCTGCTGGTCCAGCCTGCAGCGGGGGCCGGACAGACGTGGGACGTGGTGGGAACCCAGCCTGAAGGTGGAGAGACCATCCTCACAGTGACCTTTGGGTGGGATGGGGCCTCCCAAGGCCATCTAGCCCACCCCCCCGCAATGAGGGGGGACATCTGTAACTAGCCCACCTGGAGCAGAGCCCCGTCCAGCCTGTTCCCAGGGGTGGGCTTCCACCACCCCGCGGGGCAACCTCCGCCAGGGTCCCACCACACTCTGTCAAATTCTTCCTCGTGCCTGGTCTCAGTCTCCCCTCTTCCAGTTTAAAACCATCACCCCTCGCCCTACTGCAACAGGACCAAAAACGTCTGTCCCCCTGTTTCGTGTAAGCCTCCACCAGGCACTGGGAGGGCTCTGAGGTCCCCCCTGGAACCTTCCCCAGGCTGAACCTCCCCAGCTCCCCCTGCCAGGCACTGGGAGGGCTTTGGGGTCCCCTCAGCACCTTCCCCAGGCTGAACCCCCCCCAGCTCCCCACCACCAGGCACTGGGAGGGCTTTGAGGTCCCCCCTGGAACCTTCCCCAGGCTGAACCCCCCCAGCTCCCCACCACCAGGCACTGGGAGGGCTCTGAGGTCCCCCCTGGAGTCTTCCCCAGGCTGAACCCCCCCAGCTCCCCCCACCAGGCACTGGGAGGGCTCTGAGGTCCCCCCTGGAACCTTTCCCAGGCTGAACCCCCCCAGCTCCCCACCACCAGGCACTGGGAGGGCTCTGAGGTCCCCTCAGCACCTTCCCCAGGCTGAACCCCCCCCAGCTCCCCCCACCAGGCACTGGGAGGGCTTTGAGGTCCCCCCACCTCTCCACCCCTCGGACCACTTTTGTGGCCCCTCTGGACCCACTCCAAGGGGTCCACCACTGTCTCCTGAGGACTCCTCTTGGCTTCCACTTTTCCCCGACCCTTTTTTAAGGAATTCAGGCCCTTAAGCCACAGCCCCTGAACCGTGCCCATGTCCAACACCGGTGCGACTGGTCGGAGTCGTGCCATTACTGTCTCAAGGAGACAGAACTGGAAGTGGGCTCCTGCTACATGGGCTATTGGACTACCCATATATCAATATTTAAAAAAATAAAATAAAAAAGGAAAAAACCTGTCTCCTAGCTTCATTCCCATCTTACCAACACCACTAGGAACAGGTACATGGTCCAGGATCGAGGAAGAGGAAGAAACTCGGGCAGTTTCCACAAAATCTACATTGTAGCCCTGAGCTTTTTTGCTGTTTTGCTTTTCCAGCCTGACACAGGGGATGCAACAAGCTCCACCACAATAAAGATTTTTATGATTTGCTTTCTGTATCTGTTTTCAAGCATGAAATCACCTTGTTCAGCAAACAGAAGCGAAAACTGTGACTATCTGTAAAATCATACTATTACTACTTACCTCTCCTTCCTGGAGAAACTGCGAGCCTTTATGTAATGTTGCTAAAGCACTTTTGAAATATTGCATAGAAGATGTCATGAAAGCACGGAGGATTATTTTGGTCACTATAATCTGATTAGAAATGCTACCCACCCCTACAATGTTTGCAGAAACAGAAAAACAACAGAAGCTGCTTCACACGGCAGCAGCTGATCCCCAAAACGTGGACTGCCGCACTGTACTGATGAGTCACTGCTTACTGAGGAGATACAACCTTCTACCTCATAACAATTATTTCACCGTTATGAGACACTCAGCTGCCACATAATTAGCAAATAACCGCTCTCGCCCGTGGCTGCATGTGGGGCACAGCCCGGGCAGTGGCTGCCGTACGAGCAGGATGGGGGGGTCGTACCTGGTTCTCGTCCTGCACCTCCATGCTGTACTGGGGCCCTGGCTGTACCTCCGTCACTTTCTCTCCCAGGAGGAAGCCCAGGCGAGTCATGAGTGTGTTTGCTGCCTCATCTACGGACGGAGGGGGTCCCAGCTCCTGCTCAGTGTCACCTAAACGGGAAGAAAAACAGATTCAGACTGGAATTGTTTACCTTGGCTACTGCTCTGTGATTTTACCAACAAAACACTGCTAACTTTCCACGCTGCGGCAACGGTATCTGGGTTTTCAGGTTAGTCAAGTCTGGTTTAATGTTATATGCTGGTCATTAATCTCAGGTTATGCATTGCTCCAGCCGTCAGTACGTTTCTTCTAACATGAGCTGCCACCTCTCCTCTCATTGCTCCTTCTCGGCGCCTCCCAGGGCGGCAAGCACGGCCACCTGGCTCTCCCCACACCGAAGTACCACAGCCACCGGGGAAGAGGATTTCCCAGAGCAGCAACGGAGAAGGGGGAGCCTTCCCTCTCCTCCCTCACGCAAAAATTACTTCCAAGTCACCTGCAGAGAAACTGAGGCTCCACGTGCCATTTTGAAAGCACGCCGTGAGATGCAGAGCAGCCACCCTGCGCCACCAAGAGCTTAACAGCACAGAACGGGACAGAAAACCCGGGAGCATCTTCCACCATCACCTGCTGGTCCCAACACGCTCACGGTTCCATAGAAAGCACGGCTCTCCACACCCCAAACCTCCCTGTGCAGTACAGGCCAGGATACAAAGCAAAGCCCACCTGCCAATTCCCCATCAAGACTATAACACAGGTCAAACCCAACGTTCCAGATAATTTTTCCTAAATTTTTTTCTGCTGCCTGTGGGATGAGCAGCACAGCCAAGCTTCCAGCTAGCAATGCACACCGGGACAGAGGCCAGGCACATATACAGACATATCTGTATCTTTCTAATTTTGTAATAAAAAAAAATCCGATTTGCAGTATGACAAAGGTAAGTTGGGTTCTGAACGTCAAGTTCTTCCCTGCGGCATTAAAGCCTGAAGGTCAAGTTCTTTCCACGTCACGCCGAAGCAACACTATGTTTAGTGCAGTTGTAGGAAGGAGACTAATTAGGATTTGCAATGAGTTTACAGTTAATTATTCATTTGATAATGTACAATCTGGAAAAGAGCCCAGCTCCGTCCTGGCTGGGGGGTGCCCCAGCACTCACCCTAAAGCTACAGTGAAAAGATGTCACTTTAAACACTGCTTTTTGATAACTGTAACTGCAAACCACAAATCACAGAAACTGGGCTATGTACAAAACCTCAGCAAATTTCAGCCAGTTGCTTCCAGAAATTCCCCTTTAAACTCCTAATGTACATCTCGCGAATGCTCGGAGCGATTTTGCGGTGTCTCACCTGCACTAGTGCAAATTAAAAATCCGGGAGCATCTCACATGCAAGCGCGCCTGCATTCACAAGCACCGCCAGCTCCAGGAGATGAGCATCTGGAGCAGTCCGTACACGGTGACTTCACTGTTATGAAAATGGATTATATCGTATGATAATAGAAGCTGCCTTTAAGTTATTGAATCCCTATTGTACAGCTTTAAACAACGCTGACGTGAATAGGATAGATTTAAGAGGGAGACAAATTTAGATGGATGGCCCAATTTTCTGATCTGCTGACCACCCACATTCAATCTGTGGGCATTTACTATCTCGGGGAGTCAAATCCAGCACAGATACCTTTATGTAAAATGAAAATTATAGAGACTTTTATTTCCAAGGTTATTTTTTTTTTCTTTTAAAAAGTAGACTTTTAGAATTTATCCTAGATACCTGTATCTAGGATATGGCTCCGTGCATAATTATCAGAAGCCTATTATGCATTCCCCATTCTGTTTTCAGAACACGATATTAATAATACCCAAACTGTGCCGACCCACCCACCCCGGCAGAGGGGGAGAGCCGGCCCCAGGCCCACGCTGCCCACCCCAGGGAGGGCGCAGGGCAGCGCTGGCTCCTTCGGCTCCGCTCCCAACCAAACACAACAACTTGCTCCTTGGGGGTTGGATTTAGCCTTGTCCTTAAACCTCCCCCCTTCTATACCACCCCTAAAAACACCTCCAAGGGGCACAAAGCTGACCTGCACTTGTAAAATAAAGAAAAATACGAGCTCATCCCTGTTACTGCGTAAGAGCACAGAAGATGCTGAGGATGACAACCGCCTGATTCACCTGCGAGATGCTGCTCCCAGCACAAGGCATCGGGAGCTGCCAGGGAAGCAGCTGAGCTCCCTGAGCATCACGTTCCGTGTAGAACTATCAATTATTATAATGTGGCTTTCAAAGTACAGATAACTTTGAACTTAGGCAAAGCGCTACTGTACTGGATTATTCCCTCTTTTGGTTAGGTCTCTAAAAATAAAGTGCAGTCATTTAACTGAGTGTCAAAGAAGAGACATAACAGCTCTGAGATGCCTGTGAATGGGTATTATGGAAAGAAGCTGTAACTTGCCTTTCAAGGTTGACAGTAAGACCTAATACTCCCTTTTCTAAGTTCAATGAAAGGGCATAACTGGTTTTTTTTCCTCCCTTGCCATGTGTGCTATCCAGTTGATGCTGCAGCCAAATTTTACACACGCTTCAGCACACTCGGCTCCCCCAACCTCACGGGGGAAATGCGAGTGCACAGCCGGTAACAGAACCTGCCGGAGATATTTGTAGGAATTCTGACACTATTGCTATAACAAACCACTGCAGCTCAAACGCACATACTACAGGCAACTCAAATCAGCAACCTCTAGTATATCAATAAACGCTAACAAACTGCCCAGCGATGCACACGCAAACCTGAAGCCAAGCGGTGGATTCCAGGGATCCCGACACAGCTCAGGATCTGCGTCAGCTCGCACGCTCCTGCACCGACACTCGGCGCTGTTAAAAGCTTATCAGAAAATTCTTAGTGCCAGGAATTTTAAACAAATATAAAAAAAACGCTTCGCTCTCCAACTCCTTGCATGCACACGAGGATTTCAAGGAGTTGTAGAGACCGTCTAACTTCACGTTCCCTCATGGTCAGCAGGATGGGTTTTTCTGTACATAGAGAGACAAAAGGCACCTGGCGGGGAAGGGTCCTGGGGCACTGCAGGGACCAGCTAAACCAGCCATGGCACCGGCACTTCCATCCCAGCTGACATCCTTGGGCAGCTGGTCCAGTCGTTTGTGGCTTGTTTGGTTGTAAAGCAGAAGGTTCCTCACGCTGAGCCCGCTGCAGTGACATGGCCATGGGAGGGACAGGAGGGGCAGGAGGGACAGCAGGGATGCCAGCCCCAGTGCAGCATCCCCCAGCCTGGCTGGCACCGATGGGACCCCGGAGGGACCCCTGGCACATCGCTGCCATCCCCAGCTTCAGCCAGAGTTGAAACTACTCCGGATTACGCCGTCTTTGCACACGCTGCTGCGGTTACAGACCCCCACGTGATAAATGCCTTTTCTGAATCTTACTAAAAAACATTTCCAAAGAACTTAATAGAGAAACTTTTCCCCATTGGAATTTGTTGTGTTTAATTTCAAGGCAAAGTGCCGCAAACCCAGAGTCAGCATTTCAGGTACTGAAGTCAAAACTAAAAGAGATTTACTAGATGTTTGCCACTAGTCCAAGGACTTTCATCACAGATACAGCCCGCAGACTACAAACACATTGAAGTGAATTGCTTATTTCTAATAGCATAAATAAAAATCCATGGACAGCTCCAAGATAGATTAGTCTCAAAAGCTGTAGCCTGGTTGGAAGGAGAGGTAATTTGTCTAAGCAGCACAGGGAATTTTTTTTTTTTTTTTTTTTTTTTTGAAGAAAAATGTAAGCGGCCAACCTCACTTTGCTCTGCAAAAACAAATGGACTTGAAAGTAAGATATTCAGATTCTTCTGCAGTGAGCTATACATAAAATAAAGGTATCTTCGAAGAAGTGAAAGAGGAAGAATAATATTGGAAAGACTCCATGAAATATGTGATCGAATTTTAGGCAGAGTCACCAAAAAGCTACACTGAAGGATGCTTCTTTCTTCTAATCCTTAGTCTTCAGAAGAGACAGGTAACTGCAGCATTATATGTCAGAAATAAATAAAAAGCTCCTCCAGAGACATGAAGCAGGTTGTCCTTTCAGATTAAAACACTGCACGTGTTTAGGCTGTCTGGCATTTTGATCTATCGGAGCAGAAGAATGCGCGAAACAGTCAGTCAGCGCCTGCAGCCTTAACGCCGCTGCGCGCACGGAGCGATCCCGAGGTGGAACGGGCAGAAGGGAAAATCCGCAGGGCCAGAGCTCCCCGTCCCCCAGCACAGAGCCGGGGCAGAACGGGAATCCCAAACTGGCACCAGCTCCCGTACCTGTACCCAGCGCTCCCGCGCGAGGGGCCCAGTCCTCACAGTAACGGGAAAAAATTCCAAGTGGGACTCAATTACTTTGAAAGCAGAAGCAAGGGAAAGAAGAAAACAAGAACATGGGATTTCTCCATCTCTAGCCCTTGAGAAGCGTGCTACTATTTCTTATTTATTTATTTATTTTGCTTCTGGATTGCATTATACTGGAACGGATGGCACAAGAGGAGCGGATGGACGCGGGAGACAAGCAGAAGGTTAATTAGGTCTGAGGTCTGGAAAGCTGGGAGGTCATCTCGCTGAGGAGAGCTTGTGTGCCCACGGCAGGGCAGCCGGGGGGACAGAGAAGCCTGTTGAGGCAGATGCTGAAGTGCTGGGCTGGGAGATCGATCAATCGATCGATGGATCAGTCAACTGGGAGGAGGGGTGGGGAGTGGGGCAGAGCTGAGCAATAAGGTCACCAGGGCTCCGCGGGGGGTGCAGGGGATGCAGGAGACAGAGCATCTCCCTGCCACAAACCTGCCAGCGCTCTCCACCCGCGTCACAGTGCAAGAACAATTTTCAAATATTACACCTAGGTAATTAGGAATAATAAATAATTAAACCCAACAATCCATTATTTAGAAGCTTCAAAAGGAGTGTAGATACCTAAGGCACACACGCAGAGCCTTTTTGATTATTATTATTGCTATTTAAAAAATAATCTAGCTCCCAGAGTTGCACCAGGTCGCAGCAGTGCACACCTCCCGCTTCCCAGCTACTTTTGCCATCCTTTGCAGTTAATGACAATTATTTTTTTTTTTTACTGAACTGCAAAAATGCCGAATTAGAAACATTATAACCTGAGCTTGTCAAGCAATTTAATACCTCTAATCCTTCCTCCCTTCAAAAAATCCAACCCGCTTTAAATACGTCAGGCGACCTCTGCAATTCACCCTGGAATTGACCTGATTTAGGCCCTTCAGGAGCAATTTTACGGATCCTGGCAGCCCTCTCGGATGCCTTACCTACAGTTACCCTCAGTATTTTTGAAGGGGTCAGCTCTGACACCTCCGTTAACGTCACATGCAGCAGGATGGAGTTCGCAAGTGCTCCTAAATGTTCATGGCATTTCCTTGAAAATCAAATATATCATTTTATAAGCACAGTTATTAGGTTTGCTCTTTTCAAGAAAGCATTCAAAACGTACAATGTTTTTGAACATTATCATTTCAAAAAAGCATTTCTGTTCCGTCTTTCAATTCCTATAATAAAATCTGCCACATTTCAGCTGCAATTGCTTACAAGCAAATGAAATTTCTTTATGATTCATTTTGCAATTCTGTGACTTGTTTGATAGCTACCATCGTCTGATCTTACAGATGAATGATGCAGGGTAGTGCCCCTGGGAGACAATAACAATGCGTCTTTACTCCAGAGAGTATTTTTGGTGTAATGGTTATACTTTTACTTCGAAAACATCTGAAATCTATTTCAGCAAGTGTCTCACAAGAAGAACTGGGTAACAGTTCACTTAGTGGCACCCATCACAGAAAATGCTGTAGCTTAAAAATCAAAAACTCTTAAATGAGCAAAGAAAAAAAATAGAATTGTTATATGCCAAGAGCGGGCACCTATGGAACACCAGAAAAAAATACCATTTGTGAATTTGATCTTCAATTACATAACTGTAGAGTTTTATCTAACTACTTCCCTCTCTCCATGTGACCTGAATCTGTCCCATTATTATGTACATCTGCTTTAAATTATTCTGGATACACTTGAGCTGTTTTTGGAAAATGCCCTTGACCATTTCTGCACATCCTCCTAATCTCAGAATTAATGAGTATTTTTCATTCGTCTTGTTTACACCAAGAGGATATTTTTAAAAATTTCACCAATAAGGGACAAAGGCTACCCTCCCCCCCACCCCATCAATTTTACAGCCAGTTTTTGTACTGCTGCTCTTCGGATCCTGAGTAGTTCTGCGAGAACAATGGAAAATGGTCCCACCAACTTAAATCCCACCACAGACAAGTGGGCAGGGTAAATATATTCCCCGTGTACGTTGTAGGAAAGCCCCCCAGCCAGCCAAAACCCAGCGCTGAACCAGGAGGGCGTTCAGACTGCGGCTCTGCCCGCTGATCCTTTCTCTAAGAGGCTGCAAAAAAATCCCATCCTTAATTCTGCTAAGTCAGTCTCTTGCATGGGTTCCACAGGCATTTCCTTTAAGAAGAAATTCAAACAAAAGAAATTCTCCTCTGCACCGCACAGAAACTCTTGCTTCCTCACCAGTCCTTCCACTGCCTTTGCTGGTGATGTCCTTTAATATTCCTTCAAGTAGATTGTCAGAAAGACAGTTATTTTTAATCAGAAACTATACTGAGCCAGAGATAGGCAGAAAATGTAATTTCAATGCTATCATAAAATCTAATTTAATGCATTTCATGTTCCAGATTTAAAAAAAAACCCCATCCCTCTGCATGCACATCTGGGGATGAATTTTCCTGGATTTCAGCTCCCATTTAAGCACCAAAGAAAAGGGAATGGAGAAATGAGAGGATATTCAGCACACTGATCACTGAACATACATAAAAAAGAAAAAGGCCACAATTATCATAAATATGAGCCGGGGTATGTGGAGCATTTCCTAAGAGCGGGATTACACTTCGATCCCTGAAAAGGTTCCTGAGCTCTTTAACATGTCAAGGACAACGTGACCAAGGCAGCGTGTGCCCCCACTGATGGAAACCAGAGATGCCATTATTCCTTCCTTTACAGTTTTGGTATTTTATCTCTAAAACATCACCTGATGATAAACACGTGCCTGTGCTCCCGGCTATAAACATCCCGCCCTCGTCAACCACCACCCCACGACAGCCTTGACTCTCCAGGAAAGCTGGTCGGTATTTTTTAGCTCTGGGGACTGACCTTTCGTTCCAGACGGGTTTGAGGATGGTATCTTACACTCTTATTGATGCAGAGGGGGTTTTAAAAAGTATGATTCACAATCAAATAAGAACAAATGCTCCTTTCAAAGAGTATTTGTCTGCCAAAACCTGTGCAAAATACTTCAATAGTATTTCGCACATGTATTTTGCTGTATTAGGCGTGTCACACCGCATCCACCCAAACCACTTTTTTAATTTCAGCAACTGTTTTTCAAAACCTCTCACATTCCCTCCGCTTACCATTCTTCACACCATCAACCTGACACAAGCCTCACCCACGCACACACGTCGGGCAGCACAAGCCCTAAGGACCGGGCAGGAAGCAGCAGCAGCAGCAGCAGCAGCAGCAGCAGCACCAGCAGCACCAGCAGCAGCGCGCCCATCTCTGCTCGCAGGCAAAGCCCCCAGCGTTGCCCTTGCAGTGGGGTACAAACGAGCTCAGGGTGCACACGCAGTTGGCTGGACAGCGGCACGACTTGAACAAACGCTGGGGAAAACTCCCTCCTCCCGGACCTGGCGGGATGATGCTAGCTGTGGTGGGAATGTCGCGACGCTGGGGTGTCCAGCTGAGCCTCCCCAGGCACCGTCCCCCTGCTCTGCCCCGCACGTGGCCAAGCCAAGCAAAAGGAAAGTTGCAGGAAACCTTCAGAAATAGTTATCATAGGATCACTGAATGGTTTGGGTTGGAAGGGACCTTAAAGACCATCTCGTTCCACCCCCCTGCCATGGGCAGGGGCACCTCCCACTGGACCAGGTCACTCCAAGCCCCATCCAGCCTGGCCTGGGATGCTTCCAGGGATGGGGCATCCACAGCTCCTCTGGGCAACCTGTGCCAGCGCCTCAGCACCCTCACAGTGAATAATTTCTTCCCAATAGCTAATCTGTCTCTGCCGTCTTTCAGTGTAAAGCCATTCCCCCTTGTCCTATCACTGCATACCCTTGTAAGAAGCCCCTCTCCAGCTTTCTTGTGGCCCCTGTTCGGTACTGGAAGGCTGCTGTAAGGTCTCCACAGAGCCTTTTCTTATATACACACACACACACACACACGTGTGCACATATTTGTAGTATTTCCATTATTGTATAAGATCATTTTAGGTTTTCATCCGCCAAGACCACAGTCATTTCCACCCTCAACAGCCACGACAGCGGCTGAGGCTGCCGAGGACCCTTTTATCGTACCCGCAAGGCAGCAACCAGCCACAATTTCAGCATTTGACTTTCTTGGGGAGAAAAACATGCAGAAAGGGATTTTCACAAGTACCTTTTTTTCTCCCAAGATAGCTTTGCCAGGTCAAAATGCAGCTGGCATACCACGAGATGTAACTTGAGTAATGCAGGTGATTATACTTTACCACAGCCTTTAGCCACCGTTAAACGGGAGGTCGTGGGTTTATAACTGAGCAAGGGACAACAACAGTGTGACGGCCCTGTCCTTACTAGATCTGTTATATTAGCACATTCCCAGAATGGATTTTATTAAAAGCAAATCAGATTAAATTACAACCTCCACATTTACAACACTGATAACAATCTCTCAAACCTACTATCGATCATATACCCAAGTAAGATTTCAAAATTACCAGCTGGATATAAAAACTAATACACAGATGTAATAATCTACTGTTACCACTTACTGGAATATCAAGCATCAAACATTCCTGGATGATTCTTCCTTTCTATGCAAGAAATTAATTCACATATAAAAAAACCCCGCGAAGCCGGGACGCCGTATGTCTGCACCATGGGAAGGAAAAGGACTGGGCACGCTTTTCACGTGGTGCAATGGCAAACTGAAATATTCTCGGGTGATGTGGCAGTGGGCTAAAACGCAGCAACTCCATCACTTCCAGTGCTCGCACGGACTTTTGTAAAACTGTCCGAGGCAATTCTAGTGGCAACCACGGACTTCACAGTGAACTTTCGCAGCTTTTCAGCACTATTCTCAAACAGAACCAATGTCCAGGGCTGTTGATAATTAGCACCCCTTCACTGATTAGCGAGGGGAAACTGCTGTCCGTTTGGATTAGATCCATTTAAAACTTGCCGTTTCTCTAAAGTGCAAACCATATTCACGAAAATCTTACACCACTCAAAAATGAACTCAACCACACTGCCCTCACAGCGCACGGGAGTCACACGGCGCACGGCTGGCCATGTCACCCACATAATTTGGGTAGAAATACGGCACTGATGCTACCCGAGGGGAGAAGGCACGGGCGGCAGCCCCGCCAGCAGCTGCACAGCACATCTCCTCTCGTCAGGCAAGCCAAAGAGATGGCAGGAAGAGACGGGGACAGAGCAGGGAGCCCGGAAAGGCCATGGCACCCAACGTGGGCAGCCGGGAGCGGAGGGCAGCGCCAGAGCCCTGCTCCAGGTGTCCCTGTGCGGTGGGACACGGCTTCCCCGGAGGGACTGGGACTCCCCACCGAACACACAGAAGAGCCAGCGGGGCCGGGGCTGAGAGAAAACAGGGACAGCAAGTAGAGGAACCCGAGAGGAAGGTGCTGCAGGGTCGCACCGCATCCTGCACGTCAGGACCCTGCAATACGTTAGCGACCACTGGAGGAGTCTGGAGACAGGGTGGTATGATCGATGCTTCCCAGCAAGGCTGAACTTTCAAACGGGCAGCTGGCCAAAATGTTCGTGTTTGGATTCAAAGTCATTATTTTTCAAGTGATGAGGAGTCAAATAATTAGTGACATAAACCGCCAAAAATTCTGCTTAATGAAGGAGACAATCTACGGTGCTGCAGGAGGTTAGAAGCAAAGTGATCCCCTTTCGTCAGTGTACGGGTGCAGCTGTGCTGCCCAAGGGAGAGGAACAGCCGGACGGGGGGAAAGCTGATGGTCAGAACAAATTACAGCGAGGGAAACAATATTCACGCTGGATGAAGATAAAGAAGTACTTGTTCTGCAGTCCTGAGGAGGGTTAGGAAGTCAAGGCAACTGGTAAGAGAGCAGAAATAACGGGGTGGCTTTCACAGCACGGCATATTTTCACTCATAAGAAGGTCTCCATAGCATCGCAGAAGTTCAAGGACTTTTTGCACAGGACAAAAAAGATCATCCACTGGCCTCAGGTACACATTTAAGACACGGGAGCCAGGCTTACAACAGAACTGAGCCGTTTCCTACAAATGCAGACACCCCTCCCTGCTGTTGCTGGAGCTGGTGAAATGAATATTGAGGTTTCTGCACCCATAAAGAGTGGAAGCAAAGTAACAGTGTCTCAGGACATTGCAGGAAAAAAAGAAATAATTATTGACCACTTCCTCTAGATTGTAAAGCACTTGGGAATAACTATCTGGGCCAGAAGAGAAAAGGGAAGACTAATCAGCACAACCATGACAAAGAACTCCAGCAACCATCATTTCCTTCCTTTTTGCCTCGCTTAGCATGCCAGTATTTCCACTTACGACTGGCATAAACGTAAGGTGAAGGTTGACTTCAAATTAAACTCAGCTGAAAGAACTCCTAAATAGGAAAAAATAAAATAAAATGTCAATAGCTCCAGGGGCTAAGAAGGAAGATCAGGTTTGTGTAGGGACGTCAGCAGCACTGCAAAGGCAGGAGCCCAAAGACAGTGAGCACAGCACTGTCAGAGAGGCCAGGGCTGCCACCGCCGCGGGACCCTGGGACGCTGCCCCTGCAGCCACCACCGCAGCCCGGCTGATGCTGCTACTTCAGCCTGACAGGCGCTGAGCAGAAACAGGATTACCACAAGATGAACAAAGCCGACACGGTTTCCCAAATCTAATTTGACAGGTAGTATCTTCCCTGAATTGGAGCTACTGATAAAGTTTTTTCTCCCGAAGAAAGGAAAATCTGAGGACAGTGATTTGTTTCAGCTAGAATTTATAATTACAAAAGGCAAGTGCAGCCCAGCGCTCCTGTGACACTTCATGAAGATGCTGAGAAACACCAGAGACTTTAGCAAGAAGTGAGCGGCACTGCTGGGAGTTCAAAAGGCACATTTCACCAATTCTGTCAGCAATAAATTGAGAACCCAAAGGTGGAGAAGCAGCTGAAGGTTTCAGCAGGATGCTGCTGGCAGTAGATGCCTTTGATGACCAAGCATAATAAATAGTCCAAGAGAAATTAAGCAGAAGGCAAGCACGGAGACAGATTTGTTATCTGTTACCTACAGGGTAGAAGAAGAAAAAAAATAAATCCATTCCAACTTCTCAACATGAATGATTTCTTAGTCTGAGACAGGATACTTTGTACCTCTGCAAAACCCGTTAGGTTAGAGATAAATCAAGGTCCTGTGGCCTACGGCAGAACTGGAGCTGGACCGAAACGCCAGGTCGGTCATCTGTCACTGTGGGGCGCAGACACGGTGGCACGGTTCCTTACTCCCCGTGCCCGTCCCACCCCTAAGAGGTGACTTTGTTCCACAGACGGGTGCGTTAGGCCAGGCGAGGGGCTGGAGGGGGAGCCACGTGCGGACCAGGTGGTACGAGGCCACCTGAGTGTGCCAGGACCACCGGGGCAGCGCGGGAGGTCTGCGTGGGGCTGGGGGTCCGGGCCCTGCGGCCGCCCCGCGTACCTTGCCCACCGCAGCCCCGCAGCTCCCCTGTGCCCGGCTCTGCTTGCGGCCACAGCACCATGTTCTACACCCAGAGACGGCTCAGCCACCACCGAACACAACCCTGGAGTAAGACAGCGACCTACACAGGGTGTAGGGACCTGTGAAGACAAACCCTACGCACCAGCTTCCCAACAACCGATTCCTGAGTAACCCTCAGATCTCGGAGCACCACGCTTCAACGCTCCTCATGATGTTGCAGCCGTACTGCCTCAGCTGTGGTATCTGGGAGCACCAGTGCAGGCTGCCCTTGTTTTTAAAAATAATATGCTAGAAGGGGAAACCCCTCTGCCGGGAGTCACTCATTCAGTGAGGAGTCTGACCTTGCCTGACACCGTCCGTCAGCAGCGGAGGGGTAAGTACACAGCGCAGGGAAGGTCTCCGACGCTCCATCCATACCAGAAAGTCTCTTACCAAGCGCCTAATCACACCTGCTCAGGCGTGGAAGACAAGGAGGCTTCCCACTGACCCTGCAGGCCCAGCACCGACAGTTTCAGAGTCAACAGAGTTGCTCTCCTTACGTACATACTTACTCACTGGCAAGACAGAAAGCTATGAATATTCAATAAGCCAAAGTATTAGCACAAAAAAAGTTACTGTTTCCCAACAGGTCCGCTGAAAGCAAGCACTGCTGTTTGATGAGGCGAAACAACTCATTAGACTCCCCGGGATCCATCCGGATGGGCAGCCAAAGGTGCTCGGCTGCTGGAAATTCTGCTGCTAAAGCATCTGATGTGAGACGCACTTCGGGGGCCGTCTAGGTTATACGCTTTGGCAGCGGCCACAATGCTTCAAAGTTGGGCAGTTACTCATATAAACATAATTCGGATCACTTAAAGCCTTCCCCTCCTTTTTTCCCTTTCTGTTTTTCCCCCAGAGAGATGAAACCGAGACCCAGTTTGGAAAGGGAAGCTGGCTGTTAATAGATCACACCAGGAAGCTTCAAGAACATCATTATCTGAAATTATTTAACAGTTAAACAGTACATGGAATTCAGATTATTTTCAGTTCTTCTCCTGAGCACCTTCCCTTTGAGCAGAAGGCTCAATAAACCCAAAATCACAAACCCGGCCACTGTTTCCCAAGCTGCAACTTCCAGCTTGCGGCAAAGCCAACTGCTCCTGATGGCAAGTAGCCCACGGCGAACCCCGGACAGACACACAGCCGAACCCTCCACGCGCCTTCATTCCTCCTCCTGGAATCTGAATTCCAGACCAGCGTGGGGGTTGTGTTGTCTTGTTTTATTTGGGGGGTGGGTGGGTCAGTTTTGGATGGTTAATCCCAGAATCTAGTCCAAAACTGTCTCCGTCTCCCAACTCGGCAGAAGACACCGGCACCGTCCTCCCAAGAGAAGCGCCAAAAAGTCAATCGCTGCCATAGCAGCCGGCGTGCCAGATCGCCACGGCTCTCTGCTGCCCTTGGGGATGATCACAACGATTTCCCATTCCCTTCAGGTCAGTGGGCTTGACAATACCGGGACAACCACGAGATTCAACAGTAAAATCGTTTGTCAGGCTGCGGCTGGTTTGATTATTCCCTTGCCTTCCTCCCAATACATCACTGTCCAATATGACAGAGGGTGGACAAGGAGCCTGCTGGTTGAATTTGTCTGGGGTTTTGTGGTTGGGGTTTTTTTTGGCTCGTTGCCTACATTTTTACCATGAAAAATCAGAGCACAGCGCTGTTTCACGCATCCCCCCGTTAAAGGGTTTTTTCTAAACACCTGAGAAATGGTCAGTTGCGTTTAAGAAAAGCGTGTGGTTTGTGTGGAATAAAAAAGCATGCATCTCGCACGATGAAGAGAAAGCAGCAGCGGCAAGCAGGTGTCAACCTCAACGATTCTTTTAAGCAAAAGAAAGAGAAAAAGGAGCGATGAGATGAAAACAACTGACGCTGCGATGGTAAATCACCCTTCGCTGTCCGTGGCGGCGGCACCGCTGTGGTACCCAACTCAATTAGGGATGGAAACGGATGCCTGCTGGCCTCGCGTGGAACAAGCAAACCTCCCCGACCAGACATTTAAGATTTGTGTCCCAAAATTTCTGGAGAAGAATTTAATCAAATTAAAAGATAACGCCATAACATCCTTAGCCTTTGAAACGTAATGACGAGGTAATAAATCACACAAAATGCAACTGCAAACGCGGATCTAAGACAAAAGGCGATTCCCTGAGAGCATCATCCATCTCAGACCATTCCATAGGTTTCCTGAGCACGTACAGGCCAAAACGTGTGTCACCTACCATGCTAAAACCAAAGAGCAGATCAAAGGACGCCTTTGTGACAGCTCCGCAGAGCCATAAAGCCAGGACACCGTCCGCTCCACAAGCAGTGCCACCAGGCACGAGCGAGCTGTGACAAACTGGGGTGGGGTGGGGGTGGGAATTACGTGTTAAATTGGGAATCAGCAAACCATTACAGAAAAGGTTTAACAACAGAAGCCTGAAGGTCAACGCCTGCTCTTCCACGTCCCCCCCCTTAAAGGGTGACGATGGCCAGGAGGGTCCTTCCCCGCGCCCTGGGCTGCCTTAGGAAGCCTGCCCAGCCTGGAATTAACGCCTCTGCCATGCGGGGTGGCAGCAGACGGGGAGGGATGGAGGGTCACGCTCCTTCCAGCCCCTCCTAACGGAGTCACCGCTGAGCCAAGGAACAAGGGACAGTTTCCCTGCCGCAGACACTCCGAGTCAAAAAGGGCTCGACGGAACTCTGAATGACCACCTCACTCACAAAAACTTCTGCAGAAATATAAATCTGGTACAAACGGCTCCTCAAAGCCACAAACCAGCTTTTTTGTCATCGTCTTAAATGCAACAGCTCTAAAATGTGGGCCAATTTCTGCTTTCACTTCAACAAAGTCATCTTACAGAATCTGAAGGCCTTCTTCAGCAAAACAAAGAATGTAATTTCCAAAAAAAAAAAAAGCTCTCCAGAAGCTTAAAGCTTTACTACATCCTTGCTATCACCACCTCCCTCAAAAGATACCCACCACCCAGTTCTTCCTGCTCCTGACTGGAAGTGAAAACGCCTGGAGTGCGTCCCCCATACACTGGTCACACGGCGAGATGCCCAAAGCCAAGATCCCGAAGATCCCGGTGGGAGAGGCCACGCGGTGGCCGGTGGTTGCTCAGGAAACCTCCTCCCTGGCATGTGCTGAAATTTGCCCGAAGCCTTAAAATAAACATTTTAGCATTGAGCAAAATTTCATCTCTAGGCATCTCAAATTGAAATAATAATTTCTATACGCAGAGTAGATAATGTTCTCTCCTCATTGCTATTTAGTGTTTTAAACTGCCTTTAAGCGTATAATTAATTACATTACTTGTCAGGGATCACTTTACACACCACTCCACCTCCACTCAACTGCTAGGCTCTAGCACAGCTTCAGCCTTCTTTTTTTCCTTCTTTCAACTCTTATCATCATTCCTGGAGACGCTTGGGATTTAACACTGTGTGCTAACATCCTTCACAGGATCCGCATGTTTGAAAGAGGGTTAAAAAAAGCCTAAGGCCGAAGAAAGGAGTTGTATTTCCTTGGCAAACCGATCACAGGCAGCGCCTGCGGGCTTTGCCGCGGAGTGGGGCTCAGCCCCCCTCCCTCCATCAGGAAAGGATGCGCCCAGACTCAGAGTCCTCTGGTCCCCGTGAGCTGTCCCGATCTTTGTGGTTCTTTACCCAAGGATGCTTCCCCAGGCCAGCTCTCCATCTCCTGAGCTCCTCTAATCCAGCCCTGGACCCAGCAAACCCTCCAGCCCTCACGCCACCGCTGTTTTCACAGCGGGAACCACAAATCCAGGTGGGTGAAGCATAATCCAGTTCTGCCGCAGGAGACGAGTCAACGTCCGCGGGTTGAGAGCTGGGCAGCGCCTCACCGCAGCTCTGCGTGGGGCAAGAACCAGCGTCATTCGGTGGGCAAAGCCCCCCAGTATCCCCGAGCCCAGCCATCCGCCCAGCCCAGCAAGGGGAGGAGCCACAGCGCCGCAAGGAGAACACGCGCACGCCACCAACCTCCGCGCAGCATCAGGAGCCCTTCCCCAGGCTCCCTCCGCCCCGGCAGCCCAGCTGGGCTCTGCAGAAGCTTCCCAGCGAGAGGTGGTCCTGGGCACCTTGAAGCCCCCCCCTCACTGAGAGCCAGCGCCGTGCACCAGCGGGTACCACCACAGCCCTCTCCCTCTTCCTCACTCCCTAACGATGCTTCACGTTTCTTTAACGACGCTTCAAGGCAGTAGGAAACTACACCTTTCCTTTCAGATCCCTACGCTATCAGCGTATTCAGCAAGAGGAGGAGATCAAAAAGGAGAAAAAAAATAAGAGGGGGGGTGAAAAAAAAAAAAATAATCACAGGTTCCATTGCCAGAGCCCGCTCCTGGGCTTGGCAAGAGTCCTGCCCTTCGGAACACCCTGGCACGCGAAGCCGGGGCAGGCGGAGCCGCACGTGCAAGCACGCCTGCAAGACATAACACAGGACATAGGAATGTGGAATTTATGCTTTTTAAGCCAAATTTACAATTCAATTATAATTCTCTGTGGATGCAATCATAATAAGTTTATAATTATTAACAATTATAAACATGACAGTAGAAGCTATTTAGTTAGAAGAAGAAAGGGCTGCAACAGCAAAATTTTAATTGTAATTCATGATGACTGAAAAAGCAGCAGCAATTTCACAGCAACCATGGCCTCAAAGGAGGCATTTCCAAGCACAGGGACCGGCTTTTCTTTTCTAAGACAACTCCTCTTTCAAACACAATACATTAAAGAAAGCCCACATTCAAAATTTGGACAACATTCAATTAATTCCTCCAATTGTGAGTACTTTGAAAGCTCACCATCCACAGAAATAAAAGATCCCCTGATTTCAGAGCATCATTTATTAATATGACCTTTTCTACCGTAGCTACAGATTCAGGAGGCAGATGTCGCCGAGTTACACGCCATCTCAAACCAGCCAGCATCCTCGTACCCCATCCAAGGCCTGTATTGAACACGGGTCCCTCTGGTTCATAAACTAGGGAAAGCCAGGGGAGGAAACTCGCAGATTGAGCAAAAAAAAAAATGCACTGCAATGCTTGCTGCTGCTGCTGCTTGAAGCCGGCGCCGGTCCCAGCCTCGTGTGAGGGCAGCACCTCCACAGCCTCCAGCCGGTTGCTGCTTCCAAGTTGGGAAGAATCTGGGAACGCAGCTACAGAAAGCTTTCACAGCGCTCGCACATCTGCACCAGCTCTGCCTGAGCTTGAAGGTATTTATGCAACTGCCTGCCCCAACCAAGAGACGCACACGGGGTTAAGCCAGGGAGGGAGCAACCCGCTTCTATTTATGCTTCAACCAGAGGCCTCTAGCAAGATGTATACTTTTAAGAGCAATTACTACAGGATATATAAATTAAATTCCTTTTTTTTTTTTTAAAAAAAAGCAATATTCTTGGATGCAGGTTAACAAGATCACGTAGTTTTGCATTAGTTGATTTAACGATATTTCTGCAATGTGGTTTTATTCCAGTTTCTCTGAAGACCAGCATTAAAAATTAAATTTAAAGCGGTCTGTTTATTGGATCATTTTTATCTTTTCAAAAGCAACTCTCTAGATGTTCTAAATTATTCTGAGGGCAAAGCGGCCACACACCAAATTGCAAGTAACCAACAGAAATGGGTATAAATTAGAAACCAATACTTATTCAAGTTTCCAAGTCAATGAAACTCGGCTGGGGAAGGTCTAGTCAACCATCTAGAGAAAGGAGCCGTACGACATTTAACAATACTTTGGGGGCCGGGGTTGCCCGTTCCCCCTCTCAGCGCAGAGCCTTTGCATGCAGCTTACCAGGGCAGTATGCATCAACGTCCAGTTTCTGGGCTGAAGAAAGTGTTGGTGAGCCAAGCTCTGACTCTGGGATTCGAGGGCTCTCAACAAACTTTGCTTTCCTCAAAGGGGCTAAAGAGAAGGAGGGGGAGAGAGAAAGAGAGGTCATGAGTAAGGGAAATAGCAAGCAACAGATGGAAGCACTTAACTAAACGACACTGTCAGACTCATATCAGGTTACCCACCCCCCCTTTTTTTTTTTTTGCCAGGAAAAAAAAATTATCTGCATTCTTTACATAGGAGGTGGCTCTTGTTAAAACTGTAGCAATTTATTTTTTTTATAGGAAGCAAATGGGCCTGGATTCAGCAACTGTAGAAATCACAGAGAGGTACACAGAGCCCATCACCATTTAAAATATTTAACTATAAGTATCTAAAATGAACACACAAGTTCTATGTTCGGCAATTGTTTCCTTCGAACATAAAATTTCAATTTTAAAATATTCTGAATGTCTGACCAAACATATCTGGTGTTTGACATCAGCTAACAAAGCTATTGCTGTCCAAGACAAAAAAAACAAGCACTCCACTTTCATCCTTGCAAATCCAGAAAAGATTCAGGAGAAATAAAGAACAGGGAAAAGGTAAAACTGTAACAAAGCAGCGCTGACCACCAATGCTAGAGAAATGGGATTTTCCCATGTTTTAAACAGCCTGAACTCAAAGACACAAAGTGCAACATTTGTTTGTAATAAAATAATTACTAAACCACTTTTGTTAATAAAAAGGTTTTAAACAGATATTTCTACCAGACCAGAGAATCAAAGCTAGCAAATAAGTTATACGCAGAGATTATTATATTGCATTTTGAAGTTAAACTCACATGCCCATGGAAGTGAAAGGCTAATTTGAAAAGCCCCCTGCAGTGGTTCAGCACGCCCAGTGCCTCTCCCAGCACAATAGCCCTGACTCACATCACTGATATTTATAGCTGTCTGTCCTGCAAATTAAATTTAGGAGCTGAAACTGAAGATGGGACACACACACGTTTGTTCTCGTGCATCTCTTGCAATAAAAGCCCCCCCTGGCCAGCGGTGACCCCGGCGGCAGCAATCCATCTCCAGCCAGCCAGGAGCCTGCGCAGGCTGCTGGCCCCACAGCCGGGGGGGCTCGGCCAGGAGAGACCAGAGAGGCTGCACACAACCCGCTCGCCCATAAACAATTGCTGGAATTTTTCAAAAAGGGGTGGGAAAACCAGAAATAAAGGTCAGGGTACGTTTTTCCCATAGGAAGTCCCTGTGAAGCAGAATAGAGGCAAGGAATGAGCCACCTGCCCCAAAATAGGTGCTAAATCAACACCCTCCTGCCTTCGCCCGGGATCCACCCCAGGAGACGCAGGAGATGAGGGATAAAGGTGCCACATGCTGCCACACCAGCTCCATCACCGCATCCCCGAGCGTGCAGGGGCAGCGCGGTGCTGAGCCTGGCAGCCGGTGCTGAGCCTGGCCTGCACCCCCACCTCCCCCTGGCCCCACCGCCATCCCACCGGCACAGGGACCCGCGGGCGCGCAGCCTGGCTCCAACACAACCTTGATGCCACACGCCACGAGCCAGGGGGCACCTGCACAACCCCCCGGGGCACACACCGGCGACCCGCCAGCCCCCGTTAACAGAATTATTCAGTGATGGTCTTGTGCCAGATACTGATGTAATGAAAACATGTAAATATTGAGAAGATTATAACTATGGCATGGAAGTTGTTTAGAATAATAATTCTGCGCAGGCCAACCTACTAAATATTTCATTTGCGACTACATTTTGAACAGCTGCTGTAATACATTCATTCCCAATGTTTTACCACGGCCCCAGGAACAGTCATTTCTATAATACGTATTAGAAATAGCTCATCTTTTCTTTCCTTATCATTTCTGGCTAACGCTAGACCCATATATCACCCGATGCGACACTTGGCAATGCTGATTTTATCCTGAAATACAGAACCAACAGGATTTTTGTAGTTAAAGAGATGCCAACGACTGCAGCAGGATTGCCACCAGAAGGTACAGCGCTAAAGATTATTGGAGTTACTAACCCAAAGAGGAAGAAGTAATTGAAAAAAACCCAACGAGAGGGCTGATGGTAGCAACTCCAGCGCTTTCTGGGCAGACCTGGAAGTCTGCGGAGGGTGCAGAACCCACATGTTTTGACAGACCAGCACCCAACGGGTCGGCTCCCATCTGGACGGAATGAATACGGCATCTCCCATTCCAGTGTGAGTTTTACTCCTGCATCTCTTCTGGATGTTCTCTGCTCCTCACCGAGGAGCTGACCCCATCGCCAGATTAATTCCTGCCTTCTCCACACACCTGAGCTACAACAGCAGAAGCGATCGCTCGCGGATTCACCACGCCGAGCCAACAGCTCTTCTTCGGAGGGCCAGGAAGAACTGCCCGCTAACGGCGCGGTGAATTCGCCACGTACCGCAAGTGCAGTCACATACATCACTGTACAGGTATTTATATTTTTGTTCCCTGGAAAGCATGACTTCAGTCTTAAGAACAAGTTACCACCCAACGAGATCCACTATGTCAACATGACTTAAGAGACAGCCGTTTACTTTAAAAGCCTCAAGTCAACACAATCTTCCCGGTGTAACTGCAGATCGGGAAAAAGCCACAGAGAAACAGTTTATTTCAGGTATTCTGAATGTGAAAAAGACAGAGAGTCCTCCTAACTCACGTGTAACCCGATGACGTGAACAGCACATTTTCACATACGAAAACTGAGCACTCCTGACTCCCGTCCAAATGAAGATTATCCTGACAGATTCACATTTGGGCATTAGTCTTCTACCGGAATAAATAACAAATGGAAATGCCATAAATTCCGAAATCTGTTTTGCCATTCTTTAGCCAAATGTTAAAGGAGAATGTTGATCTTTTTATAAAAGTGACGTTTCATGCGCAACAGTTTGCCTGGGACCTGAACGTCCTCCCGTGAGCACAGGCAAACCTTATGACCAAAGTCACGGGATAAGCATTTGGCACATACTATAAAAACTAACAAAAGCATGAAAAACTTATTTGAAGTATTCTATACCTGCCTCAGTCCATTAGGTCTCTTATTTCTGTAAGATTTTCTGTACAAAACAAACGGACTCTAGGCATTAACCAGCATCAGAACAGCCTTTCCTGTTACACAACTGCAGTTTTTTGAGCAGAGAACAGTACTGCTTCCAAAAACACTGGGGGAAAAGACAGAATATTTGCAATAACCAGTTATAAAACTATAAATAATTAAATGAAGATGGCTGTAGTTAGTAATGCTGTCTTTCTAGAACTACAAAATGCACCTTAAATTCAGAAAACCCCACTGATTACACGTAGCTTGAAGCCCCAAGGTCATCACTTGGGTCCCTGGGCTGGTCCTGGTCCCCAGGGCTCAGTGACACATGGGACGCTGCTGTCACACGGGAACTGACTTGCTACTGCTCATGTAGCAGCTTATATTTAAATGGCTAGAGCAGTTATTTAAAAAAAGAATAGTGCTCATTGTTCGGGCTAGTTCCTGCAGTTCTTCCTGAGATTAATCCCCATCAGCATCCAAGCCAGCAGAGCGAACCCGAAAATCCTTCCTTCAGCACCAATAAAATTCTTGTTCAACTTTGACAGCAACTTTTCCTGTGCAAGAAAAGCAACGCTAATTCCAGGGTAGGAATTAACCACATAATGCATAACAATTACCAGGGCAAGCATTCAGGAAGTTTAATTAGATGGCTCATTTATGACACTTTCTGTAGCAGGTGGTCTATCTTCCAGTGAGGACAGTGATATAAATCGTTTCTTTCCTGGCTTTTGTGCTGCTGCTTCTTAATGCCCACACAGACACTGTAGGCACTATACTGTCACCAGTGGCTGAGGGCTTCAAGACAGGAATATAAAACAGTTTAAAAACTGTATATAATGTATTTTTTGGAAAAAAATACATTTGAAAGCAACTGCTCTTCCAAAAAGGAAGAATTCCATTATCCTGGTTTTGGGATTGCCTGTGGATTACGAACCCGTTGGCAGCTGCTTACACCAGAGGAGCGAGCAATGGAAGCCACGAGCTGATAAAATCCAGAGACCCCTGAGCCCCCACAAGGCTCCTTCACCAGCAGAGATGGGAGATGCTCCGTTTGCTGACAGAGGAGAAACAGCCTCGTCACCCAGCTCTGCAGCCAGGTGGGAATCAAAAGGCACGCGACAGCGAACGCTTATTCTGAGCAGACGCACGGGGCTGCAATCAAGCCCCGTTAAAACGAACACCAGGGAAAACCCATTAGGAGGGGCTGCCGTGCCAGGCGCCCCGCAGGCTGGCTCTGTCAGCCTCTTCGAAACCAGAGGTCCAGAGTGGTCGGGAAGCATGCCCACCTAAGGAACAGCAGCCAGCACAGCCCAGCTCGTAATATTCCTTGGGCCTGCATGCTCAGCCGTGTCACCATTGAAGCTCTTGTTCCAGAGGCTGGAAGGAGCCATCCGGGAGCACCGCGGCCCCTCTGACACGGCAAACACCGACACGGCAAACACCTCAAACCGATGCTTCATCCTCCTGTACACCACACAGGGCGCCAGGATCAATTTTGGTGCTGTTAGTGATTGACACCAAGTGTCTAATCTACTACCACATAAAAATAAACTAAAGAAAAACCAGGATGTGTTTATTCTTTCAGAGTAATCATTTTATCTTTATTAGCATTGTGTTCTAGTTCAGCCCACTGAGCTTCCTAATTCTATTGCATTTTCTACGTTACCATTTCATTGCCACGTAATTTATAGATGAATTAGTATTTTAATTAAAAAAAAGGTTTTCTTTAGATTAAAAGGCATTGATAAAAGGAAATTATCATGGATTAGCAAAAGCCTTCATCTACTAAATTAAGTTTCAGTTCTGAAAGAAATGTTTCACTAAAAAAGGGTTATTAACATCTAATGACCTAATTGAATAAAGCGTTTTTTTTCAGGCAGTTATTTCAGTAGATCTGAATTCATTCCATGGATTGACTGCAATATATATACACCTATACCTGTGTGTATACAGCCCTAGAGATAAAGGAGAAAGTGATCTATCGAGGGAGCAGGAGGATGCTGGAGGAGACAGGAACGCTTCCTCCCTCACACGAGCGATGGACTGACCAGCCCGGGGCACCTGGGCGCCGTTCCTGGTCCGGGCTCCCTCCGAGCATCAGAGGAACGTACAGTACGGCGCCCCGAACGGCGTTAACACAGACCACTGCAGGATTTTATCGTGTCGACTCGCACCCCTCATCGTTCTAAACACCAATGTGGCCCCGACACCCGCCTGGGCCCCGACACGCTGTGCCGGGGCAGGTCCCACGCAGGGGCTGCCTCCACATCAGCTTTTCCCCCAGTTTTGCCTCTCTCCACCTCACGCACACGAGTACAGCTGGACTTCAACCATGCCCTGAACCCTCCTCTGCCAGAAGAGGCTGAACTAACGAAACTGGCTAGTTTGGGGTAAAACCAGCGGGTTTGTCCCGGGCTAGAGAGGTGAAAGGCTGCCACGAATGACAACGAGAAAAAACTGTTCCATTTATTGCACACTCCTCTCTTGTGCCCAGCTCAGCTGAAGAAGAGCTGAATTTTGCACTTCAACAGTGTACTTTTAATATGGTCAGCGCAACATTTACGACAAATTGTATGCGGAGAGGACGCACGAGCTCGTACAAACCCTGCGCGAGCGGCGCAGCGCCCGAGCACCGGCGCAAAGAGCAAACTCGGGGAGCTCGTCTGGAAAGAGCCGAAGTGGGCGCGCTGCACGTCGCCCGCTCCCCATCTTTAGTTAATAACGCCGGCTGTCGTGCCAAGGGCTGATTCACGTGCTGGAAGCTGCCCAATGGCTACGTAATGCTGCGGAGAGGAGACTTGATTGAAGTCTCCCTCGTACTAAAATGTTTTAAGTGCTGCAGTGCTATTGATCCACGGAGCTCCTGGAACAAATAACTGTCAGATTCAACACAGCTGGACTACACCCAGAACATGAGAGATGTAGCTTTCAGTGCTGCCTCTGATCCCAAGTGACTCCTTATTTTGCTGAGGTAAGGGCCATAAAAAGAGAAAATCACAGACCACATGATTATTTTTGCTGTGGCACTAAGATACCAGCTACATCTAACGAGGATTTTTAGGTATTTTTTTTTTAAAAAAAATCATTAAAATTAAAAATGTGTAATTACAGGTTAACATCCTTCTTCAGATAACGCAGCGTTATTTTACAGAAAACATTGTTTAACAGTAACAGTTTCTTCCCTTCTGCTATTTGAGAGTATAAAAGGTTTTTAATCATGTTTTAAAGCCCCTCGCCTTCCACCGCATGGTTATCGCAGCACCGGGGTTGGGGCAGAACAGACAAGCAGGGAGAACAATGTGTTGTCTGGAAACATCCTACTTGTTCCAAAACTTTCAGCAAACTTGTTTAGTTTAGGTGATAAGGTCCTGAAACAAGAGAATTGAAGGAAATGAAGGTGGAAAGAGGAACTGAGGGGAAAAAAAAGCAGGTAGAGATTGCAGCCAGCTGGTCATGGAAGCACAGCAATGGCAAAGGAGAGTTAAAATAAGCAACTATAAAAAACTGGTTTAATTTAAAATTTTTCCTTTAAACCGTAAGACATATGGAACATGAAGGTTTTACCTAATACTGCTTCTGAAAATGTTTTTGTAAAAATGAGGAATAATCTTCCCCAGAGGAGTAGATTCTGCAATCCCGTGGGACCACAGGGACCTACTAGAAAATTGTTTCACCCTCTGTCCCCCTCCAGACGAACGGCTCCGTACAAAGCACAGAATGTAAGGGCAAGCCACTGCAGCAATGTTACATGATGTCCAGGGACATCAGAAAGGAAGGAGCCTTCTGAACAAGTATTTTAATTAAACCAAATTATAACTCACCTTAAATTATTACAAACTCTCCCAAATAAAATCAAGTAATTGATCAAAGTCAACTTCTGTATGAATAGGCACTCCTAATCAATTTTCAAGGGAGAAAATAACTGGATTTTGAAAGGCTTATATCTATCTTAAATACATACAGAACCAAATAATACAGATTTCTGCTTGAAGTGTTCAATAAGGGTTAATACAATTATGTTTGCAACAAATTTGTGTATTCAGAAAGAAAATAATTTTGCCGGAAATACTAACCTGTACCCCACCTGCCCTTCCAGCAAAAACATATAGCTCAATTCCCATGCTGCTTATGACTGTGCAACTCTTTTCTGTCACTTGGAGCAAAGGGAATAGCAATTTGTTATCAAACTTATCTCTGCGGGAGCTAACGGAGAGCAAACCAGCCCTCTCCCGGGTCAGCGCCAGCACTGGAGCTCTGGATGAGACCAGCCAGAGCATCCCAGCGTGAATCTGTTGAGCAGCTGTTGCCCGGAATACTCTGGCAAGCCTGTAGGAAGAAAGTTGCTCCTATTAATGATTCTAGAAAGAAAAAAAACCACCTCTCTTTCCCTGTAGATAAGTTTATTTCCAACGTGGGCTGCCAAAAAGTCTTTATCCCTGTAGGGGAGACAGCTCTGAGGAGAAGCAAGTTATTTAATTAACATATCGACATGGCAGGAGGAGGATGTGGTACTTTCATCTTTCCATTCAAACTCGTCAAACTGCTTCTGACTCCTCGGAGCTGTGTCACAGTAGTAGACTCTTCCACGTCATTTCCCATCCAAAATGCTTCTTTTCAGCATCTTCTAAAGTTTTTTAAAGTTGCCTCTTTTAGCAGAAATTCCTCATGTGTGACTCAAGGCAGAACCTTGTGTATGAGGGGAGGATGATGAAAGAAGAGAAGGGAATTCAGCATCACTTGCTCCTGCTTTCTAAGTCATCTTGTTATGAAAATAAGCAATATCCCCACTGACATTTTTCATACGTTTCTGTTGCAGTCGGTTTTCCTTTTCAAGTTTCAGGCTTTGGTTATACTTTCAGAAAACAAACAAACAAACAAAACACAAAAACCCAACAACCACCACGACACAGAGTGAAAGAAGACCTGGGACTACAGGACGAAATCACGTCATCAACATTTTAAGCCTACATAAGACCTGCTCAAATACCCAAATGGCAGAAACAGGACAAGGGAGAGCTGGAGGGGAGAGCACCCCTCACCCCCCTCACATCCCTTTTCCCAACAGTTTTATTTCATTAAATGTTAAATTTAAAACAGATGAGAGGAGAATGCAACAAAACATGAGTGCTGTATTGCATTATTCCCATTGAATCTCCTACTGTCCTGGAGTTGTTCTTTCAGCAATTCAGTGACTCAAATATTGCACTGGCACTAAAAAAGAGAAAAACTGTGAAAGAGACACAGCTGTACTGCAAAGGACATCTGTCCTAAAGAAAGCAGGAAAGAACTTGGTCACTTTAATCAAATTATAGGTAACCCCGTTACTTCGCTGTTTAGAAAGAAACCTTCACCGTTGCTGAAACATAAAGCCCAACTCATCAAAACACAATGCTCAGATTTCCAGATAAATTTCACGAGAGAAATCAGAAACTAATTAAACAACCAGTGAGGCAAACATTTTCCTCTTTTCCGTAAGACTGATCTCGGGGAAAAAAACACCCGGCTGCTGCTGTGTCCCCAAGAAGGGACTTCAGTTTTAGGGGGCTTTTTAAAATCGTGTATGTTGAACAAGTCAGGCGGTAGAAACATTAACACAGCTTAATCTATCTCGAGTCACTAGGAAAAAAGGAAATATGTTTAACTGAAGATTCTTCCCACAGAAGAAAAGAGCAAGCATAATATAACCGCTTCCAAAATAAGGCTAATCTTTCTGGTAGCGTATGTCATCCTCTGTTGCACAGCTCTTCTCTCCATTTTTATCTACACGGAGATTCAACTACAATAACATCCCAATCACAACGAGTAGCCGTGAAGCCACACGAAGCTGCGAAGCGTTCGGAACTGCTCTTCTCCTGCCCCACGCCGCCAATATTTTTCCCTAGTGCTTGCAACGCTCCCGGAGGGCTGCGGAGCCGGTGTGCACGTGCCTTGTGAGCTGCTGCCCTTCCCCCGCAAGCAGAGCATGGGGGTCACGGAGCTCAGCGCACCGGCTCCAGCAGCGAGCACCGGGCACCTGGGAAGGAGCACGGGAATGGGGACGGGAGCAGCCGGCACGGTCCCTGGCACCTCGCTTTGAGCCAGAGGCGTTATTCCCCAAAGGCCACAAAAAATGAATCTTCCGTTAATGTAACCAGGCCCTTTTTGAGACAGATTCTCGGCATTCACAACATCTCGCGGCACAGCTTCTTACAAATTAACGACACAGTTTGAAAAACCACTTCCCAGTTTTGCACTGCTGACCTCATTTCTGAAAACTCAGGGAGACTCACGGAAAAATCAGCCTGGTTCCCCTCCGCACGGGCGGTGACTCTCCCAAAGACACGCCAACGGACTGGCGGGGCCTAACGCCGCCACGCAATACTCGTGTGAACTTTTTCCTCGTATATGCTATTGAGATATATATATATATATATAAAATATATATTATATATAAATAGATTAGAAAAAAAATTTAAAAAAATATTTATAATGGTGAGCATTAACCCTGTCCTCCAGACCACCTGCTATTAACTTGCTTCATACAGACGTCGGGCCAACCCGTCGGTGGTCTCTCAGAGCCCTCTGTAGTACCTGATGCTGTAACAACCGTCTCCCAGCTGCCTGGTGTTACGGAAGTCAGAAGTGAGAGGTTACCTAGCACAGACAGCAATTCAGCATCCCTGAACACCTCCTGGTCCTCCTGTGTTGTCACACTTCGTTTTCATGACCTGCTCTACCATCCCAGACAGACACATCTCTCTGCCATTCCTTCTGTGCAGCATCTGCACCGACGAGGTCAGCACGCGCTGCCCGTGATGCTGGGCTGCTCTGAATTCTAGTGCTCCCCTGTTATTACAGCATTAAAAAAAATTTAAGAACTGCACTAGGCTTGGAAGGGGTCTGAAAAAGAACGACAAATAGGACTTACTCACTCTAGACGCTGCTGTGAGAAAGCTGTTGAAGTATTTCACAAGCAGCCAAGAACGATCAAAGGTAGGCATCAATTACACAGCCAAATTAAAGGTGAACAGAAGTGGCAGGGGCAAAGGCCAGGTGTAAGCCTAAGATGCACATCACCAAAATCTCATTCCTTCTCCCACCGCGGCCTTAAGATCATAGCAAGACACCATAACCTTGGTAAGAGAGAAGGCTCAATCGCGCAACACCCCACCACTGCAAGCCCCAGGAACGCCACGTTAAAGCACATGAGAGGCCAGATCCTGTCCGCTATACAGGACCCTTGTTTATGCCCAGGACCGTATGGCAGAGAAGCAAATACGAATTCATTGCTTGAAAACAGCATTTAAAACGAAGGCAAAAGATATGAAAAGATAAGGTGATGTTATTTCTGTGTCAGTCACTCAAATTTTGCTATGCTAAAAACTAATTTAGTTGGTTTAGCTGATAAAGGCAGACCTGTAATTACAGTGACATGTATGCATAAATGTTCAATTGATACAAAACTGTATTTAGGATCCATATTTCTTTGCTGGTAGGAGCTTCACTTACATCCATAAAATGAAGCTGCTTATCTGGCAAGACACAAGCCTGAATTAGCTGAACTTGTTTGTTAACACTTGAAAAAACTATTATGCTGTGTTTACACGGTGGTTTTTTACCCAAGGAAATTGCTACCATTCAACCACCTTTAGTTTTCGGTAATTTATTCTTTGCTTTTAAAATTTTTTATTTGCTTGTAGAGGTAAATATGCTGTTAGAACCTTCCGTTTTGAGAAGCGATGACTGCTCAGCAGAGTTGCCTTCCACAGAGGAAATGGGACAAGTAAACAGGGCGTGCCTAAATGATTTAATTAAAATATCTAACGAACATGTGATTATTTGTGTGAACACAGAGAGATAAAGCAGACCAACTGGACCTGCCTCTGCCAACGGTGCAGGCAGACACAGGAGAGCAACGCTGCTCGGGGTAATGGGATTTAAGCCCCAACAATCTCTTTGCCGGCTTCGGTGGCACGTGGGTCCTGCGGCAGCAGCGAGATGCCCCACGAAGGACCAGGTCCTGTCCAGCCCTTGAAGTGAAGATGAGGGTAACTTTGCCGGGCAGGCAGCGCTCTCAGTGCCCGTTTCTAAGCTGAAGGAGCAACAGTCATGGCACACAACAAGGGCAGTGGCCATTTATTGAAAGAAACGCACCCATCTTGTGACCTCCCTTCAAAAATCATCCTTACCTAGACCCCTTTGCTTCCACGACTGAGAAGGTAAAAAGAAAATGATAAAAGCAGGGATAAAAAATAACCTGTGCTCTCCTAAGCCTGGCTTCACCTTTGCAGAGAAAAACCTTGTAGAAGTTCCAAAGTTCCAACTTTCCACAACTTGCAACGAGGAGCTGTGCTCCTCATCGCAGACATGCAGGACCACAGCTACTCAAAGACCAGCTCGTAACTCAAGAGCAACACCTGGCCCAGCTCCGGCAGCCAGAGCATCGCTGGCGACACCGGCACGGCTGCTGCTCCGCCTCCCTTCGCCCAGCCATTCTGCTGCCCTCCCCCGAACCGGTACAGCAGGGTGTTACAACGGAAGGACCAGAGACACGCTCGCTCCTCGCTAGCTCCCGAGCGCGTCGTTTCCCACGCCGGCAGCCCCAGAACCAACCCCTGTTTCAGCCTGCTGCCCCCCGGCTGGCGCCCACCCCGCTCCCCTCCGCCCCTGCGTCCTCCCTTGGGCGCTTCGGCTTTACCCTTCGGCAAACCAAGCGTTCTTTCCCCTCCCCTGAGTTGAAGCTTCATTTTTTTCCATCCACACTTTCTCCCCAGCCCGCTCTCCCAGGACCTGCCAGCTGCCCCATCCCCTCACAGCGCTGATGCTCTCACCCTCCAGGCAGCCCCTCTCGTACCACCCCCCACCCCTCGCCATCCTCTTGCCCACCTTGAGGGCTCCCAAAGCAGCGCAGGGGCGGCCAGCCAGGCCCCCTGCCTCTACAGACCCCCTACAGGTCTGACACTTGGTGCAAAAGACAGAGAGACAGAAATTCAACAGAAATGCTCCAAAACCGCTGCTGAGGCGAGAGGAAAAGCCCCCCGCGTCTGCCAGCGGGTGCCCTGGCCCTTGGCTCCTGCAGCACCCACCTGCCCCACACCCACCTCCGCCGGTGCCGCATCCCGGTGGCATCTGCCACCGCGGTTTGTGTGTTCACCGCTGGGGAGGAGGCTGTGACACCTTCCCCAGCCGACAGCTCCTACTGTCCACCGTAACGGCATGGGCAACAGTCGGAATTCAACAGTTGGAACACACAGGATTACAGCGCTCCTTGTCATTTATACAGCGATAGGGTTGGGGGGGGGTTCAGAGGGGGACAGTCCACCGGTTTTGTTGAAGCTGATTTTTCTTTGCATTTAGTTATTTTTAAAAAGTCACTGCTTTGTGCATAAATAAGTGGTTCTAGTAGAAACTCAAGCTTGGCAAGAGGTTGGATTTACTGTCTTTTTGGTAGAGCTCCTTTCGATGTACATAATTTATATCACTGTTGCTCTTATGAGCAAAGTGCTGGACAAGCTTATTCACCTCTTCAAACTGTTTCTAGAAATTTCAAAGCATGCCCTAGGAACAATTACAGAAAGCAAAGTGCTTAGTCATCTCCCCCCCACGAAATAAAATGAAAAACGAAGACGCAAACCTTTGACAAAAGCTGAAGTTTAAATTCACTCAGAAATTCTCTGCAGTCATATACTCATTAAATACAAAACCTGGGTGTTCTAACGGGGGGGGAAAACCCCCACAAAACTTAAAACCATCAACTTGTTTAAATAATCTAAAGAAAGATTCTACCACTGAACAGGAAGAAAAGAGTAAGTCTGAATTCCTAAAGAAATAGGGTAGAGAGGAATCCGTATACAAAAAATTGGTCTGTGTTAGATTTATGGAGAAAACTCAGAGCAGTACTGTAAAAGGATGAACCAGGCACAACCAGAAGAACACAGAGGAGCAAGCAGCAGCCTTGCACCTCTCACCTCAGCATGAGCTAGCGTGATACTCAAACATGCTGCTGAAAACAAAGGCACATAAACAAGTCTTTGTTTTCCCAAGAGGTGAGATTTTAAAACACCGGGAGAGAGCAAAGTTAGGTTTCAATTAGCATCTGCTAATCCAGATTTACAAAAGATGACCAACGCGTTTCCTCTGCTGGCATTTTATGCTTTCTGACAGTGCAAAACAAAGGGCCCTAGAGCTTCAGAACAAACTTGACATGAAGCTACATTCTAACTGCATGATTATCATGCAATGAAATATTTATAGTGCAAACCCACTTACTTATGAAATCAAACTGTAACACAATGCTATACACCAAGTACTATTTTGACGCAAACATGAAAGCGGAAATTTAATCTTTGTGTGTATAAACAAATCAAACCTGCAATGTTTAGATGGTGATTGCATAGCAGCGCTGGGTCTTTGGCAATCAGAAAGAATGTTTCAGCACAACACTGTATTTACACATGCATAAGTGCCTGCCGTCCAAATATAAACTTTTAACAAATATCGCACGAGATAAAACTAAGCCCATGCGTTCTACAGCAGTCACTCCTTCGCTGGGAGACAACGCGGAGTCAGTCATCCTCATCTCCTTGGGCAACCTGCCCTCAGATTCAGCAGGCAGCAAGAATTTGCCTATTTTCCAGGGCAGTACCAGCAACAGGTACGGCTCCACATCACTCATTTGTCTTTTACAAAACACAAGAAAACAGAAAAGCTTTTAGAAGTGTTCTAACACTTCAAAAAGTTTTCATTTCCTATTGCCATGCCTCTTTTCCATAAAAACAGGCTTTCCCATCATTTGGGAACATGATTCCTAAAGCATCTTTTCTAACTGGGGGTGTGTGTGAGATCTTTTCTAACCAGGGGGAGTGGAGGGAGGGGATAAGGAAATTATAATTGTGTGTTTAAAAAAACATCCTGAAGAACAATTGACTTTCAAGACGTAAAGTAGCTCCTGGTGAGGCACTGCTGTTAGACATGGAGCTCCTTGCAATGAGCCAGCAGGAACGCTTCCAAATCCCGTGTGGAACCAGGTGCTGGTGCTGCAACCTTCAGCCGAGCTGCCACTCACAGCCGCTCCGGAGTCCCGGCACCGGCATGGGACCGAATCCTGTGGGAAGCGGCGCTTGGGCAGCCATCGCACATCCCCACCAAGCTGGGCTGTGACAGACACGGACCAGATCCGTGGGGTCAGCTACAACATGGTTTAATAAATACAAATGTACTGAACCAAATAAATATTGGAAATTAGAAATTTTTTTTTTTTCCTTCAGTCAAAGTACCATTTCAAAGCAGTTTGGGTTACTTTGTTTTCACCTTTCATTTAACTGCAAGACGTTTATTTGCTGACAGAACAAGCACCCATCTCCACGTGCAGTGTAAGAACCCCAGGCTGTGGCTCAACAGATGGGGTACTCTGTGAGCTTTTGGTTAAACTGCTAAAAAAGCTGGTGCTGGAATAGAAAAGCAGCTCATTCAGAAATGTATATGCACAATATGTACTTGGAAATAAATCAAGAATCGTCTCTTGGTAACAAACAATATGTTACCTCTTAATGAAGTGCACGGAAGAGGGATGGGCTGTGCTGGTGTGTATTTTGAGGTGCCAGGACCATTGGTAAAGGTTTCTGGCAAGAGAAGGCAGGCAGGTATACAGGAATACAGCCTGAATGTTGGCCAAAGACATCTTCAACAAAACCCCCAATCACACACACGTGGTTAAATCGGCACTATGAATTACACAGCCCCAACAGCTGCTCAGGGCAAGTCACTGCAGAGCAAGGAAAGGTACAGCAAGTGCCAAAGCAACGGCCCGGAGCCAACGATCAATCCCAAATCTCAACTTTCTGGCTGTTCTGGGCATCCGTCACGGACCTGGAATGAAAACCCAGCCCATGCAGGTCTGCGACAAGTGGCCCCGTGCGGCAGGACCTGGCGAGCAGCGGTGTCACCACGGTGTGCCAGGGACTAACGGCCATCGGGCAAGCGACCCAACCCAACAACGTGGTGGGACCAGGCAGGAGAGTTCCCAAAACGGGCTGTCCCACCACTGCAGAAGTAGGAAGGGCCGGGAAAGCGAGCGGCGCGGCGGGGGCGAGGGCTCATTCCCAAAGCGCGCACCCGGCTCCAGGAGCAGGAGCGAGGGTGTAGCCAAGGGAAGAGCGATGGCCTGATTTAACTCCACAGGAGGCTTCCTACACCACCTCCTCTCGCTATAGAAACCTCTTAGCTATGTCTCAAAATTAAAATTCTCACACACCAGAAGTGTAATCGTGACAGATGCTCCATTTTGTGCAGCACCAGTGTGAAATAAGGACAGACTTCCAGCTCTGAGCTTCTGAAAAGCCACGGTGGTTCAGGGCTACTTTGTTTGCCTTTTTGACGCTCTCTGCGCGAAACGTAAACCTTTGGGGTTCTCCCTTTGGGCCTCCATACAAACCTCTGAAATGAAAAGCTCTTAACACCTTTCCCCAGCTCTAGAGCTGTGATGACACCTTTAGTCCATCCTCAGCAAGTCCAAGCAGTCCAACATAAAAAATAATCCTGGGGGCAGAGCAAAGCGGGAAGGTTCGGCGTGCCTGGTGGGCAGGCAGCCCACGGCACACAAGCACCAGGGGAAGCGTGGGGGATTTTCGGCACCTCACTATCACAATTTCTGTTCTGTCAACATGGAAGGCAGCCGTGTGCCAAAACAAGCCAGCATAGGGCTCATCTTGTAAAGCAGCGATGGGGAAAATCCATGCTAAAACTGGTTAGTGACTTTCAAAAACCAATAAATATGACATGCCCCTTTTTTTCCTTCCCTCCATTAAAAAATAAAAATAAGAGTTACATCCAAACTATCCTGAAATTAATGCAGAAACGCCAAGAGTTTTGACAGGTTTCCAACAAAAGAAAAGCCCCCAACACTGGATTTGGTTTAATCCAAAAAGTTATAAATAGACACACTTATTTATCTGTATAAATTTCAGGGACAGTTTTGGAACCCCCGAAACCTTAAGCAGGAAATTCACCGGTTTCACATCAAGCGTTATGCTCGTTTATTAAAGATCAATGTACATATGTGGGTAGCACAGAGACACGTTCATCCACCTGTTTTATTTCTGCAAGCCCAGCTGGTTTCCATTTAAGTACATGCCTGTCAAAACAAATCGCAAGTCCAAAAATAATCAATGAAGCACCCCAAAAATGGATAGTAAGAATTGACACAATAGGAAAAAAATATTCAGCATACATCTTTGGAAACGACAGAGGATCCTCCTCCTCCAGCAGCTCTCATTGCTGGAGGCATTGGGCTTTGCCACACTGGAGTACAAGACAGGACTGAAAAATGCAAGTGCCAAAACCACGGTGAAATGCTGCTTGCATGTGTGTTTTCCATCATTTTTTTAAAAAGGGACAACTCCGTAATTCCGACAAAAAGCAAGTTTTCTACTTCTTAAACCTCTGGATAGCCACAGATTGCAAGGCATCAGGGAAAATTAATTACGCCCAGAAAAAAAAAAAAACACGTTATGCATCTCGAAACCTCCCTGCAGCTCACGGCACTTTACAGATAACTCGGTCCTTGTCGGTGCTGAGCAGTTCAGAGATGCAGGAGTGGGCCTCCAACCAGCCTCCGCTCCACAGGAAAAACAGGAGTCTCGGATCACTGTCATGCTGACAGTGTGACAGCTCAGGAAAGCAATAAAAAGAAATGTAAGCATACTGCAAACGGCGTGATATAAAAATACCTAAAAAGGATGAAGGTCTGTCCTGACATTAACAATGTGAAACACAACATCCCTCAAAAATTAGATGCAACATGAGCAATAGGCACTTGAACAGCTTTTCCTTAAATAATACCTTGAAAAGGATTGCTTATATATTTGTATTTATCCTAATAACACTGAATTAAAAATCTCATTCTTTTAGCAAGAAGCTAATATATCTCCGCTTCATCACACAGGGGTTTTATGCTCCACTCACACCTAATTTGTGGTCATTTTGCAATACAAAAGGAAAACCTTATCTCAACGCCATTGTTCTAAAATGTTAAAAACAAAACACTCTTGATATCTGTAGTATTCTTAAACTCGCTCCTCAGCAGTTCTATTTTAGCAGTGCTGAGAAGAGGGATTTTTTTTAACTCCACATTCATTTTACATTTTGTACGTGAAACTCTGCACACCCTAGCAAGCAGGTGACAAACTCCGATTATGTAAAAGTGTTGCAACAACAACCGAAAGAAAAATAAGGCAAGCAGCATAACCCTCACCGACACTAAGAACCTACTAATAATGGCTTCCTTGTCAACTAGGAGCATCAGAACCCCTGAGCCTACGTTGATTTTCGGCGGAGTTAAAGAGGCCGCGGAGCACCTAACGCGATTTAAATCAAAGTCCACGCAAGACACATTGTCCGAATACTCACGAGGCTTTGTTTTCTCTCCCCATCACCTGGGCGCAGGCAGCCGTGCAGCAGGAGGGCAGCAAGCCGCGGAATTCAGGGGCAGCGACGCCTGGAGCACAGCACCCCCCGGCAGAGCCTCCCCCGGCACCCACCTCTCCCCAGCACCAGCTCCATACTGCTGCTCCCCACGTCAGGATGATGTTACAGGTGACACCTCCTGCTGCTGATGTCAGGCTTGGCTCCCGAAAGCACAGCCAGCATCTCCCCGCAGTGCCGGCTGCCCCGAACGAGCATCACTCCTGCATCTTCTGTCCCCAGGGAGCGGGCGCGGAGAGGGGCTCGGAAAGGCTCCCAAACACGGAGCGCGCTCTCGACATTAAAGAGCCTTTCCTTCCAGAACGCTGCAGCAAATGCAGGCTGTACGCCTCCCTGGGGGGGGGTGTGTGAAGTATTTTTACAGTTTCTTTCTATGGCGCAGTTTAATTTGCTCTTTTGTTAGAGCAAACTGGGGAAAGAAGAGGTAAATAATGGTGCAGACACCGGAGTGAATGATTCACTGATGCTCTCCTGAACATTTCGGAGTAAGCCAAGGGGCTAGCGATGCAGCCCAGGACCAGAGCTGATGAATGGTGCAGTGCTGCTGTTGTCATGGCAACCAAGAGAGGAAAAAAAAAAAAGCAGCGCCATATAAGGAGTTGTGACATGGATTCTGGGAACAATTTATACTAAAAGCCCTCGGATGCTTTAAAGCAGCAGCATCCCCTTCCCGCTTGGATGCAGGTTTCATTGTTCAGGCTGAAGCAGTCGGCACAAATCGCTGCACGCACAGTCACAGCAATCCCAGACGGGTTTGCATTGGCGGCGTTGTACCAAAACACAACGAAACCACACGATTTTGCAGCATTTTCAAATAACTGAAATCGAGATAATCGAAATTCTTAAGTAAGAAAAATGGCAGGCCACTAACAACGACCCAAACCACTCCCTGGGAAAAATGAGGGCACCAAGGAGACCCACGGGTACCCTGCAGGTCCGTGCAGGTGAGATGCTGCGTCTGCCTGAGATGAACCAAACTGCAGCACCATCAGGTGGCTGAGCGTCTGAGCGGCAGTGCCACCGACCAGAGACCCAGCCACTCCTCCTGGAGGCAGGAAAATAGCCCCAAATTCACCTGCAGGCCAGTCACCGTTGGCAACTGAGGCTGGCAGTGCCCCTAAAGCATCTCCAGACAAAGCAGTGGGGTGAAAGCCAACCCCTACATAGAGTTGCCATAGCAAGCTACAAACGAGACAAGGTTTACATCCCATGCTGGAACACCGAGAGAGCAAACCACGTCATTTCACACAGTCATCATCAGGCGTTTTTCACTGAATGCACACGCTGCAATAGACAGTGCCCCGCGATCAGGAGCATGGCAACTATTTCACCAAAAGCCGACACAACACCGTAGTTCTGAAGTCTCTGCTCAGAATCAACACCTGAACTTTTAAGAAATCCTGTCTGTGGGTTCCCCTAGTTTATCTGAACAAACGGACTAGCAGGGCCAGCTCCCCTCCTGCGCGCACACTCAAAGCAAGAGCCTCACCAGCCCTCACCTCCACGTCCAGCTGAGCGACTGCATTAGTTTCCAGAGAATAAGAGGTCCCAGAGGGCTGCAATTATTAATCTGGGTTTGTCACCATTAAACAAGAAATAAACTTTTCAAGCACGGAGATCTCAGGTTGTTTACTCCCACAATTCCAATTAACATCAAGAATATTTAACCATCTGCTGAAGATACAGAGAAGGAAGAAGATAGAATCCCATGGCTACTCCCAAGAGGTACCAAGGCGGGTGCCGAGGGACAGGGTGACGCGAAGACCCCAGCACTACAAATGACAGGGTGATGGTGGCACAGGAGACAGTGCCCATGGGTGTCCCCAGCCCAGCTGGAACTGGAGGGTGCTGAGAACCATAATGGTGGGTCCTGCTGGTGTCACAGGGAAGAGTGAGTATCCATCCTGCTTGGCTCTGCTTTGGCCATCTTTGACGGATCTAGTGAAAGAGCAGGAGATTTCTTTAGCAAAGAGGATGCTATTAATGGTCTGAACACACCTTGGAACGTTCCTGCTTGTTTCTATGAAGTTTATTCTTAGGGAAAGCTCTTGCATTCCCAAAGCACAAGGGAGGAATGTTCTCAAAGCAGGGGATTTGCAATGAAACCTACTCCTCAGGTCCACGTCTTCAAAGACGCTGAAGCATCTAATTCACGTGGGATAGAGGAGGAATGAGACCTTTGAGAAAACAAACCTAAACGTCTAGGTTTTTTTTAGAAAAAACATGATTTCTTTCCTAAATTTCTTGATAATATTCTCCCCTCCCCCTCCGTGCATGGGCACTCGCACACACACGCTCTTTCCGAAAGAACCCTAAAGCTTGCAATCTGCCATTCCATCGGAAAAAACCCAGAAATAGCCAAGTGACGGTGACGAATAAAATTATCCCTGCGCATATATAAATTTACAGCATGCAAATGAAAAATCTGTCCCGAGGAGGAGTTAGGTGTGGCACAGGGCTTTGTGCAAACCCTTTGCACATGGTGGGTTCCACAGTCACAGAATAAAGCATCGGTAGCCGAGCCTTTCAGCCCAGTATCTCATATATTAACCTAATACGACACCGGGTACTATTTTTGGCATTGATTCAGCAAAGCACTTAGATACATTCATCTCTGTAAGCACCCTCCTGAAAAGCGATGCTTCCCTGAATGAAGGCACACAATGCAATTGCATTATTTTCATTTCAGCCATGGCTTTGAGTCATCAATAATACACTTTTGATGTGCAGTACAATATTTAACCCAATGGCTTTGGAAATGGTTCCTCTCTTTGCCCGGCAAGCACGGTAACTTTTTTGAGGGCTGATTTTATTTCAGAGAGAAATCAAAATGGTGTCTTCTGCAAACTTATCCTGGGCTGGCAGGGTTTGGGTTGGGTCTTCCTTCTTTCTTTTTATTATGTATTTTTCACATGACACTTGCTAATAAAGCCACCATTATAAAAATAAATAAATTATTAAACAGCATAAACTGAGGTTGAACACACCGATTTAAAACATGCCCTTAGCCACTGCTGAACAATAGGTTATCCCGGCAGGAGAGGGAGAGCTGATTACTTATGCTTACTATTACTTCACCCTTTAGAGCCACAATGACCTCAGTTTTTCTTAATTACCAGACTATTCAGCAGAGTGAAAATTGTGACCATACTGAATATTTATCAACCTCCAAATCCAGCCAAGTCTCCATACACAGAAAACCAAGATATCAA